>NW_027507787.1:49664891-50207391 GCF_037356315.1 Lithobates pipiens
CGTGGTCACACGAGTAGTGAGGGTGATCAGTAACAGATGAGGACCCGGGTCTCAACACACAGGCAGTGACGAACGAGGTAACCAGCCTGGCGGTGAGAAGCTTGTTCTGTGCAACTGACATCCAGTTTTACATGCTTTTAATTGACTGTTTTAAAGTAAGCGCATTTGTAAGGGGGGAGACGGGTATTGTTAATAAAGGATATAACACTATATTAGACCCCTTGCATCTTTTACATGTCCATGTACAATGAGTGCAACATAAACGGAGGAGACAGGAACAGGCAGCTGAATCGCATGTAGCAGAGATAAGCTCAAAAGCAGATAGCTTCTGGTAAGCGGCCAATTGTGTGGATACACATAGCGGTGAAAAACTGGTGAAGGTGTAGGATTGTCCTCACTCATATCTACACATATGGGAAGATCATCTCTGTGATGTATGCTGCTATCACGCAGAAAGTTGGAAAGGACTCTGTCACTTTTGTGTGCTGGACTGCTTAATGCCAGACTGTGATTTATTCATTCATGTGTTTGAAAGTTCTTAGAGGATTTATGTTGGTTACTAGCGTCTATTAAGAAAGCCAGATTGCAACGAACCGAGTCTAACTGCATGGTGGGAACAACAGGTGACTGGTAGTTCTACCAATAAGCAGTAAAAGCGCTGTTAGTGTTTGATTTGATGTCATTAAGTCAACCACATTGAGTTATATTATTGTGTTTTTGTTATATAATAGCTGCTGAATTTACTAGTATTTTCCCTAGGTGGGAGTTTTAGTCCCATACATGAGCGCTGGGGATAGGTGCATGTACACTAATTTTGGAGTAGATACTCCTGTTCTATATTTATATTTACTGAGACTTTTGTCTTTATACCACGAGTGAACATGGATGCGGTTAATTTTTTGAATAATCGTAATATAGATTTGAGTACCATTTTTTCTGCAGAAGAAGATTGGGAAGAAAATGAGGACTTGAATGTTACTTTGAACAGTCTGGCGAATGCACTTGAAAAACAAATCTGCACATGGAGGGATATAAATGCATTCGAACACTATATAAAGGAACAAATAATCATGCGGAGCATGAGATGGGAAGTCAGCCCGCAGGATGGCCTAGATGACCCAATTTCTGCCACAGAATGGTTGGAGTTTTTTAATGATGTAGGCATGAAACTACAACATTTAGTACTTAAACGAAAAAAGAAAAAAATGGATATACTAAAAATTAAAATAGCACAATTACAATTAAAAGTAGAATCCATCAAGGGCACACCAAAATTAATGAGTTTTGATGAGAACATTAAGAGGAGATTAGAGAAAGTAGGCAAAGGGGTACAAAAGAAAAAGGCAAAAAAAGTTTAGGAGAGATATTATAGACTTTAAGACAAATAAAATTTATACATGGCAGGATCCAACAACAAGTGCTGTATTAAATAGTGAGAATAGAACTAATATATACAATACAACACAACCATCATCTTCAAATACACAACAGACTGCACAAGTACCACACAATCAACAACAGAGTAGAACAAACAAGTCTCCATCTCGTCCCATACACTTAATACATAAAGAAAGAGTAAAAGGCAGTATAAACGGGGAGAGGAAGGGACCCTACCCCGGGCCACATCCAGGGAAAACAGCTATAATGTAGATATCCAGAACAGATATGAGCCCTTATATGAACTAAACCAATGAATAAATTTAATGTCTATATGGACATACACAAATATGTAAGAAAATTAAACATCAAGAAATACGTTTTATCCAATGATACAACCACATGGGCTAATAAAGTTAATGGTACAATTGGTATAAACAGTGGACTAAAGAATAAGTCACTATTTAACCCACCACACCCCTCGAATCACCAGGTGGAAGTGTTCAAACAACTAACACTAAAAGATCTAAAGACTCTACAAGTACAGAAACAAGTGAACCCTAAGCACATCGTAGAGGGCATTAAGACATTGGAGAAGAGAAAAAACGTAGTAGTACGGCCAGCAGATAAAGAGGGAGGAGTGGTAATTCTAGACAAATCTTACTATCACTCCCAATTACAGACCATGTTAGAAGATCAGGAAACATACATTTAACTCAAAGGTGACCCTACGAAACAGTATCGAGAGACGCTTTTCAACTTAGTGGATCACGGATACTATAAAAAAATTATTACAAAAAAGGAGAAAACAATATCTTTGCCCCAGTTACAACAGGATCCCTACTATCTACACAGTGCCCAAAATACATAAAGATGCCACTAAACCACCTGCCAGGCCAATAGTAAATGGTATCCAATCAGTTACAGCAAGACTAGGCGAATACCTCGATGTCTTCCTACAAACCAGCGTTAAGATCACCAAAGCATATTTGAAAGATACCACTGCTTTCATACAAAAAATCAAGCAAGGTAATTTAACAACAGAGAAGGAAACATACCTGGTTACGGCAGATGTGTCATCTTTGTATACTATAATACAACACGATGACGCACTACTAGCACTCAATTGGGCCCTGTGTAATAGGGACGACATCCCTTTTGAGCAGAAAAGATTCTTGGGTATGATACTAGATTACTGTTTAACTCACAACTACTTCTGGTACAATGGCGACTTCTACAGTCAGAAGACGGGAGTCGCCATGGGAGCCAAATTCGTTTCATGAGTCAATGGGAAGACAGGTGGATTTATCAAACCAGACGTAGGGAACTCACGTTCTACAGTAGATATATAGATGATGTGTTCTTCATATGGGAGGGCACAGAGGCATCATTGAAGGAATTTATGGAACATCTAAATAGTAATCCGAACCACATTAAACTAGATTACAGCTTGAATCAGCTACAAATACATTATCTGGATGTAGAGGTAATAAAAGAAGGGAATCACCTATATACAAACGTACTTCAAGAGCACAGATAGAAATAGCTTCATCCCCATACATAGTGGACACCACCCAAAATGGCTGATGAATATTCCCAAAGGGCAGTTCACTAGGATAAGGCGTAACTGCACAATAAATGAGGATTACACTACACAAGCGAATTCACTTAAATTGCAGTTTGAAGAGAAGGGATATAAACCCAAGATACTGGACAAGCTGATTACAGATGTAGGCCAAAGAACTCAGGATCAATATTTACAACCAAAAATCAAACATAAAAATACTTCCTTTGAATGGGGATTCATCTCTAATTATCACAAACAATATAAAGACGTAGAGGCCATCATTACCAAACATTGGCACATTCTCCAGATGGACAAAATAATTGGTAAGACCCTACCACAAAAACCACCGTTCATATATAGAAAAAATGCCACATTTGGTGACCAGGTGGTTAAAAAAGTGCTGGACCCCCCCAAAAGACTCAAAATGTTCTGGGAACAAACTGGTTTCCATGCTTGCAGAAGATGCAAAGCATGTAGACAAGTAACCACCCATTTAAGGGGGCTAACTAAATTTACATCTACAGCCAACAATAAAGAATTTCAAATCAAGGAATGTATTACATGCAGATCCACACTCGTAGTATATGCATTAGAGTGCACGTGCGGCCTCATGTATATAGGTCGCACGAAACGCACGCTTACCACACAAGTGGCGGAACACATCTACAATATCAGTATAGGATATAAAGAACACAGTGTATCATTACACTTTAGAAATAAGCATAAGAGAGACCCAAAGGGACTAAAATTTGGGGGGATAGGCAAACTGTACCCTAACTGGAGAGGGGCCAATATGGTAAGGGAGATTTCCTGACACGAAACGGAATGGACTTTTTTAACAGACACACTTAGCCCTAAGGGCCTCAACATAGAATTGGATGTAAACTGCCACATTAGCAACTATTAGAAGAGAGCGAGGTAGGCCCGTTTTGAATGTTTGAATAGGTTGAGACCCATTCGTCTAATTATCTGTACTTAAATTGGAGGAATGGGGAAGCAGAGGGTAATATTGATGCTGGTAATGCTCTTGAGATATGAATATGTCTCGGTGTATTACTAGTGTGAATGTAGGTATGTATGACCACTGCGACTTTACCCTATATATTATACACAATAGCTGATTGGTGGGGACAATAATATACTAAAATCACTAGAAGATAATACTGACATTAATACTAATAGGCAGGAGGGGTAAGCCAGTATTAGAATGCCTCCGCAGATAACATAAGATACTGGATAATCCATCCAAATAGAACAATGAGGGGTTAAGTTCTAATGGTACATTATGAAACATCATGCATCTCAGTTGGTGCAGTAGAACTTATGCCTTTTCAGTCTAAACCTCTTTGTTTATTCATCTCCATCGTGAGCCATATGTTTCGATATTTTTAATTTAAGTGTTTTTTATATGATCTTATAAAAAGTATTTTTTTATAATTCGCGTAATAACCATGCAGGCTATATGCAACAAGCATAAGAGTTGCGTAAACCCCACCACATTCATCCAGCTGAGTTTACATAAGAAGCAATGCGGGAGAAGTTGGTAAGATACTAGCATGTATGGCTGGGTAAATGTACACATCCGGGGACAATTGATCTGGAAACCGGTGGGAGGAATGTGAACACCGGAAGTACATACCTTGCAGACAGCCGTCCAGGCTAGTAGGAGGGGGATAGGGATGAGTTGCGCCATTGAGGAAATGACGCGCCTCCCCCTGTATGGAATAGAGTATAAATGACTACAGCGTATATCGCGTGACCACGCCCTCTGAAGACGTAATCACGAAACGCGTCAGGGAGTGGTCACGCGAGTAGTGAGGGTGATCAGTAACAGATGAGGACCCGGGTCTCAACACACAGGCAGTGACGAACGAGGTAACCAGCCTGGCGGTGAGAAGCTTGTTCTGTGCAACTGACATCCAGTTTTACATGCTTTTAATTGACTGTTTTAAAGTAAGCGCATTTGTAAGGGGGGAGACGGGTATTGTTAATAAAGGATATAACACTATATTAGACCCCTTGCATCTTTTACATGTCCATGTACAATGAGTGCAACATAAACGGAGGAGACAGGAACAGGCAGCTGGATTGCATGTAGCAGAGATAAGCTCAAAAGCAGATAGCTTCTGATAAGCGGCCATTTGTGTGGATACACATAGCGGTGAAAAACTGGTGAAGGTGTAGGATTGTCCTCACTCATATCTACACATATGGGAAGATCATCTCTGTGATGTATGCTGCTATCACGCAGAAAGTTGGAAAGGACTCTGTCACTTTTGTGTGCTGGACTGCTTAATGCCGGACTGTGATTTATTCATTCATGTGTTTGAAAGTTCTTAGAGGATTTATGTCGGTTACTAGCGTCTATTAAGAAGCCAGATTGCAACGAACCGAGTCTAACTGCATGGTGGGAACAACAGGGGACTGGTAGTTCTACCAATAAGCAGTAAAAGCGCTGTTAGTGTTTGATTTGATGTCCTTTATCAGTATAGGGACTAAGGTACAGTCTGCTAATCATTCACAACCTACTTGTTCCACAAAGGTCCTTATAAGGACTGGTAAGGTATAGGGTACTACAGTACATAGGGTTGGGTGAGGTACAGTCTGCTATTCCTTAAGGACTGGTATAGGTCCACAATACATAGGGTTGAGGTGCACTACTGCTGACTGCTGCCCTATACTGCAGCAGTCCTTTATCAGTATAGGGACTGAGAGTTTTGTCACAGGGTCATTTAAAAAATGACAGGCAGAGGAAGAGGCAGGCCCTTCCGCAGGGGGGGTAGGGGTAGGGCAGGAGCAACAGGCTTGAGCCAAAGTGGGAAGTTGCAGAAGGTGCGTTCAATTCATTTAAAGGACGCACCAGACTTGGTTGAGTGGCTCACTCAGCCTTACTCTTCTGCACCCTCCTCATCCTCTCGATCTGCACCCTCTTCTTCACTCTCTGCTATGTGCACCCCCAAAGACATTACCACCAACAACACCACCACCACCACATACCTGCCGCTTGAGTCACAGGAATTATTTTCCGATCCATATCAAGACATTTCTGATGTGCAGCCACTCACACACACTGGATCAGGAAGAGGAGGTAGCAACAACCACCACTCAGCAGTCTGACGGCAGTATCCAGATCAGCCCAAGGAGGAGGTTGGTCCCCGGTGTTGCTGTCTACTCCGAGATCTCTACTTATAGTGGTGGGGAAGGTGACGTCGATGATGACGTGTCTAGTGATGTCACGTGGGTGCCCACAAGAGGGGAAGAGGAGGGGAGTTCAGAGGGAGATATGGACCAGCAGATAGGGAGGAGAAGCAGGAATAACTTACACTGCACAGGAGGGACAAAGCAGACTGCAAATGTATCAGGAGCGAGTCATCGACCATGTACGGTCACATCTGGCGCTCCCAGGACACCGGCACATGGCTCCACAGTGTGGGCTTTTTTTAACGTGTCCGTTGCTGAAAATAGCGTTGCCATCTGCAATCTTTGCAGTCAACGCATTCGTCGCGGTAAGCCCAACACTCACCTAGGGACGACCACCTTAAGAAGGCACATGAGCAGCCATCACCGAGCCCAGTGGGAGCATTGGAACACACAAAGCCACACTCCAGGCTCTCACCATCCAGCCTCGTCTTCTACTTCTCCTTCTCCTCTCTCCTCACAATTGTCCTCCACTCCAACTTCCATCACGCCAAGCTCATGTTTTTCTGCAAAAAGGCAGGCTTCCGTGGGCCTAATGTTCGAGCGTAAAAAAATTATGACGCCGGATAACCCTCTTGCCCAACGGTTGATGGCTGGCTTGTCAGAACTCATAGCCCGCCAACTACTGCCATATAAACTGGTGGACTCGGAGGCCTTTTTCGCAAATTTGTGGCCATTGGAACACCACAATGGAAGGTCCCAGGAAGGAAGTATTTCTCACAGAAGGGCATCCCAGAGCTATATGGCCATGTTCAGCGGCAAGTGAGTGTATCTCTGGCACACAGTGTCGGTGCCAAGATACATCTGACCACAGACACGTGGTCTAGCAAACACGGGCAGGGAAGGTATATTACTTTTACTACCCACTGGGTGAACCTTCTGACAGCCGTCAAGCATGTAATCCGTGGCACCCGTGTTGATTTGGTTTTACCGCCATGGATTGCATGCAGGCCTGGCTCTTCTTCTCCTCCTCCTCCTACTCCATCCTCCTCCCTCTCCTCCTCGGCTGACTCCTCCTTTTCCGCTGCTAGCGTATCTTCCGCTGCGCCGCCCAAGCTCCCCAGAACCTAGTCGACATGCCAGGTGAGACGTTGCCATGCCGTGCTGCGTCTGTTGTGCCTGGAAGCCAAGAGCCACACTGGCCCGGCACTCCTTTCAGCTTTGCGTTCACAGGCAGATCAGTGGCTAACACCGCTCAATTTGACAGTTGGTAAAGTGGTGTGTGACAACGGTGCCAATCTGCTTAGCGCATTGAAACAGGGCAAAATTACGCACGTGCCATGCATGGCACACGTCTTAAACTTGGTCGTGCAGTGATTCATTGTCAAATACCCTGGGGTCCAGGACATCTTGCGGCAGGCAAGGAAAATCTCGGCCCATTTCAGAAGATCTTACACGGCCATGGCTTGCCTTGCTGACATTCAGCGGCGACACAATCTGCCGGTCAGACGTCTTATTTGCGATTGCCCGAAGCGATGGAACTCAACCTTCTATATGCTTGATAGGCTGCTCCAGCAGAAACGTGCAGTTAACGTCTATCTGTATGAACTCTGCGGCAGAACAGGTTCTGGGGAGCTGGGGTTTTTTTCACCGCGCCAGTAGCTGCTCATGCGCGACACATGCAGACTTCTGCGGCCATTTGAGGAGATCACCAAACTGGTCAGTCGCAGCCATGGCGCCATCAGTGACATGGTACCTTATGCCTTCTTTATGGAGCGTGCATTGCATCGTGTCATTGATCAAGCTGTGGAGGAGCAGGAGCGGGAAGATGAGGAAGTCGCAATGCTGGATGAATTCCCAGGGGGGGCTACTCTATCTGAGACAAGTCAACAACAGGAGTCTGAAGAGGAGTCAGAGGAGGATGTTGCCGGGGCGGATGAGGAGGAGCAAGAAGAGCATGCTTTAAACCTTTCTGGGATCCCTGTTGTTGTGCCTGGATGGGGAGAGGAGAATGAAGAGGACGACATTATCCTGGATGATGAACAGGAGCCAGGCCACCACACTGCTTCCAGTTTAGTGCAAATGGGGGCCTTCATGCTCAGGGTTTTTTTTTTTTTAACAGAAACGTTTTTATTGATAAAATAAGGCATCATTACAACTTATGTACCATTCTCAATACACAGATAAGTACAGAGATCAAACCTTCAATCTAGTTCACCATAAAGGAGAGAATAGGGGAGGTGAAAAAAAAAAGAGTTACCGAACCCAGGGGAGACAGAGACATGAATGCCGGGTAATTAAAGTATTGCAAACTCACTTCAGACACTAAGAGAGCGAGCACTCAACCATGGGTCCCAGATACCACCAAACTTCTTGGGGCATTTCCGATCCATATACCGTATATACTCGAGTATAGGCCGACCCGAATATAAGCCGAGGCCCCCAATTTACCCCCAAAAAAACTGGCAAACTTATTGACTCGTGTATAAGCCGAGGGTGAGACATGCCTGTCCATCCCTGTGTGTGTGTCCGTCCATCCCTGTGTGTCCGTCCATCCCTGTGTGTCCGTCCATCCCTGTGTGTCCGTCCATCCATCCCTGTGTGTGTGTGTGTCCATCCATCCATCCATCCCTGTGTGTGTGTGTCTCCATCCATCCATCCATCCATCCCTGTGTGTGTGTGTCTCCATCCATCCCTGTGTGTGTGTGTGTGTGTGTGTGTGTGTGTGTGTGTGTGTGTGTGTGTGTGTGTGTGTGTGTGTCCAGCCTACCTGTGTCCCGAGCCTGTCCCGAGCCTCCGTCCCGTGCCTTGCCTCCTTGCCTCCGTCCCGTGCCGTGCCTTGCCGCCGTGCCTTGCCTCCGTCCCGTCCCGTCCCGTCCCGTGCCGTGCCTTGCCTTGCCTCCGTCCCGTGCCCTCTTCGTCGGCGCCTCGGCGGCCATTGTAAAATTCAAAAGCTGCGCCGCCGCCTTCGCCTGTGATAGGCGGAACACTGAATTTCCCAGCAGCCTGTGTTCCGCCTATCACGGACATCGTATCATCCTCGTCCGTAGTACGAGGATGATACGATGTCCGTGATAGGCGGAACACAGGCTGCTGGGAAATTCAGTGTTCCGCCTATCACAGGCGAAGGCGGAGCCGGAGGCGCGGCTTTTGAATTATAGAATGGCCGCTGTCTGTCTGCTCGACACGCTGATCGAGCGGGCAGACAGCGATGACTCGAGTATAAGCCGAGGGGGGCACTTTCAGCCTCAAAAAAGAGGCTGAAAATCTCGGCTTATACTCGAGTATATACGGTATGTCAGCTTATAGAGCGGTAGCACCGAGTCCACTATTGAGCGCCACTGGGAAAGCGTGGGGGGGATAGCTGCTTCCACATCTGCAATAGCACCTTTCTGGCATAAAAGCAAAGATAAAACAGTAAAAGACTCTTATAAGTGGCCTGTACCACTGGGTCTGTTATTCCCAGAAGAAGCACCTTAGGGTCCATTGACACTGAAAGATCAGTGACCACATTGATGTCTGATAGCACCTGCTGCCAATAGCCCTGTATGGCTGGGCATTCCCATGTAACATGGTAAAAGGTACCAATTGCCTGCTGACACTTAGAGCAAAGCTCAAACTGGGCGGGATATATTTTGGCTAAGCGCTGAGGGGTATAATAAGCTCTATGTATAAATTTCAGCTGGATGAACCTGCCCCTTGCAGAGATTACCTTGGGGATATAGTGTTGCAGGGCTAAGTCCCGCAAGGGAAGGGATGTCCCCCCTCCAAACCTGATATAAGGGCGATTCCCCCCCCGCACGCTCACAGGTCAAGCGGAGATATAGGTAGGAGAGAATTCTGTCCACCCTACGAGAGATGAGAAATCTCTCTATCACATGAGGCTCCACCAAAACTTCCCCCGGAAGTTGGGCCTGCGTTGCATGTTTTAACTGGAGGTACCTGAATAGCATCCAGGAGGGAAGTCCATAGGCCTCTCTAAGGTCCGGAAAGGGGAGGAGAGCCCCAGTTGGCATAATTTGTTCAAGTTTGTATATGCCAAATCTGGCCCAGAGGTTGGGGTCCGGGATAGAGCTAAAGTGTGGGAGTCTGGGGTTGCCCCATAGCGGGGTATGAGGGGAGACAGAGTCCGCCGCCTTAACAGTGGCGGTGACTTTTTCCCAGACTTGAATTGTGGTCCGCATCAGGGTCGTTACCTGTGGGCTGGACTTGGCTCCCCTATAAACTAAATTCGTCAGGGCTGCGTGAGAGGCCAGAATCGCTGCCTCCAACATGACCGCAGGGTTATATTTAGATTGAGTAAACCACCATCGGACTGTGACTAACACCGCCGCCCAGTAGTACCGACTGAAACAGGGCAGCGACAAGCCCCCCAGAGACAGTGGAAGCTGCAGCTTGGCCCTAGAGATCCTCGGAACCCTGCCACCCCAAATAAATGAGGAAACTACCCCATCCAGCTTGTGGAAGAATGTGGCAGGGATAGGGACGGGGGTATTTCTAAATACATATAAAAATTTAGGGAGGAACGTCATTTTTAATAGATTGACCCGTCCCATCAGTGTCAAGGGCATTTCGCCAAATCTCAACCTTGAGATCAAAGGCTCTAACTTAGTATGTTGTAATGAGAGAAGTGCAAAAAAACTAGCAATTGCGTACAGCCAAATACCAAACCCACTGAAACTTACCATCCCCCCCACCCCACGCTACCCCCCCAACTTGGGCACGTTTGAAACCCAAAAAAAAACATGACACTCAGTCCCTTGGGAGCAATGTACCAAAAGAGCGCCTAGAAGTCTCAGTAGAAGGCACTCGTGTCCAGTCTGCAACTGCGCAGTCAATCGGATAAAGAAATCATCATTACTGTCCTCCCTGCGGATAGGGAGTCACCCGGGCGAGTAAGCCCAGGGGCACAATTCTTGATGTTGCTTAAAGGTGTGGTAAAAGATGTTCAACTGTAAGGTGTCCACATGCAGAAACCCACACAAAGTAGAACAGTCCCCTCTCTTTCCATAACACAGAGTAGATAACAGGTGTAAAGCCAACCTTAGCCAGCGCTCTGAGTCCGACAGCCCAGCTAGCAGGGAAGGAGAAGAGGAAGGGGGGAACCAGGGGTAGATACAGGGGAACTCAAATGTCAGGAACAGGGCTCCCCCCTGAACAAACTATTAAGGGCTCACATAGTAAGTCAGCAACGGCCGCAGTAAGGACCCTTCAGTGAGTGCGGGCCACAGATAGAGAAGGGTCAATATTAGGCTCACCGGTTAATGCCACGGCAGAGACTCCAGCCAGTTGGAAGCTTCTTCTGGCGAGGTGAAAAATTTATGGGTCTCACCATCCTGTACTCTAAGGCGTGCTGGGAAGAGCATGCTATATTTCAGGCCTTTCTGCCGCAGGGCCATCTTCACATGGTCAAACAGTTTCCTCTGCTTCTGTGTTTCCACCGAAAAATCTGGAAAGATCATGAGCCGGGATCCCTCAAAACGCAGCTCTTCCACATTCCTGCTCTCTCTCAGCACCAGGTCACGATCCCTAAAATTTAAGAGGAGAAGGATAAGTGTGCGAGGGGGGGCTCCAGGAGGTCCCCTAGCCGCCGGCATTCTGTGTGCTCTCTCGACTGCGAAGAACGGCGAGAAGACCGCCTGCTGAAGTAGCTGGCGGAAAAGGCGCTCCATAAAGGCAGCATGGTTAGAGCCCTCTGATCCCTCCGGTAGTCCAATAACCCGGAGGTTGTTCCTCCGATTACGGTTTTCCGCGTCCTCCGCACGGTATTCCAGCGCGCGGACCTTGGTGGTGAGGCTATGAAGGGAGGCAGTATGCTCCGTCAGGGTGTCTTCCGCAGCCCCCACGCGGCTCTCCACCTCCGTCAGCCTGGTGCGGAATTTGTCCATGTTCCTCCTGATCAGCCCCATCTCAAGGTGTATGGTGTCAATCTTAGCCGTCAGTGTGGATTGACACGTGCCAATAGCTTGCATAAGGGCTGAGAAGTTGTCCTGCTCCCGGAGCGCAGGGTCGGCAGAGTCTGTAGCAGCAGTCTGAGACGCCATGTCTGAGAGCGTGCAGGGCCGTGATCCTCCACCACGAGGCTGAGCATGCGGCCTATAGGCTCTCAGCGGCATCCTTGACTTCTTCTTACCGGGCATACCACTCCAGGATGGCACTAGCTGGGTGTCGGTGACCTCTGGAATATCGTCATCCACAGGGAATCAGGATATGTAGTAGTTCAGTCTACGGAGCTCCCGTACTATGCCTCTGCTCCGGTCGCCATCTTGGACACGCCCCCCGCTCCAGTGTTTTAATAGGGACCCCCGTATAAAAAGCATAAGGGTCAAGGACCAGTACTGGGTGGCAAAGTACTTAGACCCCCGGTACAAACACAAAATGGCGTAAATGTTACCGTCATCACAGAGGGCTGTCAGAATGCAGAACTTCCAGGCCTTGCTTCGAGAAATGCTGCATTCTGCTTTTGCGTGCGCTGGCAGAGGAGCAATTCCCACTCCCAGAGAAGGAGTTGCGGGTACCAATCCAACAGCACCTGCAAGAAGAGGCAGGTTTGAAGATGTGTTGGTGATTTCGGATATGAGGTCATTCTTTCAGCCGACCCATCGACAGGTGTCATCCGGATCCAGCATCAGGGAATGCCTAGACCGTCAGGTGTCCGACTACATCAGGTTAATGGCCGATGTGGACGCTCTGAGGAGTGATGAACCCCTGGACTACTGGGTGGGCAGGCTTGACCTCTGGCCAGAGCTTGCCCAATTTGCAATCGAACTGTTGGCTTGCCCCTCATCCAGTGTCCTGTCCCAAAGGACGTTCAGCGCAGCAGGGGGGATCGTGACCGATAAGCGTACTCGCCTAGCTCACGACAGTGTTCACTACCTCACATTTCTAAAAATGAATGAGGCACGGATCTCGGAGGAATTCAACACATGTGACCAGTAGACCATGTATATGTCTATAAACAATTTTTTAAATTGAGCACACAGACCTTCTTTCTTCATTTGGCTCACTTCCTTGTCCAAAAAAAGCACACCGTACTATATGCCCGTACCCTCCTGTTTGAAGAGGTTGAGCGGTGTCATATTTCTACTGGGGCTGCTTATCATGAGGGGCTCCCACCATCCCTGTGCTGTGCTGACTTCCTCCTGGGGCTGTACCTCTGCTGTGCATATTATGAGGGGCTCCCACCATCCCTGTGCTATGCTCATTATGAGGGGCTCCCACCATCCCTGTGCAATGCTGACATCCTCCTGGGGCTGCTTATTATGAGGGGCTCCCACCATCCCTGTGCTGTGCTGACTTCCTCCTGGGGCTGTACCTCTGCTGTGCATATTATGAGGGGCTCCCACCATCCCTGTGCTATGCTCATTATGAGGGTCTCCCACCATCCCTGTGCTGTGCCGACTTCCTCCTGGGGCTGTACCTCTGCTGTGCATATTATGAGGAGCTCCCACCATCCCTGTGCTATGCTCATTATGAGGGGCTCCCACCATCCCTGTGCTGTGCTGACTTCATCCTGGGGCTGCTTATTATGAGGGGCTCCCACCATCCCTGTGCTATGCTGACATCCTCCTGGGGCTGCTTATTATGAGGGGCTCCCACCATCCCTGTGCTGTGCTGACTTCCTCCTGGGGCTGTACCTCTGCTGTGCATATTATGAGGGGCTCCCACCATCCCTGTGCTATGCACATTATGAGGGGCTCCCACCATCCCTGTGCTATGCTCATTATGAGGGGCTCCCACCATCCCTGTGCTATGCTGACTTCCTCCTGGGGCTGCTTACGGTGCAGGTGTCAGTGCTGTATATCACGGTGCTGTTGTCAGATCACTCTATCACGGTGTAGGTATCATTGCTGTATGTCACGCTGCTGATGTCAGTGCTCTCTATCACAGTGCTGGTGTCAGTGCTGTATATCACGGTGCTGGTGTTAGTGCTTTATGTCACGCTGCTGATGTCAGTGCTCTCTATCACGGTGCTGGTGTCAGATCACTCTAGCATGGTGTAGGCGTCATTGCTGTATGTCACGCTGCTGATATCAGTACTCTCTATCATGGTGCTGCTGTCAGTGCTGTATATCACGGTGCTGGTGTTAGTGCTTTATGTCACGCTGCTTATGTCAGTGCTCTCTATCACGGTGCTGTTGTCAGATGACTCTATCACGGTGCAGGTGTCATTGCTGTATGTCACGCTGCTGGTGATCATCTCCTGCACCCTCTTCTTTGCCTACCCTGACCTTCCCTCTCCTCCATTGCCTTCATGCGCTCCACAGTCCTGAATTGTCACAACAATTTCACATATAAAAAAAGAATGCTTGTAGTTGTCGATCCCAGATTCACCTCATACATGTGTTATGTCATTGGCCATGTGGTGGGACTATGTTTGCACAGCTAGTAATTATTTTGTGGCTGCAAATTTGACCTGTAGGTTTGCAAAGTTCGCCTCCCATTGAAGTCAATGGGGCCCGCCGCGAACGTTACGGTTCGCGAACTATCGGCCGCGTTCTCGAAACGTCCCGTCGGAAGTTCGTCTATCACTAGTTATGCGCACCCAGGTTAAAAAATTAATTTTGTGCTCATGGAATGTCCGGGGAATGGGAGATACAGAGAAAAAAGCAGCAGTTCTCCTGATTGCAAAGACATACGAGATGGCTATCCTTTGTTTGCAGGAGACACATCTTACTAAAATCTCTATTCCCCAATTGAGATGGAGGAACTACAGCACACAGTTCCATTCAGTACACACCTCCTATTCTAGGGGAGTGAGTATATTTGTTAGATCAGGGGTGGCTTTCTCTTATATGCAGGCTAAGGTGGATGAATATGGGAGATAAATTTTTTTTATATTGTAAGATTGAGAACAGAGTCTGTGTATTGGCAAATGTGTACCTCCCTCCACCCTTTAACGTTTCAATCCTTTGTGACCTTGCTGAGTTTGTTGTGGATAACCCGAGAGTGCCGGTGATAGTAATGGGGGACTTCAATATGGTAATGGACCGGAGACTAGATAGTGTCCCCGGGGGGAACCTAACGGGTGGTGTCACGGATAGCCGGCTCCCCGATTTTTTTAGGGGAGACAGGATTGTGGGACATCTGGAGAATACGGAACCCGGAGGCCCGACAATACTCGTGCTTCTCCAGGACACATTCGACACTCTCCAGGATCGACCTAGTGCTTGGAAATGACAAAATGATGTCTATCATAAAGAATGTGAACTACAGACCAAGGGGTCTGTCGGACCATTCCCTGACAATATCACTAGAGCTGGGCGAGTGTAACCAACCTGGGGAGTGGAGGATAAACCCATTTTGGATCGAACTGATGGAGGATCCGAACGAGATATTGGCATCAATGGGAGAGTTTCTCGATTTGAATAGAGGTACCGCCTCAGAAGGAATAGTGTGGGACACTCTGAAGGCTTTCCTAAGAGGCATAATGATCCAACAAATCTCAAAAATTAAAAAACAAACTAAGGACTGGGATAGACTAATAGGGGAGAGGGTAACTACAGCAGAGGAACAGTATATCAATGGCCCAACACTGGAGAGACTTAGGAAATGGATAGAAGATCAACAAAATTACAGATTAATGACTCTTAGAAAAATAGAGAATAAACATCTCTTCCAGAAACAATTTGCCTTTGGAGAGGGGGAGAGTGTGGGACGTATGCTGGCACAATTAGTTAGGGTGAACTCCCCCCCATCCGTTATACCCACGAAAACTATAGGAGATGGAAGGGTATCCTCATATACTCCACAAATAGTGGGCAAGTTTAAAGAATATTATGAGGACTTGTATAGATCACAACAGGAGGAAATGGGGGGTGAATGGACAGCTTTTTCAGGGATCTGAATTTTCCCTGTCTTAATGAAACAGATAGAACTGACTTAGATAGACCTATAACGATAGAGGAAATACAAAGGGTCACTATTGAGATGGCGCAACAGAAATCCCCGGGCCCAGACGGACTCCCGACCGAGATATATCAGCAGTATGGGAAGGTATTGCTTCCCGAGCTGTTGAGGGTATTGAATTGGTCCTTAATGAGGGGAGAGCTCCCCTCATCGATGATGGAATCCACCATAATCACCATACACAAGGAAGTTAAAGACCCACTTGATCCTGCCTCATAGAGGCCTATCGCTTTATTAACCCTTTCATGACTAAGCCTATTTTCGGCATTTGGTGTTTACAAGTTAAAATCCATATTTTTTGCTAGAAAATTACTTGGAACCCCAAACATTATATATATTTTTTTAACAGAGAATCTAGAGAATAAAACGACGATTGTTGCAATATTTTATGTCACACGGTATTTGCGCAGCGGTGTTTTAATTGCAACTTTTTGGGAAAAGGGACACTTTCATGAATTAAAAAAAAAAAACAGTAAAATTATCCAATTTTTTTTGCATAATGTGAAAGATAATGTTACGCCGAGTAAATAGATACCAAACATGTCACACTTTATATTTGCACGCACTTGTGGATTGACGACAAAGTACAGTACCTAAAAATCTCAATAGGTGACGCTTTAAACATTTTTTTCACTACTGAGAACAGGCCAGGTACATAGAAGACAGGGTGAGTTTCCAGGGCCTGGGGTATTGTGATATTTCCACCGGGTGGGGAAAGTGAGGCCCACTGATTATTTATAGGGCGAGAGCCACGTGGCTACTGAGATTAACCATGTCTAGAAAAAGATCTCCTGAAGAGCAACCACCCCCAGAGGGTCCACAAATTACTCGCTCCGCTAAGGATAAAACCAACCAAATGGCGCTGGCGGCGGCGGCAAAATTGGAGCGATATGCCCATCCTGGCCCTGCCTCACCTGGTAAATCAAGTACCCAGCAAGTAAATATGCAGAACAAAGACCCTAAAGATCCTAAAAATCCTTCTGCTGATAGAAAGAGTCAAGGCCACTCCTCGGGCAACCCCCCACTCCATCGGTGGTTAAATCTGGCAGTAGCAAGGGATCAGGGGGAGGTAAAACAGCAGTGGCAATAACAAACACAGAAGTTGCATCAACGTTAACCAGCACCCACATATCTTCATCTGGTATTCTGGAGGAGGAGCCTACATTAAGAGATATATTGAATGCAATTAAAGAATGTAGATCTATAAAGGAGGAATTATTATCTATGAGACAAAAATTGAATAGGACTTTATTAAGGACTTCTGAGCTTGAGGAACGTGTAGGCGTGATCGAGGACGAGCTGAGGCCTGTGAAGCAAGAAGTTAAAGAGCTCAAAATGATAATTAATACACAAGCGGACAAAATAGATGAGATGGAGAACAGGAATCGAAGAAACAACATTAGGGTGATAGGTCTCCCTGAGTATTGTGAGGGAACTAATTTGATTGGGTTCCTCGAGGGGTGGTTCCGGGAACTTTTTGGAGTTACAGTATTTAGCCCTCTATTTGCAATAGAGCGGGCACATCATGCCCCTGTAAAAGCTCGCCATGGGGGGAGCACCCTAGGCCCATAATGATCAAAATCATTAATTATCAGGATAAAGTGTCCCTACGCGAGAGGCCAGGGTGAGGGGAGATATCAGGTTTAAGGGAGCTAGGGTCTCTTTATACCCTGACTTCTCGCCTGATCTTGAGAAACGAAGAGCCGAATTCACTCCAGTGAAGCGAGAGATGCTAAAATATAAGATGGAGTATGCGCTCCTTTACCCGGCTCGCCTAAGGGTGGTAGCACTTGGAAGGACTTCCTTTTTTAACACACCAAAGGAGGCTGCTCAATGGCTAGAAGAAAACAAAAAAGACTTATAAATACACATTATTAGGCAGTTTTGTCGATTTAAATATATGATTTCTTAAACACTTGATGTGAGGGGGGGAGGGGGGGTTGGGGAGGGGGGGGGGGTATGGCATATTAAAATTTCTATTTGTAGTGCGCACATATTAGGAGTGGGGAAAGGGGTTGAGTAGCGATGGATTGAGGAATATAAGTAGGAGTGTGTAGAGTGGGGCAATTGGGCTTCCTGTTTGGATGTAGATTTTGGGTTGAAGCACTTATTAGGAAAGGTGTAAGTATGTGGTGGGTGGGATGCAAGAAGGTCACGAGTGTACCCCTAGGGGGTCGCCCTGTGGGGCAAGGGGGGGGATGGGGGAGGGGTGTTTGGAAATTTGGGGGGTGGGAGTGATGGGGTAGGCAGGTGGGTCAAGGGTGTAAAATAATAACAATACAAGTATACACAAATTTAAAAATGTATTATCCAGGGGGCGATAGGAGAAGATATCACGTTGGGGTGGGAAAGAATTTAAATTACTATTTATCATGCATGAGCCACGTGTGTAAATTTAACCACTTCAATACCAGGCACTTAAACACCTTCCTGCCCAGACCAATTTTGAGCTTTCAGCGCTGTCGCACTTTGAATGACAATTGCGCGGTCATGCTACACTGTACCCAAATTAAATTTTTATCATTTTTTTCCCACAAATAGAGCTTTCTTTTGGTGGTATTTGATCACCTCTGCGGTTTTTATTTTTTGCTAAACAAATAAAAAAATACAGAAAATTTTGAAAAAAATGATGTTTTTTTTGTTTCAGTTTCAAAAATTTGCAAATAAGTAAGTTTTCTCCTTCACTGATGGGCACTGATGGGGTTACACTGATGGGCAATGATAAGGCGGCACTGATGGGCACCGATGAGGTGGCACCAATGAGGTGGCACTGATGAGGTGGCATTGATGGACACCGATATGTGGCACTGATAGGCGGCACTGATGGGTGGCACTGATGGGCGACACGGATGGGCACTGATAGGTGGCACAAATTGGCACTGATAGCTGGCACGGATTGGCATGGATGGGCATGGATAGGTGGCACATGTGGGCATGGGTTAGTCGGCACAGGTGGGCATGGGCTAGTCGGCACAGGTGGGCATGGGTAGGCGGCACAGGTGGGCATGGGTAGGCGGCACAGGTGGGCATGGATGGGCACTGATAGGCGGCACAGATGGGAACTGATAGGCGGCATTGTATTATAATATATTGTACTAATGGATGCCAATCAGTGCCAATCAATAATGCATGCCAATCAGTGATGCCCATTGTGGGCACTGATTGACATCCATTATGGGCACTGATTGGCATCCATTGTGGCGCTGACTGGAATCCCTGGTGGTCTAGGGTGGCATACCTTGTCCTGGGCATCCCTGGTGGTCTGGTGGCATCCCTGGTGGTCCAGTGTGGGCATCCTCGGGGGGCTGTGCTGATAATCGATCAGCACAGACCCCCCCTGTCAGAGGAGCAGCCGATCGGCTCTCCTCTACTCGCGTCTGACAGACGCGAGTGAGGAAAAGCCGATCACCGGCTTTTCCTATTTACACTGTGATCAGCCGTGATTGGACACGGCTGATCACGTGGTACAGAGTCTCCGTCGGAGACTCTTTACCGAGATCGTAGTTGCCGGGTGTCAGACTGACACCCCGCAACAACGATCGCCGTGATGCGCGCCCCCGGGGGCGCGCAGCGGCTCATAATCCTGATCACGTCATAAGACGTCCGGTCAGGATTATGCAACCACTTTGCCACCGTCTATTTGTTATAGGGCGGGCGGCAAGTGGTTAATGGAAAAGGGAAGGTCTTTTTTCTCTCCCCTTTTTTTTTCTTTTCTTTTTTCTCTCTCACTTTTCACTGTATTTTTTTCTTTTTAACTTGCCCGATTTATAGGTAAGCCAAGATGAGATGCAGGTGAAAAGAATGAAGGTAATATCGTGGAACATGCGGGGTTTGGGAGATCCGACCAAAATAAATGTGGTGCTATCAGCACTAGAAGGTAAAGGACCTGGACTGCTATGCTTGCAAGAGACATATTTGACAGGCGAGACGATTTGGTTTCTCCAAGGTCGGAAATTCCAAACCCAATTCCACTCTGTATTCTCAACATATGCAAGAGGGGTTAGTATCCTGATTGACAAGGCGGTCCCGTTTTTCTGCTATAATAGTTGTATAGATGCAAAGGGTATGTGCATTTTTCTATATTGTCAAATTGAAAATAATCCCTACGTGATAGCTAACATATATGTTCCTCCTCCATTTAAGCTGGAGATTTTACATGAGTTATTATCTTTTATAATAGATAAACCCGATATTCCCGTTATAGCAGTAGGGGATTTTAATGAAGTCCTGGACAAGTCCCTAGATAGATTTCCAACTGTAAATACAATAATAGCGAGGGACGCAACGAGACTGTCTCGCTTTTTACAAGAAGTGGGCTTATGCGACGCGTGGCGCACCCGGTATCCGCTGGAGCGGCAATATTCTTGCTGTTCAGCGTCTTTCTCTACTCTATCAAGACTTGACATGGCCTTGGTGAATAGCAGGGCGCTGGCACGGGTGGACGCGGTGGAATATGGCCCGAGGGGGGTTTCAGATCACTCCCCCCTAATATTGACACTTTGCGTAGGTAAAAGGCAGTATGTTGGGCAATGGAAAATCGATCCCTCATGGCTGGAGATATTGAAGGATTCTGATCGGGTAACATCTGAGCTAAAAGAGTTTATTCAGGTTAATATGGGCACGGCATCGACGGGAGCGGTCTGGGATTCACTAAAAGCTTTTTTAAGAGGACTTTTTATTCAGCAAATTGCTAGAAATAAGGCTGAGATGAAAAAACGGGAGGAGGAAGTTAGTAAGACAGTGCGAGTGGCAGAGCACCAATCCAACTCCTTCTACACAGAAGGTTTGGCTAGATAAACAGCAAGAGTATAAGATGACTATCAGGCGAAAGATTGAGAATAGACGCATATTTCAGAGGCAAGCGATTTTTGGGGAAGGAGAAAAAGTGGGACGTATACTTTCTTTGCTGGTTAAAGCAAATACTGCTCCCTCAATGATACCATCGGTTAGGACCCCAGAGGGAGAGATTACCTTTGAACCGACCATTATTAATAGCATATTTCATCGTTATTATAGTTCTTTATATAAATCCCAAGGGGGGGGAGATAGGGGAGCAACGGCAGCTTTTTTGGAGAAAATAAGTATACCAACTCTATCTGTAGAAGACTTTGTGGTACTTGAAGCTCCAATTACTATCGAGGAACTTAAAAAAGCTGTGACAGAGATGCCTAATCTAAAAGTACCAGGTCCTGACGGACTACAAATCGAGGTTTATAAAAGATATGGTGAGGTTTTACTACCGCAATTGTTGGAGACATTGAGCCAGGCCTTGGCGATCGGGACCTTGCCTTCCTCAATGTTGGAAGCCAACATAGTGGTTATCCCCAAGGAGGGCAAAGACCCTACGGATCCTGTTTCGTACCGCCCGATTTCGCTCTTGGGTACGGATGTAAAGATTTTAGCAAAAATACTGGCAACACGCTTAAAAAGAAGTATTCATAAGCTTATCCACCCTGACCAGTCGGGATTTATCCCGAACAGGTCTACCAGTATTAATATACGTAGACTTTATTTGAATATTCAAATACCGGTGGACAATGGAGGCTCCAGGGCCATATTGGCCCTGGACGCAGCAAAGCATTCGATAGTCTAGAGTGGGAGTACTTGTTTAAGGCCCTTGCTAGATTTGGGTTTGGACCAAATTTTATTAAATGGATAAAACTGCTCTACACCAATCCAAGAGCGAAAATTAAAATCAACAACGAGTTCTCTGAGATGTTCCAGCTGGAACGAGGTATGAGACAGGGCTGTCCCCTCTCCCCCTTATTGTTTGTCCTGGCAGTGGAACCATTGGCCATTGCCATTAGGGCGAACCCTGATATACGGGGATTTAGGAGAGGACAGATAGAGGAAAAAATTGCATTGTTTGCCGACGATGTCTTGCTTTTCCTAGGGGATGTCCAAACTTCGTTGAAAGCGGCGATGGGATTGATTAGAGAAATTGGACATATGTCCAGATTAACTATTAATTGGGACAAATCCGCACTACTCCCGATAGAAATGGAGGCCACCTATATTTCACAGGACATTGTAAATTTGAAGATGGTGTAGAAATTTAAGTACTTGGGGGTGTGGATTACAAGGGATGTAAACTCCTATCTGGAAGATAACTTATCCCCACTCCTGGCGAAGTTAAAACACAAGGCGGATATTTGGAGCCGCCTTCCCCTTTCATTGGCGGGACGCTGCAACTTGGTCAAGATGGTATGGCTTCCTCAAATTTTATACTTTCTTCACAACTCACCGATATGGATTGGTCTGAGGTGGTTCAAGAAAATAGAATCCTTATTTAGACTCCTTGTATGGAGAAAGGGGCCATCCAGTATTTGTTTACGGACGTTGCAGCTGCCGCCGGAGGAAGGGGGAATGGCGATTCCACATCCCAGACTTTATTGTTTAGCGGCTCAGCTACAGCACTTAGCAGGAGCAACAGCAATAAATGAAGGTAGTCCTTGCCATAGGTTAATGATGATAGGATGTCCACATAATACGCTTATGGAAGCCCTGGAGGCAAATTTGTTCGATATTTACTGCCCAACGATTAACCAGATCGTCAAACTTTGGAAAACAGTTAAAGCTTTATTGGGCTATCAGAAGGTATCCGTATTGGCTCCCCTTTGGGATAATAGAAATCTAATAGAGCTATTTAAAGTAGAAAGATGTAGGGAATGGGTAAACCAAGGGATAGATCAGTTGACTCAGATGTTCCAGGGTTCAGATATTAAATCCTTTGTTGATCTAAAGTCAGAGTTCCTGCTGTCGAACCGCTCATTCTATAAATATCTCCAGGTCAGACATGCAATCCAGGCACAATTTAGATCTCAAGAGGTGAAGTTGATTCAGATCCCTGTGCTTTCACAAATTATGTCCCTGGATAAGCTCAAAGGACTGATTTCATACTTATATGCCAGACTTGGAGATAAAATATTAGATCGTAATGGTATGATTAAAAATAGGAAAAGATGGAAGAGGGACGTGGGCCCATTGTCCACCCCTGATTGGGAGTGGATAATGGAACAGGCAATCAATGTTTCTATCTCTCCTTCTCAGAAAGCTTCCCACCTTTTCTTTTTCCATCGGGTATATTATACCCCTAGGAAAATGTTTAAACTGGGTTGGAGAGAGAACAATCAGTGTCCTAGATGCGGCTTGGCCGGAGACTTTATTCATATGTTTTGGAGGTGTCCGAAACTGTTTAGGTATTGGACACATTGGACATAGACCAGATAAATAGAATTTTCAACCTAACACTAGAGGCAACGGCGAGGACTTGTTTATTGGCTATACCGGAGGGACATACAATCCCTAAAAATACGACTACACCAGTCATTAGATTCTTTTTTCAGGCAAGGAAGTTAATTGCTCAAAAATGGCAGTCACACTCTGGCCCGCTAGTTGAAACTTGGTTAGCTAATGAAATAATAATAATTAGCAATGAAAGGTTTTTTTTCATTAAACAGGGTAACATCAAGAAGTTTAGGAGGATATGGGGCTCCTGGTTGTTGAAACTGGGGATTCCCCTATAATTAGATGGTATACAATAGGTATTTTTATAGATTACAGTCTTCTTTTAGTTGTCTTTTGTGTGCCTATTCCCTGTGGTTTTCTTTGTGGTGGGGGGGTGGGGGGGGGGCAGGGAGGGATGAAGTGGGAAGAAAATAGAACATATGTATTCGGGGGTAGAGTTACAAGAATAACTATTGAGGTTATTCTAAAAATATTAAGGGGAGGTGAGGTTTCTTTCTTTTTTTGCTTATCCGGTCTTTGTTGTATTTTAAATCTTGTTTTTCTATTTGATATTGAGATTAGAGGAAGTTTGTATAAGAATAAATTAAGAAAGAAAAAGTTAAGCAATTAAATATGTCACGATGATGTGGAATTGGGAGGAGACATAAATGAGCTGTAAGGTGAATAAAGTCTCCGGTATAAACTCACTGAGGTGACAAAAAAAAAAAAAAAAAGTTATGGATATAAATAAATGTATTATTAATACCAACAATAAAAAAGGGCTGCAGCCAATTCATACTAATTTAAGTTAGGCCGCGTACACACGCGGGGACTGTTCGCCCAACTTTGTCCGCTGAACAGTGTTTCGGCAAACAGTCCGCTCGTGTGTGGGCTTTCAGCGGACAGTTTCAGCGAACAGTCCGCTGAACAAGGTTTTTCGGAAATTCCGAAAAACTGTCCGCTGAAACTTTGTTTCAGCGAACAGTCCCCTCGTGTGTAGGCTTGTTCGTCAAACTAAGTTCCGCGCATGCTCAGAAAGAATTTACAGGGCGGAAGCGCTCGGTCTTGTAAAACAAGTGTTCGCATTGAAGCTAGCATATTCGTCATGCTGCTAATTTTGTGTTTTTTAAATATAGCCCGTTCTTTTCTTCTTCGTAATGCAAGAAAAGTGAAGTAGCATTGCTGCTTATATTCACACAGAGTTATACTACATGTGTGTGTGTGTGTGTGTGTGTGTGTGTCTATCTTAAAAAAATATATATATATATAAAATAAAAAAAAATAAAAAAAAATTTATATATATATTTTTATTTCTGAAAAAAAAAATATAGAATTTATCTATTACTATATATTTTTGGAACTACTATTGTCATATATTTTTTGTTTTTGTGGGGGGTTTGAAACAAGATGGACTTGCATTTTTTTTTTGGGCCAAGCAGAACTATGCAATTAGAGATAGATAGATAGATAGATAGATAGATAGATAGATAGATAGATAGATAGATAGATAGATAGATAGATAGATAGATAGATAGATAGATAGATAGATAGATAGATAGATAGATAGATAGATAGATAGATACCCAAACCAGCATTTTAGCTTACACATGATTGCATGTTCAAAATCAGCAGAGCTTCCCCTCATTTCAAATGTTAAGCCTCAAATTTACAGCGACTGCACTTCCAAGTGCACTTGCAGTGCTTTAAAAATTGCACTTGAAGTTAGCATATTTATATTAACATGAACGTGTGTTTTGTAAATAACCCCCAGCGTCTTTTAACGTGTATCTGCCTACTCACAAATAAACTTTGTTTTTTAAGCCAAAATTAAAAAAAAAAAAAAAAAAACATACAATATTTTTTTGAAATAATAAATTTTTATTTTTCCTCAGAACAAAAATAAATCAAGAGGGAGGCAACACTGGAGACAATTTTGACGTTTGTGAAGCCTTTTTTTCCCCCAGGCACACATCAAGTGAGTGGCCACCAAAATTCCGAACCTGTGTAGCATGTAAATAGGGAGCACAACCAGGTCCTAGAATCCCAAAGACCAGGAACAGCAGCAGATGAGATCTATGTCCCCAGACTGTGGTACTACAACAGCCTGCGTCTTCTTTCAGAGCAGACTGAAGCCAGGCAGTCACTTGCGACTCTTCCGTCCAGCCTTCCCTCCACGCGTCGCTGGATGCTGTGTCTCTGGTGGTGGACATGTGGTAGGAGGAGGAGGAGGAGGAGGAGGAGCAGTAGGGTCTGCGTTATAAAGCTTGGTGGTGGGTGTGAGCTCACCCTTCAGACCCCGTTGGATGGCATCAAAAAATATTGCTTCACACAAGTTTTGCTGTGGTTTGTCCATTTCAAGTAGCTTACTAGCCAGATAAGTGGCATAGGCCTCCTCCGGATTGGGGGGTTTGGACAGAACTTGTGTGGCTTGGTGTATAAGCGCCAAGGACTCCTCCTCTATACGGGTCATCCTCCTGGGCCTTTTGCTGGCTAGGCGGAGGGGAGGGACCTGGCTTTCAGTCCGGCTCCTGCTGGGCCCAGCTAGCTCTTGTGTGTGGCTGGTCCTGGCCTCCTCCTCCATACCACTGGTCCCGGCCTCCTCCTGGGTGAGCTCATCCTGTGTAAAAACAAAGAAATCAATAAATAAAATATGTCTATATTTTGAAATCATCAATCACTAACAATTTTACAGTTCTCACTTGCAAATACATTTGTCTTGAAATACAAAAGGCTATCATTTTGACACCACCATTTTTCCATCAGTTCACCAAGATTTGAGCCACATTTGTGTAAACTACTGTATCCTTCTATCTAATTTAATTTGTGATGAAATCCTAGATTTGGAAGCAATTCAAACATTGAACTTTACAGCATTAATATTTGAGCAATCCAAACTTTAGAAACGAAAATATACCTGGCTCCAGCTGGGTGCATCAACTTCTTCCAGCAAGGAAGGGTCTGGATCTTCCAGGGATGGCTCACCTGAGGCGGAGGGAAGGGTGGAGGGACGGGTAGACGGAAGAGTCGAAAGTGACTGCCTGGCTTCTGACGTGTCATCCAGAAAACGCAGCCTGTCATAATACCACAGCTTAGGTACATACATGTTTGGGACTCTAGGATCTTTCTGCGCTCCCGCCTATACACGCTACGCAGGTTCTTAATTTTGGCGTTCACAAAGTCAGTGTCTGCCTGGGGGAGTCGGGTTTTCACAAACGCCAAAACTGTCTCCAGTGTCTTCTTCCGGGCAGCACGGCTTGAATATTGGGGGTGTTTTGAATCCCAAAGACTACTGTGCGACTCAATTAAATCCAGAAATGTTGAGAGGAAGGCCTCCTCCTTAAAGGGGTCTGGGGTATACCTTTGCATTTTCTGGACAAAAAAAAAAAAGTCAGACCAAATGCACACTATATTGTGACAATGTAGGCGAGACACACACTACCACACACGCTACCCCCACACACACACACTACCCCCCACCCCCCCCTATACACCCACCTCCACCCCCACACTACCACACAAAACACCAATCCCACTCAACCACCAACCCACATAAAAATCAATTAAACATCAATAAGACTAAATTTCAATATACACATTCCTAATGCAGACTTTAAATTAAACAAAAATAAAACGACAACTATCTTACCGTCGCGTGTAGCACTCGCTGATTCCGTTCGGATAAGCGTACGGGCTCGCGGTAACGCTTTATATACAGTACATGCGCTCAGGCTCCGCCTGCGTCGCCCGCCCCTGACGTTCCTTGTGACCGTATTTCCCCGCCCCTTTTACCCTCGTTCCGCTGTGGGTGAATGATGGGAGAAGATGGCGGACGCAAATTCAATCAGCAGCGTGAGCAGCGCAGAGGAAAGCCATGGACCCCATGCTTCTGGAGCAAGGAGGAGATACAAGGCCACCAATATGGCCTTTGAAGAGATGGTGGAGATGGTGGCTATATTAAGAAGGGAAGACTACGATGGGGAAAATGGCCCGTACCCCAAGCCCAATGTCAGGAAAAGCGGCATCTTGGATGAGGTTGTCACAACTTTATTCCACAAATTTGGGGTACGAAGAAGCAAGGACCAGCTGCGTAAACGATGGTCGGACATCAAGTCCAGGGAGCCGGAGCAATATCATCGGATCATGAAGGCCCTGAAAAAAAGTGAGTAAACTGCGCTTTTTCCGTGACTGTCGGACATAATCGTTCGTGTACATACCGTATCTGAATCCGGCGGATTTGATCCCAATCATTCGTGTAGGTACCTTATGTAAATCCGGCGGGTTTTATCCTAATCGTTCGTGTTCATACCGTAGGTGAATTTGGCGGATTTGATCTCAAGCGTTCGTGTAGGTACCATTTGTGAAACTGGCGGATGTGATCCTAATCGTTCGTGTAGGTGCCGTATGTGAATCCGGCGGATTTGATCGTTCGTGTAGTTAATAGTTCATGTAATGAGCTCATATGGTTGTTCGTATATGTGGGCGTAAATAGCATGAATTTGTATATGGTGTAAATTTATCTGGTGTTGGATTAGATTTTAATTAGTTATTATTTTTTTGGTATTGTTCATGATAAACTGAATTGTCACGCTCAGTTTATAGGAAATGAATTTTTACTAAAGTTTCCTAAATTTATTCAGTGCAATGTAGACTCAATAAAAAAAAAAAAAAGATAGATGATTGATAGATAGATAGATAGATAGATAGATAGATAGATAGATAAATAGATAGATAGATAGATAGATAGATAGATAGATAGAATGCTGGTTCAACATCTGGACTGGGAAACATTTAAGTGTAGTTTGGGACATCATAGAACATTTTTTGACATAATCACACACAGGTACTCCAGGGGATGATTCGAGTGTGTCCGTCTGTGAAACTTGGACAAAAGATATAAAGTATCACAGTTTGGTTAAAGGCTAGGTTCACATTGCTGCAATGTACGAGATCAAATGTGATTTGCACCGCACTGCAGTGCAAATCACATGTGATCTCTGTGTGATGCGATTTCAGCCATACATATAGTATGGCTGAATTTGCATCGCATCCGGCCCAAACTTGTACATGGCCCTTTTTTTAGTCCACAGCCGAATCGGATCACATGGGTATTCACACCATGTGGTCCGATTCCTGTCCGAGTTTAAAGATTGCACTGTGAAATGAGAACTAATTCGGAGGTGTCAATAAAACTTTACACTGATACTCCCAGCAGGTCACATAGGGCAGTCGAACTGCACATGCGATGCGTGAAACCACAGTAGATTTGCTGCGTTCGCACATCGCACCAGTCTGAACACAGCCTAACTAAAAAAAAAGTCATTTTAAGGATGTATTAAACTAGGATCTTGTAATAACCAGCTAATAATTGTACACCACTTCAAACCAATGTTTCATATTCACATTTCGGAACTCAAATATCACTATGCTTAAAAGTATCTTTTATTTTTTTTATTTTTCTTTTTTTTTTTTTTTTCATTCTCATAGGGGAACAAAGACTCAGACAAGAGGCGGAGCAGCCCATGACCCCCCGACCTCGCCAGCCTGATTGGGCACTTAGCCCCAGCCCTGCGTCGGTATTGGAGCTGCCCAGTCCTGTGTCTGCGAGGGAGCAGCCAAGCTCGGTATCCTCCGCTGGACCAAGCTCCGTAGCTCCACTGGATGAGCCGAGCCCAGGGCTAGATGTGGAGGAGGAAGAGCAGGTGGAGTTACACACCCCACAAAGTGAGTGTCTGACAACCCAGCTTAAGGTAAACAATTAATGGCTGTATATTTTAACCAATTTTTTATCTACACATGTTTTTAGGTGATCTGGTTGTGGTAGAACAAGTCGCGGACCCATTTACCAGTGATAGTGCCCAGAGGATGATTGGTGACATCATGGCCTGGAATGGGCAGATTGACCGTATGGAGAACCAGATTCTCAACATACAAAGAGAACTGATTACTATGAGGCAGGGAATGAAGAACATGATCGATGTTTTAGGGAGAATCTAAGCCCCTTTTCCCTAAAACCCAATCGATCATGTTCTTCATTCCCTTGGAACAACGTTTTTAATGTTTTAAAAACATAGTTTTTAGAGGCCAAATTTTGAAGATGCACACGGTGTGTCAACATGTGCTATGTGCCATCAGAGGATCGCAATGGACGCATTTGGTGTTTGCAAACCCTCCCTCATTCTAGTATGTGAGAGGAAGGGATTGCACACACCAAACACGTCCATTGATCACTCATGATGGTACATAGCACATGTTGACATTACCATTTTTTGGTGTGCATCTTCAAAATTTGGCTTTACCCCTTGTTTTATGTAAATAGTTAAAAATCTGATTTTATTTTTTTAGTTTTGTGATAATTGTATTTGAGATATTTCTATATATATTCTATGTTTACAAAAAAAAGAAAAAAAAAAAAAATTCCCCAAAAAAAACAAAAAAAACAAAAAACAAACAATTTAAAAAAAAAAAAAAAAAAAACACCAAAAAAATATCTAAAACAGAGGCACTAGTTGGCATGTGCACTATTAAAAATCAAAAAAAAAGATGTGTGTGTGTGTGTGTGTCTACTTCTTTCAATACTCAATACCAGTTTGGGAAGTCATTTTGTGTTTTCTGTCACAAAGGGCCTTATTTCCTATTGTCAAAAACCACTTTGCAATACAAATGCACTAGGACAGGAATATGCAATTAGTGGAAATCCAGCTGTTGCAGAACTACAAGTCCCATGAAGCATAGCAAGACTGACAGCCACAAGCATGAGACCCAGAGGCATGATTGACTTGTAGTTTTGCACCAGCTGGAGGTTGGCCAATTGCATATCCCTGAATTAGGACAATGTAGGAGACAAGCAACGTGAAAAGCAAACAAGAACCAAACTTAAAAATTTGAACAGACAAGACATTTCAAGAAAAATACATTTTTATTGCTCAGCTGGCATTGGAATAGCCCCCCTACCATTAAAATAGCTGACATAGCGGTCACACACCTCACGTGCTGTTTGGGGGGCTAAGCCAGGAAGGGCATGATCCAGCCCTGTCAGTTCTGGAAATATGAGTCCGGCCTCAGGCCCAATAGGCTGCAGGTACTGGTTACCTGAAAATTTACGTAGAAAATTGTGCAGAATGCAGCAGCACAGAATCACATAGTTCAGTTTATATTCTGCCAGGTTGATCGCTGTCAGTAACAGACGGAACCGGCTGGCCATAATGCCAAAGGCACTCTCCACAACCCTTCTTGCTCTGGCCAGCCGGTAATTAAAAACCCTCCTCTCCGGGGTGAGGGTCCTTTGGGGGAAGGGTTTCATAAGATGTTCACTCAGACCGAGTGCTTCATCAGCCAGAAACACAAACGGTAGACCCTCCACATTCTCGGCATCTGGTGGCAAGTCCAGGCCACCAGTGATGAGACGGTGGCAGAACTCGGTCTGCCTAAAGACTCCTCCGTCAGACATCCGGCCGTTCTTCCCCACATCCACATAAAGAAAGTCACATTGTGCCGACACCACCGCCATTAGCACCACACTATGGAACCCCTTATAATTCCAATAGTAGGACCCCGAATGTGGTGGGGGCACAATCCTCACGTTTCCCGCCGATCGCCCCTCTGCAGTTGGGGAAGTCCCAACGGGCAGCGAATTGGGAAGCCACAGTCTGCCATTCCTGTGGCGTGGAAGGACACTGGGGAGTCAAACACAGGTAAAAAAAAAAAAAATAGTCATTAAATAAAAACAATTCATAACAACTAAAACACCAAGCCCCAATATAGCACGAACTCGTTCCCGAGTACGTCCACTCTCCATGGCTTTGAAACGGTCGGCTGGACAGACAAGCTCAACTGAACGCACTGAAGAACAGCCAGACCTATGAAGAACGACCTGAAACACAGAAACGAGCGGACCAGAAGCGCCTAATAACAGGTACAACTGATCCACGCGTACCGAAAGGCAGATATAAACCTCACAGGTAGACTGCGCCGCAGTGAACGGACAAATTAAGCTGAAGTCTAAAAATCGCGAATCGTCTCTAGCCAAACTTCTACTAACGCAAAGTCAGCAGACGGAGCCCAAAGGGTGCTTTGCTGTGTCTTGTACTTCCTGTTTCTAGTCCCGTCGTACGTGACGTACGTCATCGCGCACGGTTTCAGCGGACTGTTTGTTCGTCGTGTGTGGCCATGTCCGTCCATGCTAATTTTGAGCGGACTGTTTGCCGAAACTGTTTGACGGACAAAGTTGGGCGAACAGTCCCCGCGTGTGTACGCGGCCTTAGTCTTGTAGTCATTATTTACATTTTAGAATATCTATTTCTGTATTCATTCCCATAAGAGAGGGGGAACAATTAGTTATCCATCAAATGGGAAAGAGACAAAATGAGGGTTGAGGATTAAAGCTTTAAATAAAATAAAAATAATAATATAGGAATACGTTTTAAAATTATTGGTTACTTACCTATATGCACGAGTCCTCTGACAGTTTAATCCTGGAGTACCTATAAATAAGAGTGGAGGAGACAGTTATTCAGCAGAGCAGCAGTGATGTTTAAAAAGACACGCCCTCCCTCCCTCCCACTCATTTTGTCGTGGCCCGATATTCTGTGGTTTGTTATGTCCGGTTTCCTCTCTCCCCTGTACAGCAGCGCTGTGGGCTGGATGTGTAGTGCCCACAGCGCTGATATGGGCCCATTCCAGCCATCCATCTATACTCAGCCATCCATGCTCAGCATACCCATCCATACTCCCTCACCCATCCATACTCATCCATCCATCCATCCTCAGCATACTCAGCTAACTCATCCATCCATCCATGCTCACCCATTCATACTCAGTATACTCATCCATCCAATGCTCAGCATACCCATCCATACTCAGCCATCCATACTGAGCATACTCATCGATACTCAGCAAACTCATCCATCCATGCTCAGCCATCCATACTCAGCATACTCAGCCATCCATACATGCTTAGCCATCCATACTCAGCATACTCAGCAATCCATGCTCAGCATACCCATCCATACTCAGGATACTCATCCATCCATCCTTATCCATACTCATCCATCCATGCTCGGCATACTCATCCATCCATGTTCACCCATCCATACCCATCCATCCATCCATGCTCACCCATCCATATTTGGCATACTCATCCATCCATACACTGCATACTCATCCATCCATCCATGCTCAGCCATCCATACTCAGCATACTCATCCATCCATCCTCAGCAATACTCATTCATCCATCCATGCTCAGCCATCCCATCCACCCCCATCCATAATTAGCCATACCCAGCCATTCTTAGCCATTCCATCTATACCCAGCCATACTCAGCCAAACCCATCCATACTCAGCTGTACCCGGCCATACTCATTCATGCTCAGCCATCCCCATCCACGGCTCATCCATCCCCATTCATGCTCATCCATGCCACATCAGTTATCATCCATACCACATCCATGTCATTACAGTGCCTTACAAAACTGTAATAGGTAGTCAAATTAGATGTGAAACGGATGCCCCTAGAACACCTGACGGCGCTCCCTGCATGTTGGTCCTCTGTATGTGGCCACGGTGTGGAAAAGTCTCCCACATGGGGTATCGCCGTACTCAGGAAGAGTAGGAGAATCTATTTTCTGCTATTTTAATGCTATGTGTTAGAAACATTGTGTAAATGGACAAGGTTGTGAAAAGAAAATATGTTTTCATTTTCTTTACACATTTTCCAAAAACTTGTAGAAAAAAAAATGACATGTTCCAAATACTCAATATGCCTCATAGATTATACATCATTGGGTTGTTTTCTTTCCAAAATGGGGTCATTTTTGGGGAGTTTCCATTGTCCTGGTTCACCATAGCCTTCAAAAGTGTAAGAGGTAGTCAAGAAATATGTGTAATTTATGCTCCAAGAATGCCTTATGGCACTCCCTGCATGTTGGGCCTCTCTATGTGGCTATGGTGTGTAAAAGTCTCACACATATGGTATTGCCATAGAATAGTAGAATGTGTTTTGGGGTGTAATTTGTGCTATGCATATGCTGTGTGTGAGAAATAACCTGCTAATAACAATTTTGTGAAAAAAAAGAAGAGGAAAAAAAATCTTGATTTTGCAAAGAATTGTGGGGAAAAAAATGCACCATGCCTCTTACTAAATACCTTGGAATGTACTTTCCTGGCTTGTTAGTGTCTCATGAAATGAGATGTGATCAATGTTTAGAGATTCAGAGATTGGCACCAGCTTGTGGACCAAATAATATACACCGATTTGGGTTATTTTTACCAAACATATGTAGCTGTATAAATTTTGGCCAAAATGTAATAAGAAAAATGACTAGTTTGCAAAATATTATAACAGAAACAAAGAAAAATGCATTCTTTTATAGTATTGTGTTTTTTCTTTTATAGCGCGAAATATAAAAAACCCAGCAGTGATTAAATACCATCAAAATAAAGCTCTATTTGTGTGAAAAAAAAGTACAAAAACATTATAGGTACAGTGTTGCATGACTGAGTAATTGTCATTCAAAATGTGAGAGCAACAAAAGCTGAAAATTGGTCTGGTTAGGAAGGGGGTTTAAGTGCCCCGTGGTCAAGTGGTTAATACCAACAATAAAAAAGGGCTGTGGCCAATTCATACCAATATAAGTTATAGTCATGTAGTCATTCTTTCAATTTTAGAATATCTATTTTCTGTATTCATTCCCATAAAATAAGTGAGCATAGCCACCCTAGGACAGGTGGAGTGTTATTCGCAAGATTACCAGGTTAAAAAAAAAAAAAGAAAAGCATGAAAAAAGAAAGCAAACATAGTTACGGAATGGAAGCTGCGATATTTATCATTTTTTGCTTAGATACAGAAGAAGCTCATGCTGATTAGGTGAAACATGTTAGCTGTCATAGCCCCACGTGAGTAATGCTCTGTCGTCACCCTTGATGCAATTTTGCACATCTGCACATGCTCCATGGACACCTTGAGAAATGCGGTATCCATTTTGAGAAAAGCATGCTGAGTTGCTGCTATAGAGACCAGACTGGATGAGTGGCTATCGCTCCAGAGGAAGATTGGAGCTACTATCCCTGCCTCCCACTGACTCCCAGTGCATTGCCTGGATGAGTGAGCAGGTCATCTCCTGTCATCACAGACACAAGTCTATATTGCCAAAGGCGGGGTGAGCAGACCCGCCGATCCACGATCTACTTTACTAGTACCACATTTTTACATTCATACTCTTGGTGGCCATGCAGTTTATTAACCCTATATTTCACTATGGGCCGCTATTAGTGATACTGAGACTGTTATCTATACCTAACTTCACTGAATATATACTTACACAACCCTGTATCCAGTGAGAACTCCAGGGCTGTGAAGACATACAGAACAGCATACTGTGAGATAGTGGTTGCTGTTTGTAAAATGGTGACCCAAGGATGATTGTCTTGACTGATATACTCATGGAGTCACATATCCACACATTTGCTTAGGTGTTTGAAATCTGGGCAGTAACTTCAACAATTGATCAGACATCCGGTGCATCTTTATTTCACTAAACAAAGCCAGTATACTACTCTATTGCTGGCCATAAACGGTTAGAATATTGTTCAGAAAAATGTCCGCTACGCTCGATCGTTCGACACGTTAATGGTTACATTTCGATTTTCAAAATGCAAATTTTGTGCCGAAAAAAAACCCCAACATGTTGGATTTTTTGTTCGCAAAAACAATTGATTTTTGAACAATTAGTAGTGTAATCGAACAAGAATAGTTTGAAAAATCGACAGGGCATGTGCATGTTAAAATCTAACCCCGGAAGTAATTTCAACAAGCAAACGAACAGAAAGATCTTTTTATTTCTTGACTTTTTGTTCACAATGGCAAAGTGAAAATAGTATACCCATACATTGTCTGATTTTCCAAATGCATTTTAAAAAACAAATGAGGTAACACCTGTTAAAAATTATTTTTGCCATATTTGTAGACCAGGCAACAAATGTGTTGAGACACAACGTTTGGCGATAATATGTATTTTCTGAGTCCAAACAATTGTCCCATTTGCACAGAGAAATGGTGCCGTAAACACTATACTATAGTATAAACTTTACGTATTTAAAAATATAGATGGCAAATTTACTTGAACTGAAGCACTCTGAATGTGGTGCAGCTGGGCATAGTAAACAACCAGCTTCTGTTCAAAATTTTCTATTAAGCTGTGATAAGAAAAAAACATATAAGCAGGCTGGCTGCTATGCACAGCTGCCCCAGATTCTGTGTGCATCATTTTTATTAAATCTTGCCCATAATCTACTGTATTTGTAACCTAAGATGCACCTACACTGTACATAGAGATTGGAGTTCAGGGTAAGTAATTAGGGGGTGATGGGGAGGCTACTACACACAGAAGATTTTATCATCATTTTCCCTTTACAAATCCCTAAAGTCAGGGCCGTCTTTAATTTTGATTGGGTCCTGGGCAAACATTTTCTTGGGGCCCCCTCCATTTTGAGACATACAAAAAATGTCAGGTAGACTCAAAATCAGTTTACTGCAGCAGATCACGCAGTGATTGCAATTGTTTGCCAGAGGTTACAGCCTATCCTTACTGCTCACTGGCTGGTTGCTAGAGATTACAACACATCATTTCTGCTTGCCGATTGGTTGTTAAAGGTTAATGCACATCATTACCACTTACTGATTGGCTGCTAGAGATTAAAGCAGATCACTACTGTTTGCTGATTGGTTGCTACAGGCTAATACACATCATTACCTCTCACTGAGCAGTGGAGCAATCCTAAATAATTGAGCAAGTAAAGGGGCACATTAATACACATACTACAGGAGAGTGTCAGAGAGTGCAGACATACTACAGGAGAGGTTCAGAGACTGCAGACATACTGCAGGAGACAATCAGAGACTGCGGACATACTACAGGAGAGGTTCAGAGACTGCAGACATACTACAGGAGAAGTTCAGAGACTGCAGACATACTGCAGGAGACAATCAGAGACTGCGGACATACGGCAGGAGACAATCAGAGACTGCGGACATACGGCAGGAGACAATCAGAGACTGCGGACATACGGCAGGAGACAATCAGAGACTGCGGACATACGGCAGGAGACAATCAGAGACTGCGGACATACGGCAGGAGACAATCAGAGACTGCGGACATACGGCAGGAGACAATCAGAGACTGCGGACATACGGCAGGAGACAATCAGAGACTGCGGACATACGGCAGGAGACAATCAGAGACTGCGGACATACGGCAGGAGACAATCAGAGACTGCGGACATACGGCAGGAGACAATCAGAGACTGCGGACATACGGCAGGAGACAATCAGAGACTGGCGACATACTGCAGGAGACAATCAGAGACTGGCGACATACTGCAGGAGACAATCAGAGACTGCGGACATACTGCAGGAGACAATCAGAGACTGGCGACATACTGCAGGAGACAATCAGAGACTGGCGACATACTGCAGGAGACAATCAGAGACTGGCGACATACTGCAGGAGACAATCAGAGACTGGCGACATACTGCAGGAGACAATCAGAGACTGGCGACATACTGCAGGAGACAATCAGAGATTGCGGACATACTGCAGCAGACAATCAGAGACTGCGGACATACTGCAGGAGACAATCAAAGACTGCGGACATACTGCAGGAGACAATCAAAGACTGCGGACATACTGCAGGAGACAATCAGAGAATGCGGACATACTGCAGGAGACAATCAGAGACTACGGACATACTGCAGGAGACAATCAGAGACTGCGTACATGCTACAGGTGATGGTCAGAAAACTTTCAGCAACGCACAGCTTGACAGTTGAATAACACAGCTCAGGGTTTAAGCAGTCAGGCATTTTATGGGTGCAAGGACATACCTGGGCAGCCAAACACACTACATACATTTAGAGGTATGTGGGCGGGGCTTCCATTCTCAGATCTCACTACAACAGCCGGGAGCTCCACTGATGCTTTGTAGGGGGGCCCGTTACCCGTGAATTGGGGCCCCAAATTAAGGTGTTGCAGAGTGCACAGAGGACACGGGAGGCTGTATTCCCACACTAGCCAGCTGAGAGGGGGCGGGGACAGGACCTCCACTGACGCTCTTACCCCGCCCCCGTGCAGCCTGTATGCTCGGAACCTCTATACTGGCTGGGGAATACAGAGGTCCGGGGGCGGGGCCGTGAGCTCCACTGACACTCCCACACCGATCACTGCTCTAACTACAGCAGATCTGTTCTGAGCATACAGGCTGTACGGGGGCGGGGTCAGAGCGTTAGTGGAGCTCCCGGCCCCTCTCAGCTGGCTAGCACGGGAATACAGCCTCCCGTCCCGTGTCCTCTGCGCACTCTGCAAAACCTTCATCGGTGCCCCAATTCGCGGGTAGCAGTGTGGGCCCCCCTACAAACATTGGGCCCAGGGATGGTGCCCCGTTTGCCCTGCGCTAAAGACGGCCCTGCCTAAAGTAGCTTTATCCCTATTAATAAATAAAACAAGACAACACAGACAAATGCATAAAACATTTTTTTTTTGGAGTACAGAACATTGTATCCGCCAATGTTCAAAATAGAAAAATAAACTTTTTTTGGACTGCGTATAAAAAAAGTGCACATCAGCAGCATTATTTATATTGCACAACAGGTGCTTAACCAGGGGAGGGCTGGCAGCCTTAGGCCTGGGGGGCAAGTCCAGTCAAGTGGCCCATTGAACCACCTGATCAGCTCACCGTCCATCTGCACCACATTGCCCGCACAGAGAGAGAGAGGGAGGGAGACTGCTCCACATTGCCCCAGAGAAAGAGTGACCACTCCACACTGTCTGGACAGAGAGAGACCGCTTCACACTGCCTGCAAAGGGAGAGAGACCGCTTCACACTGCCTGCACAGGGAGAGAGACCGCTTCACACTGCCTGCACAGGGAGAGAGACAGACCTCTTCACACTGCCTGCACAGAGAGAGAGAGAGAGACCTCTTCACACTGCCTGCACAGAGAGAGAGAGAGGGAGAGACCGCTTCACACTGCCTGCACAGGGAGAGAGACCGCTTCACACTGCCTGCACAGAGAGAGAGACCGCTTCACACTGCCTGCACCGAGAGAGAGACCGCTTCACACTGCCTGCACAGAGAGAGAGAGAGAGAGAGACCGCTTCACACTGCCTGCACAGAGAGAGAGAGAAACCGCTTAACACTGCCTGAACAGAGAGAGAGAGACCGCTTCACACTGCCTGCACAGAGAGAGAGAGACCGCTTCACACTGCCTGCACAGAGAGAGAGAGAGACCGCTTTACACTGCCTGAACAGAGAGAGAGAGAGACCGCTTTACACTGCCTGAACAGAGAGAGAGAGAGACCGCTTTACACTGCCTGAACAGAGAGAGAGAGACCGCTTCACACTGCCTGCACAGAGAGAGAGACCGCTTCACATTGCCTGCACAGAGAGAGAGAGAGAGAGAGAGAGACCGCTTCACACTGCCTGCACAGAGAGAGAGACCGCTTCACATTGCCTGCACAGAGAGAGAGAGAGAGTGACCGCTTCACACTGCCTGCACAGAGAGAGAGAGAGACCGCTTCACACTGCCTGCACAGGGAGAGAGACCGCTTCACACTGCCTGCACAGAGAGAGAGAGAGAGATCGCTTCACACTGCCTGCACAGGGAGAGAGACCGCTTCACACTGCCTGCACAGAGAGAGAGACCGCTTCACACTGCCTGCACAGGGAGAGGGATCACTGCCTGCACAGAGAGAGAGAGAGAGAGAGACCACTTCATACTGCCTGCAGAGAGAAAGAGACCGATTGACACTGCTTGAAGAGAGACTAATGTAAACAAGGTGGAGTTCAAAGTGAATCGTGCCATTAGCTGGAGGGATTGGCATTTAGAAGGTTAAAACAGGCAGGGAGGAAATGTGATGATACCTCCTCACTGCCTGTCAAATGCCTCAGAAAAGTGACCCGAGCATGAATCGCTTTTCAGTGGAGTGGCACTGCCTGTGACAAGTGAATAGCCTTTGGGCTCACACTGGTGTGCTGTTTGGCTGCAGTGCTGGTGTACTGGTGGTTTTCGCAGTCCCCCAGATATCTTTTAAGTTGCACATTTTTTGCTGCATTTTCTAAAAGTACACCAAAGATGCAGCATGCAGGACTTTTTTTGTGCACTTTCAGAACATGCAGTAAAAATGTGCAACCTAATAGTGATCTATGGGGCCAGGGGTAACATGCAGGAAGACTACCAGCTCTGCAGCATACCAGTGTCAGTGTGAACCTCTTCATACCACCGAGGAGGGCAAGTTACAGTCACAGGCTGCCAGAAAGAAAACTCTTTAGCTTCAGAGAAGGAGAGAGATTTGGGAGAGAGAGAGAGAGAAGGAAGGGATGAGAAGCTCACTTACATGGACGCTCACTGGATTTTAGCCGACTGCTTGGTTTTAACTTTCCCGCCCACACATCCTCTTCACAGACAGCACACTGGCTGCCCAGAGTGTGGGCTGGGCAAGAAAGAGAGCAGATCTACCAGCCATTCATGTGGAGGAGGGAGGGGCTGGACTGGGCTGCGCTCTGTAACACAGAGTTTCAGCCCAGTGACAGAACATATTGCTGGATGGAGCTGCTGCACTCGGCCAGCTCAGACACTGCACATGCGCAGTTGTGAGCTGACGACACCAGCCAAATTGTACAGCACGTCAGAGCGGCCCGGGAGGCAATTGCATCCCTGCCCCCTGGCCTAGCCCGCCCCTGTGCTTAACATGTATAATGTAACGTATTTCCCAAAACATTACACCTTCGCCAACATATCAATAACATCATTGATCCTGTTCTGTACGACTTGGCATTTGTCGGTAATGTTCTGAAGCTGAGCCTTGCAGGCTATAAGCTCATCGATGAGCACTTGTGCGCTGGCACTGGTAAAATGGTCTCGTTCATAGATCTCCATTCCTCCTATAAACACAAAAACATACATTAGTGATCCAGGCATGCATGATTCAAAAACATTGCTGGTATTACCAACTTACCAGTGGTTGTGACATTTTCCACAAACTCCAAAATCACCTCCTGTTCTTGAGGATTCTCCATCTGGCTGCTCTGTGTGTCATCGGTTGGTGTGACATTTGTCTCAGTCACTTGCTGAGCAGCTCTTCTTTTTTCTCCTGTTCCAAAATCAAAAGAAACATCTTAGCACCCAGGGTATGGAATGAAATGCAATCAAGTGCCAAATAACATGTATATATGTTGTTAAAGCTTTGTGCAAACACTTTGTCACTGTTTTTAACCACTTGCTTACTGGGCACATAAACCCCCCTCCTATCCAGACCAATTTAAAATTTTCAGCGCTGTCGCACTTTGAATGACAATTGCACAGACTTACAACACTGTACTCAAAAGAAATGTTAAGCATTTTATTCCCCCAAATAGAGCTTGCTTTTAGTGGTATTCAATCACCTGTGTGAATGTTTTATTTTTAAAATGTAAGAGCGATAGGTGGCAGTGATGGGCACTAATGGGCATTAGTGATGGGCACTGATCGGTTACACTGATAGGCAGCACTTCTAGGTGGCACTGATTGACACCACTGGTGGACATTGATAGGTAGCACTTGTGGGCACTGTTAGGCCGCCTACACACGGGCGGACTGTTCGTCCAACTTTGTCCGCTGAACAGTGTTTCAGCGGACAGTCCGCTCGTGTGTGGGCTTCAGCGGACAGTTTCAGCGGACAGTCTGACGAACAAAGTTTTTCGGAATTTCCGTAAGACTGTCCGCTGAAACTTGGTTTGAGCGGACAGTCCGCTCGTGTGTAGGCTTGTTCGGCAAACTAAGGCCGCGTACACACGCGGGGACTGTTCGCCCAACTTTGTCCGTCAAACAGTTTCGGCAAACAGTCCGCTCAAACTTAGCATGGACGGACATGGCCACACACGACGGACGAACAGTTTGCTGAAACCGTGCGCGATGACGTGAACGGCACGTACGACGGGACGAAAAATACGACGTCCTATACACTGCATTATAACTTTCGGCGTGTAAATCCTTTCTGAGCATGCGCGGAACTTAGTTTGACGAACAAGCCTACACACGAGCGGACAGTTTTTCGGAAATTCCGAAAAACCTTGTTCGTCAAACTGTCCGCTGAAACTGTCCGCTGAAAGCCCACACACGAGCGGACTGTCCGCCCAAACACTGTTCAGCGGACAAAGTTGGGCGAACAGTCCGCCCGTGTGTACGCGGCCTCAGTCTCGCGCATGCTCAGAAAGAATTTACACGGCGAAGGTTGCATTGCAGTGTATCGGACGCCGAATTTCTCGTCCCGTCGTACGTGCCGTTCACGTCATCGCGCAAGGTTTCAGCGGACTGTTCGTTCGTCGTGTGTGGTAAAGTCCGTTCATGCTAATTTTGAACGGACTGTTTGTCAAACTGTTTGACGAACAAGGTTGGGCGAACAGTCCGCCCGTGTGTACGCGGCCTTAGACTCTATGAATGAGACATAATCGCCTCTTCCATTTCAGGACCGATGTGCCTTTAAGATTACCCGGCAATTGGCTTTTTTTTTTACTCTCTTCTGCTGTCAGTGTGAGTAGAAAAAAGATCATCGATCTGACAGCTGATTGCATGGTAAGGGGCCGGTGATCACAGTAGGGCGCGCGCAGGAAGTGTGCACAGGGGAGGCCGTCATTCGGCCATAGCGCGGATGTCAGTTGGTTAAACATAGGTCACTGCAGGGATGTCCACACAGAGCAGGGCCTTCTTTCTGTGCCACAGGACACGTAAAGTAGGCAGAATGTACAGCACATAATTATAAGAACATACAATGGTACCAAAAGAAAGGGACATGGAAACATTTTATATATATATATATATATATTTTTTTTTTTTTTTGCAGGACACAGACCACCTTCTCCATAATCTGATCTTTTCTGGCATTAGGCTTGGGTAGGATCCCTTTCTCCCATCATAATCCTTGCGGATGAGGATGTTTGCCAGCTCCACCATCTCATCAAATGACATGTTTGTTGCCTTTTTAGGCTTACTAGAACTGGTAGGCTGCCTTTCCTCCCTGTCAGAGCTTCCGCTGCTGCTACTGCCGACGAGCACATGTCTGTCCTCAACCATCTCTGCCATCTTCATTCTGCACACGTCTGAAGAGAGAAGGGGTGGGTCATAGATCGCAGATTGCAGATGTACAGCAGTCCTGCCCCTGCATTATGAATAAACTATAATGTCACAGGAACATTCGTAACGTTGGTAACGTTTGTGGTGGTGTTGGACTTCTCGGATTATATGGTAATTATTGTGCAAGATTTGTGCTCGTTTTAACCACTAGGTGTCCACTCTATAGCCGAACGACGGCTACAGCGTGGGCAACAATTGCCGGGAGGGTGTCCCTGGATGTCCTCCGGTTTACTTCCGTGAAAGTTCTGCGTTGGCCGTGTCCCTTGGACACAGCCAATTACACATGGTGCTAAATGGCCAATCACAGCGGCCATTTAGCACTCGATTGGAGTATCCAATGAGAGATGATCTCATATGAGATCATCTCTCATCGCCTGCTCTCCCTCCACACACAGAGACAGCGTGTGAGGAGGGAGAGAGAGCTACTGCAGCGTCAATGTAAGATCCAAACCAAAAAAAAATGGAAATAATGTGCACACAGTTTATTTCAGTGCCATCTGTCCCCAGTGCCATCTGTTATCAGTGCCACATATCAGTGCCACATATCAGTGCCATCTGTTATCAGTGTCACACATCAGTGCCATCTGTTATCAGTGCCACATATCAGTGCCATATGATATCAGTGCCATCTGTCATCTGTGAATACACAAACAAGATTAAAGACTATTAACCACCTGATGTACAGTTGTGTTGCCTGAATATAAATATTGTTTGACTTTGCATTCTGTCATATAGTGTTTTGGTGTTATGTTGTGATATTTCATGACTAATGTCATGGTTTTACATTTACCTACAGCAATGGCATCCAAATTTACCACCCCAAATCTCCTCCCACAATTTATTGATCTGTACCAGGAAAATACATGCCTTTGGAATGTCACATCAAAGGATTATTCCAATAGACAGTTGCGAGATGAGGCATACCAAAAGTTAGCCGACTTATTAAAAACCATAATGCCACATGCTTCTGTGTTAGATGTCAAAGGCAAGATTGCAAATCTTCGCACTGTCTTTAAGAAGGAATATAAAAAAATAGAAGAATCAACAAGGTCTGGTGCTGGTGCTGACGATGTCTATGTACCCCGATTGTGGTATTTTGAGAGCCTACGTTTTCTCTCATGTCTGGAGTCCCCAAGAACTAATCACTGCTCCTTGGACCCTAGTTCCCCTGAGTCACCAATATCACCTGAAATATTTGACCATGAAGACAACATTGATGCACAGGTAAAATTGTTTATTAAAATGATATCTTTAGCAAGGATACATGTGTCACGTGCGCAGAAACATTTATGTTACTTATAATTAATTGGCAGAATATATTGAGCAGGAAACAGGCCATTATACATTGTTTTGCCATGAAATAGCCCCTCTTCCCATAAAATAATCCATGTAACTCTCCCTATTTTGGCGAGCTGAAGCTGTTGGCAAACGGGGCCTTTCAGGTGCTAGGTTTGCCAGTGCACCGCTCTCTGATCTCTATTCTCCAGAGATTAGGGTTCCTGTAAATAGGTCTTCTGTCAGTGGAAGATGAAGGCATGTAGTTGCTGGTTTGCCGACGCAGGAAGTTGTGCAGCACACAACATTCCACTATTGAATCAATCTTGGGCAAACTCAAATTGATGGCTGTATGAAATATGCGGAACCTATTTGACATTATGCCAAAGGCATTTTCTACCACACGCCTCACTCTCGAGACTCTGATATATATTTTTGGTTCTTGGGTTAGGTTCCACATAGGGTATGGCTTTAGAATATTATCCAGCAGCCGGAATGCCTCATCCGCTACAAAAACAAATTTTAACCCATCTACATTCTCTTCTTCAGGTGGTAAATGTAATTCGGCACTTGCAAGGCGTCTTCGGAATTCTGTTTTGTCAAAAAATCCACCATCGGAATTCCGGCCATTCCTCCCAATGTCCAAATAGATAAACTCATATTTGGCATTGCAAATTGCCAGGAGTATGATGCTGAAGTAGCCTTTATAATTATAAAAATATTAACCTGAGTGTGCTGGCAGCGTAATCCGGATATGTTTACCACCACAATTAGGAAAGTTCCACATATCAATAAAATCTTTCGCTATTCCATGCCAATCCTCAGGGCAAGTTGGAAACTAAAAAAAAAAAAATTACGGTTAAGTTATACAATTATTCACGTGTCGTTTATGCATTCATCATGATTTTCTATTCTCCTAGGAACATAATACTCCAGAAATATCACAAACACAAGAGGGCAGACCACCCCAACGTGGCAAAAACAGATAAGCAGTTGAGTATGATACCAAAAGGTTTCTCAGGGAAGCATCTGAAGCACTTGGTAAAGAAGCAGATGACTGCGATATCTTTGAAAATCTGGTTGCTGCAAGACTTTGCATGATGTCTCCCCAGCAACGACAAATTGAGCCTTTAATGTACCAACTACTAAGCATTGGACAGATGAAGCAAGCTACATTTAACACACATATTGCAGGTATTCATTTCCCTGATGAAGTCACATGGTGTGACGTCACGCGTAGGGACCGGAAGGACGCACTTTGCTGCTACAGAGAGACACGAGTTCGCTACTCGTTTACTATAGGCGTTTTTTTATGAATGGAAATGAGTATTAAAGAAAAATAGAAGGAGAAGCCTGATATCTAGACTCCACAAGGAGAAGTGTTCTAACTTAGTGGGAAGAACCTTAAAGAGACCCCCTGATATAAGCGCTTTTTCCCTTACCATAAGGTAAGGGGCCATTGCCTGCCCGAGTGTATAGTCACAAAGAAAAGAGCACTGGGAAGTGGTGACATAATTGGATTGCACGGCTAAAGCCAAAAGAAAGAAGAAAAAAAAGCACAAGCACTTTTAAAGAGACTATATACACAGAAATACCTCTCACTTCTATTTTTTACTCACTGCTTTTAATCATAAAATGGACACCATACCTGAATGATCTTTATGTGGTGTTCCGTAGATGCGATAAGATCTACTAGGCATTGATTTTCATTTTATAGTATTATTTTACTATTTGCATTTTCACATTTTTGTCTTTGTTTCTATATACACTGTTTGACATACTATTTGTATATACCTTTCCACACTATCTATTGATATATATTGCACTTGCACTGGTTGCACTTATGAATCCAAGTTTATATATTTGATGCATATGGCTCTGTAGGACATTTACTAATTTTAGAAAAATTATTTATTGCATATTGAAATTTTGTATACTAATCACTTGGCACTTTTAAATTGCACTTTTTAATTGCACTGGTTGCACTTATGAATTTAAGTTTACAAATTTGCTGAAAGGGCTCTGTAGGGCATTTACTAATTGTTTGAAAGAATTACCTATTTCATACTGAAATATTTTGTTTGCTATTTTGCTATCACACCAATCTATTGGGTGTGATTTCTGATCCATTACTTATCCTTAATTAGTCCATTCATTATTTATTTATTTATATCATTTTTTATGAGTGTTATATATCTATTCCCATGTTATTGAGCACGTGGCACTTTTTTGGTTACACTTATTTTCAGATGTCCTTAATTGATGGTGTTTAATGCGTCCACACCGCATAATGTTTTATATTCTATTGTTTTTTCATACAACTTAAGTCACAGCTGACTCTGTAGTGTGTTCACTTATACTATACCAGGCTCCACCTTCCTCTTTCTGACCACGCTGATACTCAGTATTATCTTTTCTTACAATAACTATTTCTGCACATCTGTAGTCTGGGCACAGACACCTCTGTAGTGCTTTTACTATTCTATTTATTTTAATATTTTTTTACATATTTTGCTATTTTTTATATTTCTATTTTTATTCCCTTTTTTTACTCCCTGGTGTTTATACTACTATTGCATTATATAGCTGACATTTTACATGCTTTCTACTCTCACTCCACGTATTGTTTAGACGTATAATTTTCTAGTCATTCCTATAACTATTGAGGACTATTCCAAACGTTCTCATCTATGAGCCAGGAAGTTAGGGCTTAGAACCCCCTCCTGACTAGTGTTCTGTATTAGAATAGTGCGACACCAACCACCCCTCTGTTAAAATCTGTTGGATTCGGTTTGATCCATTCCGGTGTACGCCGCAGTTCCACGGTCCATCACCCAATCAAAGGCAGCGCAGGAATAACTACTTTCTAATTCCTACTCGGGTACTCAGATGTACTGTGACAGGTACTCGGGTACTCAGATGGGCTGTGACGGGTGATGACAGGTACTTTGATGGGTGATGACAGGTCCTCTTTATTAGGGGGGTAATCAGTGTGTGTTGGTGTACACTAAGCGGTAATGAGATGTTACCGCAATCTCCTTCTCACACACAATCAGTGTGTGAGGAAGAGAACCCGGTAACATCTAGTTACCGCAGTTTGTTGACATTCTGTTACTGGCTGTGATTGGACACAGCCAGTCACGTGGTAAAGAGCCAATTTCAGTGCTTCTTTACTGCGATAGGGGTTTGGCTGTGTCAGGGTGACAAGCCTTGTCCCAGATCGGCGCTCTGCACACGCCCTAGGGCGCAAATCCGCAAATTGTCGTTTGACAAACACGAACATAGTGATGTACTATGAGAGTATAAAGTAGAAGTTAATTTCTCGAGTGCCACCTTTTGGGCCCCTATGCTAATTTTGTGTTAGTAGGAGTTAGTACAAATTTGATGAGTGTTGATTCGCGATTGTCAGATCGTACAAAACAAATGCCTTTTAAAATATGTTTGGCATAAGTACATTAGTATCACCAGTAAAGCAGCTTCATAAATATCCCATTAAAGAAGATGAGAATGTGCACTGCATTTCAACATTTCATCAGCTGCCGCATCAAAAATGGTAATTCTAGATTACGAATGGTAGTTTATAAGACTGAACTCTTCCCAGTTGTTTCTTGATTCCGAGCACGTGTGTTTGTACTTTCGACCATCTGAAAATCATACATTGAGTTCATATCCGACAAAAATTTGATAGCCTGCTTACAGCTTTTGTCTAAGTCAAATTGGGGTGTCAAAAGCACCGTAGTAACGACCCGAAATCCGCAGACAGCTCGTCTTAAGAATTTTCCCTTCTGGAGGGTGGGCCTGATGAGGAAACCTGACGGATGCAGCTGCTGCTAATGACCAGAGAGTCCTGCAAACCTCCCCCGGCATGACGGAGTGAGGAATGGAAATACTCTCCACTCTCTGTTCCTGTCTTCTCCCCCCCTCCTTAGCTGCCTGTTGATCGGATGAGCGACTGTGTGCAGGACGCATCTGAGCACTACCAGAGTGTCAGCAGGAACACCAGAAAGAACGTGTGGTGATGGCGAGAGCACACAGCGGTTCTCTGGGGCTCGTACGCAGAGAGTGTAGTAGGAGCTCACAAGGCACTCGGGTCTACCGCGTGGTGGGGAGGGGTGAATGATCTGCCTGGGGAAACCGACAGGGGCTAAGAGTAAAAAACCCCCAGAGGGAGTACAAAAAAACGGACAGAGAAAACAACCAAAGGACCCAGAGACACCAGATATCTCAGAGAGCATCTGTGGGGACAGAGAGGAAGAACTGGCAACTGAACCTAGACAAAAAAAAACAATTTCCAACCAAAGGAGAGATGGCAGAGATGTTCGCAAAATTAGAAACATCTATTAACGGGGAAATGGCCACCTTACATGAGGATTTGAACCACATCTTACCAAAGGTGGAAAGCACAGAAGAGCAACTGGATGTACAAGTAGTAATAAAGGATTTGAAAGAGCAGATGGTAAGACTACAAAGAGACCAGAGAGATACACTATATTGGCTAGAAGACCAGGAAAATCAGAATAGAAGGAGAAAATATTTGAATAAGGAGAGTACCAGATATGCAGGGAGAAGATCCACAGGTAAAAATTTATAAAATATTCAGGCACCTGCTGGGACTAAAAGAGACTGAAAAAATAAAGTTTGAAAGGGTGCACTAGGTAAGAAAGCCAGCTACACTGGCAGCAAAAATACCAAGAGATATAGCAAGATGTAATTATTTCCAAGATAAGGAACAGATCTGGCAAAGTCTGAAAAATAAACAACCAATTTAAATACGAAGAGTCCATCCTGCAGATATTTCCGGACCTATCAGCCAAGACCCTGGCCAGAAGAAGAACATTGAAACATCTGAAATATTCATGGGGTCTTCCAGTATGCTTAATAGGGAGAAAAGAAGGACGGTCAGCTACCCTTAGATACCCAGAAGACACGGCCATTTTTTGTGAAAGATTGGACATACCACTTGTTGAAAAAAAACAGGCTGGTGGGAAGCACAAAACAACCCTTCGACCATGGAGGAACAGAGATGGCATGCGATTATAAGGAAAAAATAAGAACTGAGAAATTAAGAACTGGGTGCCGAAGGGGGGACGGGGGGGGGAGGGAGAGGGTAGAATAAGAATGAGAGAATTAGTGAAATACTGCGAGGAGAAGGGGTGGGGGACCCACAGGTAGAGTCTAACCTCCAGGGGGGGAACCAAAGGGCCTAAGAGGAGGAGGAGGGCCTTGGATCCACGGGTCACAGGAAGGCCAATTACCCCAAAGGAAGGGGGGTGGGGGGGAGGGTAGAAGGGGAAAAAAGGAGGGGTACTCTCTCAGGGATCTGCTCTGGAAAGGATCAAGATTTAGATGTGGGTAATAATGTAGATAATAATGTAATAATAAGAGAACTCAAACATTATAAAATGGATGTAGTCCTATTACAAGAGACACATATATCACATGGCTCAAATTTAAAAATATTATCAAAAGACTATCTAGTATGGTATTATGTGGACTCCCCAATAAAAAGAGGCAAAGGGATTGCTATAGGATTTGCCAGAGGAGTAAGGTTTACCCTAGAGGACAGAGTCACAGACCCGGAAGATATTTGTTTCTGAATTAATGAGGAAGAATATTTATTGCCCCAATAAAAATACAATAAAATATACACTTAACATCATAAAAAAGTTTATGGATTTTAAGAAAGGATATACCATCCTGGGTGGAGATTTTCATTTTTGTATGACTCCAGGGATCGACAATAAGTGCACAGAGGACTGGAAATGTTCTGCGGAAGGGTGGCAAACGCAAAATACAAACTGCCGAAATTATACATTCCACTCCTCAGTGCACGGGATGTAGTCAATTGATTTTTTCTTGGTAGAGCATAGATTGCTCGATATAGTTGTTAAGGTAGAAATTAAAATTGCCACATTCTCGGATCATGCGCCGGTAATGATGGGAATTAAGCACAAGGAAAAGCCAAATAGAAAACCCCCCAGGAGACTAAATGAAAAGCTATTACAAGATGTAGAGGCAGAAGAGAAGATCAGGCAGAAATTAGACTGGTACTTTAATACTAATGATACGGAAGAAATATCAGAAGCCACATTATGGGAAGCCCACAAGGCTTATGTTAGAGGTATATTGATCCAGATGGGCACAGAAAGGAAAAAAGCGGGAATAAGGAGAAAGAATGCTCTGATAAAAGATATCACAAGGATAGAACAGCAACATAAAAAAAAATAGGAAAAGCAGAGACTCTGATTTGTGAAAGAACTAGTCAAGCAAGATACACGGTTGGTCTATAATAAGATCAAAAAGGAGAGGTATCTGTGGGGCAATAAAATAGGAAACCCCTTTGGAAGGATGTTAAAAAAGAAAATGGCTGTAAATTATATAGAAAAAATACAAGATAGTACAGGAATTATGATTTACAACACATCGGGGATAGATAAAATCTTTCAAGAACCTTATGCAAATCTGTCCGCGATTAATAAAAATGAATCACCCGAGCGGAAAAATAACAGAAAGGATAAAACCAGGGTTTTCTTAGAGATAGAGCTAAATAAAATCTCAGAGGAACAAAGGATTGGTTTGGAAGAACCTGTAACAGAGGAAGAGATAAGGAAAATACTAAGAGAGACTCCTCTGGGTAAGAGGCCAGGTCAGTATGGGCTGACAATGTTATAGTATAGAAAGTTTGGAGATATCCTGATCCCTAAATTATGTTCATACATAAATGGGATTGGAACAAAGTGGGCAATAAGGAAGGAGGCTTTAGAGGTGGCCATAACCATTATACCAAAAGAGGGGAAAGATACTTCTTTATGTTCACGTTATAGGACAATTTCCTTGCTGAATGACGATATTAAGCTGTTTGCTAAGGTAACGACAGGAAGGTTGAAACATTTAATGAGCGAACTAGTACATACCGTTCAGGCAGGGTTCGTACCCAGTAGAGAATGCCAAGTGGAATCAGGGCATTGTTGGTGGTGCATGAAATAAAGGAGTCCGGGACCCCCGGTCTACTACTGTCAATCGACGCTGAAAAAGCTTTTGACAGGGTAGACTGGGGGTTCGTGCAGGACGCTCTAGTGGGTAGGGGCATAGGTACTAGATATATGCAGTGGATAGGGGCGCTTTACAACTGTCCCACAGCAAGGGTGAAGGTGAACGGATCTGTTTCAGAACCCTTTGAAATGCATAACAGCACTAGACAAGGGTGCCCCCTGTCCCCCCTACTGTTGTCCTGTCACTTGAACCATTACTGGCGAAAATACGACAGGGTGCAGACATTAGGGGGATCAGGGTGGGAGAAGCAGAACATAAGATGGCCGCATGTGCCGATGATGTATTGTTTTTTGTTCATGTCCCAGGATAACTCTGCCAAACTTGATGAAAGAACTGAAACAGTATGGTGATAGTTCAAATTTTAAAATAAACCCAGTTAAGTCAGAGATCCTGAATATAGGTGTCCCTTTTCAGGAGGGGCTTATCTATCAGGAGAAGTTCCCATTTATTTGGAGAGAGAAAGAGCTAAAAAATGTAGGGGTCAAGATTACAAAGTCCAGTGACGTGCTTTACCAATCAAACTTCCCACTCTTACTGAATGAAATTAAAAAGGACTTAAGATAGCATCTAGACATGTGTCTTGGCTGAGGAGAATCAATATATTTAAAATGAGTCTATTGCCAAAGATCATGTATCAAATTCAGATGCTGCCGATACCTCTCGGAAAAAGCCAAGAATAAGCTTACAAGTACTAACTAGAGACAGAAAGCAGGGGCAGAACTGGAAAATACAATTAGTAAGAGTTGGGGAAAATGATTTGGGTACCTGCACATTTGAGGAATTTAGGAAAGAAATCACATAAGATGACACTTAAAACCTTAGAGACGTGGGATATGATACACAAAAAAACAAAAATGGAGCTATAACTCCCCATGTATTGCACTGAAGTATACAGAGTATTTTCCATTGGGGAAAAGTAATTTGTTTGGAAATTGGATTATCGAACACACAATTAAAAGATGTGATGGTAAGGGGAAGGGTATGCACATTTCAAGAGTTAAAACAAAAACAATATTATAATGGTGATAGATAAATGGCTTTTTCCCTGTCTAAAACATTTTTAATTCTCTCCCTCAACCAGTGAGGTCAGCAGATAATCAGCTACCGATGGAGAAACTATGTACGGATGTAGAAAAAAGGAGGGGGATATCGGTATTATATAAAATCCTAATAGAGGGAACTGGGATGGGAAAGCCGCCATACATAAACAAGTGGGAGGAGGAATTAGGGTCGCAAGTGAATGAGTCAGAGATTATAAAAATCATGAGTTTGGTTTTTATATTGTCACAGGATAGCAATATGATAGAAATATAGAAATTTGTTTTAAATGTTTGAAACGTGTGTGCTTTTTCTGGAGTTGTATACCACTGTGCTAAACGGAAATCTCACAGTGCTGTTGGAGGGGATGTGGAGAACGGGGAACTATGTCTCATATTTGGTGGACGTGTCCTAAAATCAGACAATTTTGAAGAGAGATAATTCAGAAAATAAAAGAGATAACAAAAGAGGAAGTCCAAGAAGATCTGTGAAAGTATTTATTCCACCGGACAAAAACACCAGTTAACCAATATCTGAAAACCCTAAACCCCTCACTCCTGAACGCAGCCAAAAGTTTAATTCCCAGACATTGGCAAGATCCAGATAGCCCCACGCTGAGGAACTGGAGTAATAGAGTAGATGATATCTATAATTTGGAGTGCCTGAGATTTAAAGGAGAGGAGGGATGGGTGGGATTTGAGAGAAAATGGAAGGACTGGCACTCGTTTAAGCTTAATTTGAAGTTTGCAGAGATTAGTGATGGACGAACTTCCGACGGGACGTTTCGCGAATGCGGCCGATAGTTTGCGAACCGGAACGTTCGCGGCGGGCCCCATTGACTTCAATGGGAGGCGAACTTCGCAAACCTACAGGTCAAATTTGCAGCCACAAAATAATTAATAGCTGTGCAAACATAGTCCCACCACATGGCCAATGACATAACACATGTATGAAGTGAATCTGGGATCGACAACTACAAGCATTCTTTTTTTATATGGGAAATTGTTGTGACAATTCAGGACTGTGAAGCGCATGAAGGCAATGGAGGAGAGGGAAGGTCAGGGACCAGGGTAGGCAAAGAAGAGGGTGCAGGAGATGATCACCAGCAGCGTGACATACAGCAATGACACCTGCACCGTGATAGAATCATCTGACAGCAGCACCGTGATAGAGAGCACTGACATCAGCAGCGTGACATACAGCAATGACACCTGCACTGTGATAGAGTGATCTGACAACAGCACCGTGATAGAGAGCACTGACATCAGCAGTGTGACATAAAGCACTCACACCAGCACCGTGATATACAGCACTGACAGCAGCACCGTGATAGAGAGCACTGACATCAGCACCGTAAGCAGCCCCAGGAGGAAGTCAGCATAGCACAGGGATGGTGGCAGCCCCTCATAATGAGCATAGCACAGGGATGGTAGGAGCCCCTCATAATAAGCAACCCCAGGAGGATGTCAGCATAGCACAGGGATGGTGGGAGCCCCTCATAATAAGCAGCCCCAGGAGGATGTCAGCATAGCACAGGGATGGTGGGAGCCCCTCATAATAAGCAGCCCCAGGAGGATGTCAGCATAGCACAGGGATGGTGGGAGCCCCTCATAATAAGCAGCCCCAGGAGTAAGTCAGCACAGCACAGGGATGGTGGGAGCCCCTCATAATGAGCATAGCACAGGAATGGTGGGAGCACCTCAAAATATGCACAGCAGAGGTACAGCCCCAGGAGGAAGTCAGCACAGCACAGGGATGACGGGAGCCCCTCATAATATGCACAGCAGAGGTACAGCCCCAGGAGGATGTCAGCACAGCACAGGGATGGTGGGAGCCCCTCATAATAAGCAGCCCCAGTAGAAATATGACACCGCTCAACCTCTTCAAAGAGGAGGGTACGGGCATATAGTACGGTGTGCTTTTTTTGGACAAGGAAGTGAGCCAAATGAAGAAAGAAGGTCTCTGTGCTCGATTAAAAAAATTGTTTATAGACATATACATGGTCTACTGGTCACATGTGTTGAATTCCTCCGAGATCCATGCCTCATTCATTTTTAGAAATGTGAGGTAGTTAACACTGTCGAGAGCTAGGCGAGTACGCTTATCGGTCACGATCCCCCCTGCTGCGCTGAACGTCCTTTCGGACAGGACACTGGATAAGGGGCAAGCCAACAGTTCGATTGCAAATTGGGCAAGCTCTGGCCAGAGGTCAAGCCTGCCCACCCAGTAGTCCAGGGGTTCATCACTACTCAGAGCGTCCACATCGGCCGTTAACCCGATGTAGTCGGACACCTGACAGTCTAGGCGTTCCCTGATGCTGGATCTGGATGACACCTGTCGATGGGTCAGCTGAAAGAATGACCTCATATCCGAAGTCACCAACACATCTTCAAACCAGCCTCTTCTTGCAGGCGCTGTTGGATTGGTACCCGCAACTCCTTCTCTGGGAGTGGGAATTTCTCCTCTGCCAGCGCACGCAAAAGCAGAATGCAGCATTTCTCGAAGCAAGGCCTGGAAGTGCTGCATTCTGACAGCCCTCTGTAACGGCGGTAACATTTCCGCCATTTTGTGTTTGTACCGGGGGTCTAAGTACGTTGCCACCCAGTACTGGTCCTTGACCCTTATGCTTTTTATACGGAGGTCCCTATTAATACACTGGAGCATGAAGGCCCCCATTTGCACTAAAGTGGAAGCGGTGTGGTGGCCTGGCTCCTGCTCATCATCCAGGATAATGTCGTCCTCTTCATTCTCCTCTCCCCATCCACGCACAACAGGGATCCCAGAAAGGTTTAAAGCATGCTCTTCTTGCTCCTCCTCATCCGCCCCGGCACCATCCTCCTCTGACTCCTCTTCAGACTCCTGTTGTTAACTTGTCTCAGATAGAGTAGCCCCCCCTGGGAATTCATCCAGCATTGCGACTTCCCCATCTTCCCGCTCCTGCTCCTCCACAGCTTGATCAATGACACGACGCAATGCACACTCCATAAAGAAGGCATAAGGTACCATGTCACTGATGGCGCCATGGCTGCGACTGACCAGTTTGGTGATCTCCTCAAATGGGCTCAGAAGTCTGCATGCGTCGCGCATGAGCAGCCACTGGCGCAGTGAAAAAAACCCCAGCTCCGCAGAACCGGTTCTGCCACAGAGTTCATACAGGTAGACGTTAACTGCACGTTTCTGCTGGAGCAGCCTATCAAGCATATAGAAGGTTGAGTTCCATCGTGTCGGGCAATCGCAAATAAGACGTCTGATCGGCAGATTGTGTCGCCGCTGAATGTCAGCAAGGCGAGCCATGGCCGTGTAAGAACTTCTGAAATGGGCCGAGATTTTCCTTGCCTGCCGCAAGATGTCCTGGACCCCAGGGTATTTGACAACGAATCGCTGCGTGACCAAGTTTAAGACGTGTGCCATGCATGGCACGTGCGTGATTTTGCCCTGTTTCAATGCGCTAAGCAGATTGAGCAGAGACGCTAGCAGCGGAAAAGGAGGAGTCAGCTGAGGAGGAGAGGGAGGAGGATGGAGTAGGAGGAGGAGGAGAAGAAGAGTCAGCCCTGCATGCAATCCGTGGCGGTAAAACCAAATCTACACGGGTGCCATGGGTTACATGCTTGACGGCCGTCAGAAGGTTCACCCAGTGGGCAGTAAAAGTGATATACCTTCCCTGCCCGTGTTTGCTAGACCACGTGTCTGTGGTCAGATGTATCTTGGCACCGACACTGTGTGCCAGAGATACATTCACTTGCCGCTTAACATGGCCATATAGCTCTGGGATGCCCTTCTCTGAGAAATACTTCCTTCCTGGGACCTTCCATTGTGGTGTTCCAATGGCCACAAATTTGCAAAAGGCCTCCGAATCCACCAGTTTATATGGCAGTAGTTGGCGGGCTATGAGTTCTGACAAGCCAGCCGTCAACCGTTGGGCAAGAGGTTTATCCGGCATCATCATTTTTTTACGCTCGAACATTAGGCCCATGGAAGCCTGCCTTTTTGCAGAAAAACGTGAGCTTGGCGTGATGGAAGGTGGAGTGGAGGACAATTGTGAGGAGAAGGAGAAGTAGAAGACGAGGCTAGACGGTGAGAGCCTGCAGTGTGGCTTTGTGTGTTCCGTTGCTCCCACTCGGCTCGGTGATGGCTGCTCATGTGCCTTCTTAAGGCGATCGTCCCTAGGTGAGTGTTGGGCTTACCGCGACTAATGCGTTGACTGCAAAGATTGCAGAATGCAACGCTATTGTCAGCAGCGGACACGTTAAAAAACCACACTGCGGAGCCATGTGCCGGTGTCCTGGGAGCGCCAGATGTGACCGTACATGGTCGATGACTCGCTCCTGATACATTTGCAGTCTGCTTTGTCCCTCCTGTGCAATGTAAGTTATTCCTGCTTCTCCTCCCCATCTGCTGGTCCATATCTCCCTCTGAATTTTCCTCCTCTTCCTCTCTTGTGGGCACCCACGTGACATCACTAGACACGTCATCATCAATGTCACCTTCCCCACCGCTATAAGTAGAGATCTCGGAGTAGGCAGCAACACCGGGGACCAACCTCCTCCTTGGGCTGATCTGGGTACTGTCGTCAGACTGCTGAGTAGCGGTTGTTGCTGCCTCCTCTTCCTGATCCAATACCAAGAGTGGCTGCGCATCAGAAATTTCTTGATATGGATCGGAAAATAATTCCTGTGACTCAAGCGGAAGGTATGTGGTGGTGGTGGTGTTGTTGGTGGTATTGTCTTTGGGGGTGCACATAGAAGAGAGTGAAGAAGAGGGTGAAGATCGAGAGGATGAGGAGGGTGCAGAAGAGTAAGGCTGAGCGAGCCACTCAACCAAATCTGGTGCGTCCTTTAAAGTAATTGAACGCATCTTCTGCAACTTCCCACTTTGGCTCAAGCCTGTTGCTCCTGCCCTACCCCTACCACCCCTGCGGAAGGACCTGCCTCTTCCTCTGCCTGTCATTTTTTAAATGACCCTGTGACAAAACTCTCAGTCCCTATACCGATGAAGGACTGCTGCAGTATAGGGCAGCGGTCAGCAGTAGTGCACCTCAACCCTATGTATTGTGGACCGATACCAGTCCTTATAGAATGGCAGACTGTACCTCACTCAACCCTATGTACTGTAGCACCCTAGACAGACCAAGTTACCAGTCCTTATAAGGACTTTTGTGGACCAAGTAGGTTGTGTGTGAGTGATTAGCAGACTGTACGTCAGTCCCTATACCGATGAAGGACTGCTGCAGTATAGGGCAGCGGTCAGCAGTAGTGCACCTCAACCCTATGTACTGTGGACCTATACCAGTCCTTATGGAATGGCAAACTGTACCTCACTCAACCCTATGTACTGTAGCACCCTAGACAGACCAAGTTACCAGTCCTTATAAGGAGCTTTGTGGAACAAGTGGGTTGTGAATGATTAGCAGACTGCAGCAGAAGGGCAGCAGTCAAGTATAATATTCTTTCTATATTTGGAAGAAAGAATATTATACATGTACAAGCCTATTACCATACCACTGATACCAGTCCTAAAAAGAACCTTTGTGGAACTAATAGTAACAGCTACTGATTAAACTGACCCTCACTGCCTCACACACTACTTCCTTCCTGTCCCTATATAAACTGACAAAACAGAGGCTACTGGAACAATAATTGAAATAGCACTTTTGTGGACCTGATAGTAACAGCTAATGACTAAACTGGCTGTCCCTGCAGCACACACCGTCCTGTCCCTTTCTCTAAACTGACAAAAGACACTCAGGCTGCTGCAACAATCACTAGCACAGCACTGCCTATCCTGAACTATACCGAACACCTATACCAGTCCTGAAAAGAACTTTTGTGTACCAAATAGCTAGCGATTTGGGTCACTGTAATCTCTCCCTGCTCCACACAGCAACCTCTCCCTATAGTGACAGAAGAAAGAATGTAAAATGGCCGCCGGATCGGGTGTATTTATAAGTTAGGGGGAATGTCCAAGTGTCCATGTGCTGTAACGTCTCAATTGGCTGTACTGTACCCCATGATGGATGTGTCATCATAGGTCAAAGTTCTTTTACACAGTAAACATGGAAGTCCGCCGGTCGAACAGCGCCAATAGTCCGCCGAATGGGCGGATCGCGAACAGCCGAAATTTGCCACAAAACGACCGCCGGGCGAACCGTTCGGCCATCACTAGCAGAGATGGTAGGAGCCTGATTGGTTTAGGAGCTGGTACCCAGAGATGTAAGCGACGTTAAATGTTGGCTCCAGAGCAGGAGAGGGGAGGGGAGAGGATAGTATGGGGATGGGGGGAGGGATTTTAAAAGCTTAGAAGTATATTGTATCTAGCTGTAGAGAAGAAAGTTTTCAGGTGATGAAATATATGTTAATAAACTGTATTGGAACTTATTTGTACTTAAATTTAATAATAAAAGATATTGAAAAAAAAAAAACAAGACTTTTCGCTTCTGATTTTCATATGTGTACGAGGCCTTAGTAATCTCTTTTATGTGGGGTACTTCACCGTGTTCTTTTTGAGTTTAACTCTTTAATTACCTGGATCACACCATTACTGGTGTGTCAGCAACTTTAAGGGATGCTATGTTTGCTCATACATTGAGCTTTTCAACATTTATACCATAGTGAGTTACTGGCAATCTTTTTGTTTTTGCATATTGGTTTAGATACTCTACCTGACATTGCAGGAAAATAAGTGACTGTCTTCTAGACTTGAACACTGCTCTTTATTTGCTACACAGTGAACGCTGCTAGTGCCAAAAAAACCTTTGTTATTATTAGTACATTTTGTTTTAGGCTAAGTGCCCGTTCACACTACCGCGACTTGTCAGGCGACTTAGCCGCCTGACAAGTCGCGCTCCGTTCTGTACTATGGAACCGTTCTAATAGGAGCGACTCAAGTCGCTCCGACTTAGAAAAAGGTTCCTGTAGTATTTTCGGGGCGACTTCAGGCGACTTGCATTGACTTCTATACAGAAGTCATTTTGCAAGTCGCCGCTGAAGTCGTGTGCAGGTCGCGTCTGTGAGTCGCGCTGCAAGTCGCGTCGCCCCTGTGTGAACGGGCACTTAATGTACACCAGACTGTTTACAACCTCTCTTGAATGATTCAACTTGACAGATAGTAACCGACATTTAAAAACGTCTGTTTTGCTGTGTTTACATGCTGCTTTTAGTCATGTTTGCATTTAGAAGTGTTTTTTATTTTAAATAGTCAAAAATTAAAAATGCCTGTAAACTAAATGCATTTACAAGCTGTTACAGGCATTTGGCATTTCAAATGCCTCTGAACAACCATCCTGAACGCATTTTTTTGCTTTCCAAAAAATGCTTCTAAACACAACTGACTAGAAAAACCTGTAAACGACCCTGTGTACATGTACTCATAAAGAGTTCAGGGGTAGCTGGAAAAAAGCTGCTTCTAAGACCCCTTTCACATTGGGGTGCTTTTCAGGAATTTTAGAGCTAAAAATAGTGCCTGAAAAGTGCCTCTCATGCCTCCCCAGTGAGAAAGCCTGAGTGCTTTCACACTGGGGCAGTGCGCTTGCAGGACGGGAAAAAAAATCTTGCAAGCAGCATCTTTGAGGTGGTGGGGGGCAGTGTATACACCACTTCCAAAACACCCTGCCCATTGAAATGAATGGGCAGTGCTGCCGAAGTGCCTGCAAATCGCTTCGGTAGTGCCACTAGAGGATCGCTTTTAAACCTTTCTTCGGCCACTAGCGGGGGTTAAAAGCACAGAGCTAGTGGCCAAAAAGCACTGCTATAAGGCTACTTTTACACTGGGGTGGGCGTCGGCGATAAAAATAGCAGCACTTTATCGTCGCTTTAGCGACGCTATTCGGCTGCTAGCGGGATGCTTTTAACCCCCGCTAGCGGGCGAAAAAGGGTTAAAACCGCCCGCAAAGCACCGTTGCAGTGCCGCTTTGGCGGCACTGCTCCATTGATTTCAAGGAGTGTTGTACACACCGCTCCTATTTGGGTGATCTTCTCTACATGGACTATATGGCACAATGAATGAATGAATGAAATACTTGTATAGCGCAACAATGCAAACTGAATCGCCTCTAGGCGCTGTGGCGAGCTTTGATCATCTGCTAAAAGAGGAAGGTCTTGAGTTTTTTCCTAAAAGCCAGGTGATTTTCTTTCAGGCGGATGTTGATTGGTAGAGCATTCCATAGCCGAGGCCCTTGGACAGCGAATCTCCGATCCCCCTTGGATTTATACCGGGCTTTGGGCACGAGGAGGAGGTTTTTGTTGGCTGATCGAAGACTGCGGTTTGGTGTGTAATGATTTATTTTCTCCATTAGGTATTGCGGAGCTTCTCTATGCACGCATTTGTGGGTGAGGCAAAGGGTCTTGAACGTGATCCGATTTTTTACGGTTAGCCAATGTAAGCTCCTTCAGCGAAGGAGAGATGGATTCCCAGGGTTTTTTTCCTGTTATCAGCCTTGCCGCCGTGTTTTGGATCAGTTGTAATCGCGCAAGTTGATATTGTGGTAATCCTATGTAAAGCGAGTTTGCGTAGTCCAGTCGTGAATTAATGATTGTTCCAACTACCACTGCTTTGTCATTCTTTGGGATAAAAGGGATGAGTCTGCGAAGCATGCGCAGCAGATGGTGAGATCCACTGACTACAGATCCTATTTGTGCATCCATTGACATTTGTGCATCTAAAATAACCCCGAGACTCTTGGCTTTGGTCTTTGGGGAGATAGTCTGCCCAAAGACGGTTGGTGGAGACCAGGAGGTTTTGGTTGCGGGCTTATGATTTGGGTGTAAGATAAGAAGCTCTGTCTTTGATTCGTTCAGCTGGAGGGAGTTAGTGGTCATCCAGTCCTCTATTGATTTGAGGCAGTTTTCAAGTTGTTGTTGGTGATTTTTGATCCGGAAATAAAGTTGCGTGTCGTCAGCGTAAGAGTGGAAGCAGAGATCTGAGCATCTGATGATTTGGAGAAGTGGGCGAATGTAAATGTTGAAGAGAACGGGTGATAAAGGAGAGCCTTGAGGGACTCCGCAGGTGACTGCCCGAGTTTCGGAGAGGAATTTTCCTAGTTTCACTGTCTGTGACCGATTTCCTAGGAAGGACGCGAACCATTGGAGATCTATGTCTTGGACTCAGGCTACTTCTGTGAGTCGGATGAGTAGAGTATTGTGATCTACTGTATCAAACGCTGCACTTAGGTCTAGCAGTACGAGGAGACACGGCTCTCCGTCATCTGCTGCTTCGAGGGCGTCGTCCCAGATCTTGAGGAGCGCTGTTTCTGTTCCATGACCCGGGCGGAAGCCTGATTGCAGCGGGTCCAGGAGTTTGTGAGTATCCAGGTGAAGTTGTAGCTGATGTACTACAGCTTTCTCCATGATCTTAGAAATGGTGTTGAGGCTTGTAATTGGCCTACGGTTGTTTGGATCCTGAGGGTCCAGGTTTGGTTTCTTGAGTAGAGGTTTGGCGATGCCTTGTTTGAGGATGCTGGGAACAATCCCTTCGTGGAATGATCGGTTTATGAGGTGGGTTATAGTTGGAGCCACGATGTCGGAGCATTCTTTCAGTAGTTTTGTGGGGATGATGTCAATAGGTGAGGTACTGTCACGCAGTTTATTAATGATGTTTTTTGCGGTGTGTACGGTAATTGGGGATAGTGAAAATTTCGGCGGTTGCGGTATGTTGGTGCAGACATCCTCTTTATGTATTTGCTGGCTGAGGTTGGATGTTTTCTTCTGACAAATTGTTTCCCTGATGGTTTTGACTTTATCGATGAAAAAATCCGACAGTTTGTCACAGTAATCCTGGGATTCGCTTTCTGGGGGTTCTAGGCACACCGGATTCATTGATTGATTAACCAGTTTAAACAGTTCCCGTGGTTGGTTTGCGGCCGTTGAGATTGTATATGAGAAGTGGTCTTTTTTGGCTTCGAAGATTGCTTTCCGATAATTCTCTGTGAGACCTTTGTAGTTAAAGTGGTTTTCCTCTGTGGTATTTCTTCTCCATGTTCTTTCTGCTCTTCTGCATTTTTGCTTTAGTACGGCGAGGGAGCTATTAAACCATCCAGAGTTTTTCTTCCTGATGAGAGCCCTGCGGTTTGGTGCTACCAAGTCTGCTGATTGCAGCAGTGCCCTGTTCAGGGAGTTGAGTGTTTCCTCCGTAGAGTGGTTTAAGGTTATTGTAGTTATCTTGTTGGACAGAGTGGATTTGAAGGATTCGGAGTACAGTTTTTTATGCGATCTGGTCCAGTGCGTTGTTGTTACAGGTTTCCGTTTTTCGTTGGTGATGTTGGTAGCTATTTTGAATTTGATGGCGTGGTGATCCGTCCATGGCAGAGTTATGTTGTCGAGTATGTTGACGTCAATGTTCTGTTTGAAAATGAGGTCCAGGGTGTGTCCTGACCCATGCGTGGGAGTCTTTATCAGTTGCTGGAGACCCAGTTCTTCTAGTTGATTGATGCAGGCAGTCGCAATGGGGTCTTTAGGCTCATTTGCCCAAAGGTTGAAATCTCCGAGTGCCAGGAAATTTTTGAATTTTAGGGTGTGCATTGCAAAGGATTCCGTGAGGGTTGAAAGAAGATTGGACTTTGGTCCCGGTGGTCTGTAGCACAGTAGAATATGAGTGGTGTCATGGGGTGTTGGTTGAAGATGTAGCATCAGGGTTTCCATAAAAGGCACTGGGTTCTGAGATGATGGTTTAGTGAGATCCAGGTGACCTTTAAAGATCACTGCTAGACCTCCTCCTTTTTTCCCTATCCGGTGTTCGGTTAGGATCCTGTAGTTTTCCGGCACCAATTCGGTGAGGATGGTGTTGCAGTCAGAGGTTAACCAGCTTTCGGTGATGAAGAGGCAGTCTACATTGTTCTCGATGATGAAGTCGTGTACTTCCAGTCTATGTTTGACTGCAGACCTGGCGTTAATCAAGGCGCAATCTAATTGTAGTGGTCGAGTAGATGTTTTCCTGTGATTGGGAGCTGCTTGTCGCCCGGTTTTTAATAGTTGTTCTCTTTGAAGTATTTTTTGTATGGAAGATGGCAATGTGGTGTTGATGTTCCTTGGTCTGTGCAGAACTTCAGCTGAGTATTTGAAGTAGCACATGGTTTGTGGATGCTGTTGATGGTACTATGGGCCTAAGATGATGATCCTGATCAGGGTATTGATCCTGAGGAGGGGCTAGGTATCAGACTTGCCGCCGTGCTTGAGGCTATTAGCGCGCAAGTTGATCAGGGGATGCCTATATGGATGCGGAAGGAGTTGTTGTATTCGGTTGCTGGCTGTTCCAGCTACCTTTACTTAAGGTGAAGGTCTCCGCTCAGAAAAGAAGGCTGTGATCTGGCTGCGGTGGTCCCCGTTAAACACTCTGGTTCCGGTGAATCTGGCTTGCTGTCAGCCTGACGTTTCCGGAGAGCTGTCTGGTTGCCCCTTGCAGTGGGATCTTTAAAATGGAGGTAGGATAGAGGTTAGAGACTCCTGTCTTGACTCCTGTTTTCAACTCCTGGTTATTAACTCTCCACTTTAGTTAAAAAATTCACTTGTGTTCACAAAATCCACATGCAAGCCACAATCAGGGAGCAAGCTCCTGGAGGAGTTTGTATAACTACCTTTTATACACCTGTGCATAATTAACCCCTCCCCTAAATTGGCAGGAAGAAAGAGGGAGAAAAAAAAAATGCTGTTTAAAAAGTGTCAGAAAAAAGGTCTTTTAAAAACTGCTAGCAAATGTATCAAATAAAAGAGGGGAGAAAAATAAATAAAACACCCCCAAAAACAACACTTGCAAGCAGAAGCAGTCAAAGCACAACTCCTGGTTATTAACTCTCCACTTTAGTTAAAAAATCCACCTGTGTTCACAAAATCCACATGCAAGCCACAATCAGGGAGCAGAGCACAATCAAGTGCTGTATAACATTATAAATACCGGTTGTATATGTATACCCTTAGATATGTATTTTAGTTGTATACTGTATACTATATTTCTTTTGTGTGTTTTATTAAATAAAATAACTTTTTGTACTATTTTATAAACATTGTTGTACGTGCCTTAAAATTCCACCCCTTGGGGATTCTTCTTCTAGTATACACACCGCTCCTATAGCACTGCAAATATGCTGCTTGTGGGACTTTTTTTTACTGTCCTGGAAGCGCACCGCTCCAGTGTGAAAGCACTCAGGCTTTCACACTGGAGAGACAGGAGAGGCTCTTTACAGGCGCTATGCAGGCCCCATTTTAAGCGCTGTAGCTCCTGTAAAGTGCCTCAGTGTAAAAGTAGCCTTACATTGGTAAAGCGCAGCTAAAACTAGTGGCGCTTTACCGCTAACGTCGGCACCGCCCCAGCGTGAAAGGGGTCTAAACGTCCATTTACCAGCAGCAGTGTACATAAAACCTTAGGCCCCTTTCACACTGAGGCGCTTCTAAACTGCCAGTAAAACATTTGAGTGCTTTCAAAGAGCTTTTCAGGCGCTTTTGAAGAGCTTTCCATTCATTTCAATGGAGAGGGGCATTTTTTCACCGCCCTGCGAGCCCACTGCCCCAGTGTGAAAGCATTCATTGATTTTAATGGAAATAGGTTTTCATGAGCTTTTCATATGCTTTTTTTTTTTTTTTGTGTGAAAGCGCCTGAAAAGCGTCCCAGTGTGAAAGAGGTTATGAAAAAAAAAATGACCGTAAATTAGATTTAAAAATACAGGTTTACAATTGTAATTCTGTTGTCACAGTAACACATTGTATAAATAAAAGCAATTTACAGAGGAACACTGGGACAAACATTGGAGTGCATCTTGAAAACCACTATTCCATTTTTTTGTAAGAAAAAAAAGAAAAGGGACAAGTCATATCGGAAAGATGAGCTCTGCTTTAAACTGCAACCGTGGAAAACCATACGATGTGGTATTAGGGCAGCACAGTGAAATTGGGGCAAAGCTATTGCTTAATTAGCACTATTTATGTTGCCACTAAATATGCAGAACAAGTTCCATTCATGAATTCATGAATTGTTTTGATATAATTGTGTTCGGTTATTATAGCAAGCCAGCATGTGGTGGATTCACTTAATTTTTAATCAGGAATATAAGGAAGAATCTCTGCATCCTTGCGCATTAAAACGTGTACTGTTTACTTTTGATTGCTAACTTCAAAGGATTCTTACTACTGATAAATTATCATTGTATGCTGGTGATATTAAAAAGGAAATTTTAATTATAGGGTTGGAAGCATACAATGACCTCCCTCATGCATTTGCAGACATATTGATTTTGTGTAATTATTACCTGAATAAAATAGCAGATGTATCTCATAAGAAAAAAACCCAGAGGCAACTAATGCAGAGAAACGTTTGATTGATTTAATGATCTGATATTATCTGAAGATAATTTAGTGATGCTGGTGTCAAAGCTGCACATATATTTTAAACTAGAGGTAAATAGGACACTGATATATGCTGAACATTTGAAGTGCCTTTTTTATCTAATAGAACACATTATTGAATGTAAAGAGATAAAACATTTTTTTATAGACAGCTATATCGTGGTGGAAAAATTTCATTTATTTTTTATTTTTTGTGTTTCTGCCCCAGTGACACATCCCTCCCACCCATTTCTTGCCTTGGTAGTAGTTTTAGAAAGTGAGGGGGGAAATCAACCCTTTGAAGGTCACAGTAAAAAGTAGTGTCTGTTGTAAAGGATCTCTTCAACACACATTATACAAGCGTGGACCACTTTTGCAACATCAGGAAACCTGACTGAGAAATGCCATGTAGCTCATTGGTGGTGAACAAAGACAGAGTAACTGCAGGAGAGCAGCTCCACAGAAATGCAATGAAGGATGGACAAGTCTTTTATTAGCAAACTGCAATGATGTAGATGTCATGCTCATTTAAAGCGGGAGTAAACTCGCTGACTTTGTTTTGTTTTTTTTACACCTGCAAGGGAAAAGGCATAATGAGCTTACCTTAGAACAAGGTGCCGGCATCTCACTCGGTCCACGTCGAGGGAGCTAACATGTTCCCTCTGTGTGTCTTCTGGGTATCGTGGCTCCGGCACCGTGAGTGGCCGAAGCCGCAATGTCGTCACTCCCACGCATGCGCGCGGGAGTTTTCTTGCCAGCAAGGTCTGACGTCTGCCAGACTTTCAGCCGAGAAGCCCGTGTGCGAATGCGCCGCTGAAGTCAGCGGCTCATTGCGAGGGGAATATCTCCTAAACCGTACAGGTTTAGGAGATATTCTTTTTACGTACAGGTAAGCCTTATTATAGGCTTACCTGTAGGTTAAAGTCAACAATTTGACTATACAACTGCTTTAAAGCAGTACTGAACTCAAAAACCCAAAATTTAATCTTTTGCCGCTTACCAGTCATTAGATGTGGTGGTTGCATTTGTTTTCTTTTATTAGGTCTATTTCCCTCTGTTTTCACCTGGTAATCTGGCCTGTAACACTCCCTGTATTAGAGTGTCTCCACTATGGATAAAGTACAGAGGGCACCTTTGGACAACAGCATTATCAGTCTTGGGGGAGGGGACTGTATTAAGTGTACTAGCAGATTAATGTACACTAACAAAATGAAGCCGAACTCCAGCTTGCACTGCAGTTACACAAGCAGTTGCAGCAACAGTTTTTCTTCTATGAAGATAGAAGTTTTATTTGAATAAATAAAAGCTAAACATTGTAAGCACCCCTATCACCCTTTGTCTCAATTCTCCAACTGCTACATTTTCAGGGGAGCTTGTTCTGTTGAAAAACAGACCTGCTGTTCGGATCAACGGGGTAAAAAAGGAAAGAAAGCCTAAAAAAAAATCAAAAAAAAAATGGATGCAGCTATCACATCTAAGAATTGGTAAGCTGCAATATAATGTTTTCTTTTAGATTTAATACTACTTTAGAGCTCTTTCACACTGGCTGTCAGCCGCATTAGCAGTTTTAGGGGCATTTTACCGTCATTTTAGCAGCGCTTTTCAGCCACCAGCATGGTGCTTTTAACGTCTTCTAGTGGCTGAAGAAAGGGTTAGTAGCGCCCAAAAAGCGCCGCTGCCGAAGTGCTTTTCAGGCGCTTCGGCAGCTCTGCCCATTCATTTCAATGGGCAGAGGCGCTGGCCACCGCTCCTCCACCACCCCAAAGATGCTGCTTGCAGGACTCCAACAATCTGCAGCCGCACCACCCAAGTGGGAATGCATTCGGGCTCTTACACTGGGGCTGCAGGGGAGGTGTTTTTCAGGCACTTTACAGACACCATTTTTAGCCAAAAATCGCCTGAAAAATGCCCCAGTCTGCAAAGGGCCTTAAGGTTGTATATAAACAGGCATAGGTCTTACCTTGAGAAGACAGATAATAGAGTAGAGTACAAAGAAAGTGAGTCATCCTGTTTTAGTACTGTTCTACTTGTTTTTCCTAGCTTGTGGTGGGAGATGCCTTTTACTTTCAATACAGACTAGGTAAAGAATTAGGTTAAATAAAAGTTTGCTTTGAGAAAAATATATATTACTATTATTTTTTTATATTTTGATGAAAAAAGTCAGCCAGTTCCTTGCATGATGTGTGACCAATGGGGGCATGTTGTGTTAAGTTGCCCTCAAACATCAGCACATGTGCTAGGCCCAAGTACTTTCACAAGGTAGGAGATCACATGCACCCCTATACTGGGAAACTCCAGGTGGTGTCACTGACAGTGACTAAGGAGAAAGTTACGAGGGAGTGCAAACAAGGTGAGTATTAGGGGTTTGGGGAGGGCTTTGAATAGATACTCACTTTGCTATGCATAGGCAAGGTGACAGCATTGCTTTAAATACTCTGTGTTGTAATGGAATTTGGCATCAGCTATGTCATGTTGGTGCATCATATTGTGAAGGTAGTCTTTTAATACTGTTGCAGATTCATTTTCACAAGTTTTTATCTTGCATGGTTGGTCGCAACACTTGCAATGGATGGCTGGCCAAAACACTTATCTTCCCTGGTGTTGAAGTGTTGCTGCCAGCCATGCTCTTGGATGGACCCATTTTGGACTGTGGTTAAAATCTCTTAGCTGTCTTCTGCATTTACAGTTGTACCTTTTTCCCCTTTTGGGGCCCTTTCACCATGGGATTGCATCACCATAATACCAGGTTTATTGTTTATAACCGTCATCTGTAGGCTTGCAACAGCTAACCTCTATGAGTTTGTGCATTTATGCCTCTGATGAAGAGGGATACTCAAAATGCACTGGGAAGCTTGTACATCATGACTGTTACACTTAAATCTATGAAAATTTTGCAAACACACATCTAAAGTCTCCCAAAAGCATGGTCTGATAAAAACCAAAGTTGAAATATGAATGCAATCTATACACTGGGGAACCTCTAGGGGAATCTAGGATGGAAAAGGACCTGGGGATCCTAGTAGATGATAGACTCAGCAATGCCATGCAATGCCAAGCTGCTGCTAACAAAGCAAACAGAATATTGGCATGCATTAAAAAAGGCATTAACTCCAGGGATAAAGTGATAATTCTCCCTCTCTGCAAAACTCTGGTCTGGCTGGACCTGGAGTATGCTGCCCAGTTCTGGGCACCAGTCCTTAAGAAGGATGTGCTGGAAATGGAGCAAGTACAAAAAAGGGCAAAGAAGGGCAATAAAGCTAATAAAGGGTCTGGAAGACATTAGTTATGAAGAAAGGCTGCGAGCACTGAACTTATTCTCTTTGGAGAAGAGACGCTTGAGAGGGGATATTTCAAATTTACAAATGCCGTACTGCTGATGGTGACCCCACAATAGGGATAAAACTTTTCGATGAAGGGAGTTTAGCAAGACACATGGCCATTCATTAAAATTAGAATAAAAGAGGTTTAACCTTAAACTACGTAGAGGGTTCTTTACTGTAATGCCGCGTACACACGACCGGTCTTTCTGGCAGACTAGGTCCGACGGTCTTCCCGATGGACTTTCGACGGAGTTCCGACTGACTTTTCGAACTAACAGACTCAGTCCGGTCCAAAGTCCGTTTGTTTTGAATGTGATGACGTAAATGGGACTAAACAAGGAAGTTCAATAGCCAGTAGCCAATGGCTTCCCTTGTGTCATATTTGGTCCATTGTACCAGCACACAGACAAACGGTTTTCCCGATTTTAGTCCGTCGGAATTGAGTCTGACGGATAGATTTTAAACATGTTCTATTTTTAGGTCCGTCTGATTTATTTTTTTTGAAAAACGATTGGACTAGCCCACACACGGGTGTCTGACAGACTAATCCCTTTGGTGTGTACGCAGCATTAGAGTGTCAAGGATGTGGAATTCCCTTCCACAGGTAGTGTTTTCAGCGGGGGCATCAAGAGTTTCAAAAAACAATTAGATAAGCACCTGAATGACCACAACATACAGGGATAAACAATGTAATACTGACATATGATCACACACAGGTTGGGCTTGATGGTCTTTTTTCAGCCTCACCTACTATGTATGCAACTATGTAACTATATAGAGCAGGGGTCTCAAACTGGCGGCCCTCCAGCTGTTGCAAAACTACAAGTCCCATCATGCCTCTGCCTCTGCCAGTTTGATACTCCCGATACAGAGGAATCAGAACCTCATTCCTTCTTCTGGTGACCCCTCTGGTGATACAACCTAGAATTCTATTTGCTTTTTCCGCTGCATGGCCACATAGTTTATTCATTTTGCAATCATCTGAAATAAGTACCACCAAATCTTTTCCTCTGCAGTGCTGACCAACACTGTACCCCCAATATTGTACTCTATCAAAGGATTCTTTTCCCCTAGGTGCATTATTTTACATTAGAAACATTGAACTGCAGTTTCCACTGCTTTGACCAATCTTCCAGCAATGCCAAATAATTTTGCATGGTACAGACACCTTCAGGGATGTCAACCCTATTGCACACCTTTGAGTCATCAGCAAAGAGACATACTTTACCCACCAAACCTTTAGTTATATCACTTGCAAGTAAATTAAATAGAACAGGACCTAGTACAGAGCCTTTTGGTACATCAGTAGTGACTGGTCCCTGTTCCAAATAAATCCCATTTACAACCATACGGCAAGTATCCATCCTTCAGCCAACTACATATCCGCTAAACAACCCAAAAGTTATGTTATAGCTTGTACAGCTTTTGTATTAAGTGGAACTTAATGTGGAACTGTATCAAATGCTTTGCTAAAATGACGGTAGGCTATGTCCACAGCACCACCCTGCTCCAACATATAATACAAAAATACAGAAATAGCTGTCTTCCTATAGTACAATAAGCCTGTCCAATATAAATAATAGAGATAAGTCCAGTAGATGTCATGCACCTCCTTGGACTTAAATCATCAAGTGCGTTACAAAGGAACTAAATTCCTGGAATTTAGCCTCAGGCTGCATTCAGCTTGTAAAACACCCGAAAAGACACCTGAAAAATGCCCAACAAGCAAAATCCCATTAATTTCTTTTTTTTTTTTTTTGCCAACTCAGTAGAACCAATGATCTTCGAGGAAAACCAAGTCCTCACACCCACTGCTTGCTCAGGTTACCTCTCATCGCTTTACATCATGGTGGCAGGTTTTTTTTTTTGTTTTTTTTTTTGCATATATTTATATATATTTATATGATATGCTAGATCCAAACAGCTTTCATGGCTTAAATCCTTCCCTTGTTTGTCTAGTCAACATCTCCCATACTCAATAATCTCCCCACCTACCACTAATTATTCCCCCCCCCCCCACCTCCCCTATCCTACCTAGTAGATCATTTTTAACTTAACACTTTACACACTATACCCGTTTAAATCTGTATCCTTAATCCTTCTGAGGTACTCCATCTCCCTTTAAATTCTTGCCAGCTTTTCAATTTTTCCAGCATGTGTTTATTACTCCTACCCCCCGAGCTATCCTCCAAGCATTCCATCTTATATATCCCTTCTACGGCATCCACCCACTCCCATATCATAGGCGCTTCCGGCTCTTGCCATTTTTTTGGGATTAGTTTTTTCCCCGCGTTTAATAAATGTGGGGTCAAGGACATCTTATACTGTTTTACGCTGCCCTCTGTAGCATGAAACAGGACCGCCCAGGGGTCAGCGCTTACTACAGAACTGGTTATGGTTTTGATATGCGATAGGATCTGGTTCCAGTAGCTCTTGATCTTCGGACACCCCCACCATATGTGGGCCATAGTACCTATTTCCCCACATCTACGCCAACATTCCCCTGACGTATCTGCTTGAAATTTATTCTTTCTGTCTGGGGTATAATACCACCTCGATAAGCATTTATAGCTCATCTCTGCAGTTTTGGCATCGATGGCTGAGCTATGGGCCAGTTTAAATATTTTACCTAGCATTACCTTATCCTTTTGTGAACCTAATTCCCTTTCCCATTTTTTAACGAATGGAGGTATTCCCGACTCTCCCGCTGACAGCAGCAACTTATACTACCTAGCAACTATCCCCTTAGAATTCTTTGTTATAGATAGTTGTTCCAATGTAGTCAATTCGTCAGCCGCCCTAATCGGTTGTGGTAGTTTTTTTATAAAGCGGGAGAGCTGGCAGTACCTCCACTCATCATTATGTCTATTTTTTGTTTGATTTCGTGAAAAGGTGCTATATTGCCTTCCTTCATTACATCTTTAAGCTGTGCTTCCTTCTTTACCCAATTGCCTCCTATCTCCGTGCAACCTGGTAAGAAATATTTATTATCTTTTAGTGCCATGAGGGGTGAGTTATATTTTCCATTGACGTGCTTGTATACCATATCCCATATTCGGAAAGTGTTACGTGTTAAATTATTTCCTATCCCTATTTTCTGCCTCTTATGTGGAGGGTTCCATATTTGTTTACCTAATTGTGCTCCGCAACTTTCGTGTTCAAGTTTTACCCATTTTTTTCTATATTATCCCTTTTGGTCCATTCACTCACCCTAGACATAGCCACCGCTTTATAGTACATCTGTATATCTGGGATCGCCAGCCCACCTCTATCTTTTGGTTGTCTCAAGCTAGCAAATGCTATTCTGGGTTTTTTATGCTTCCATATAAATTTGTTTAATACTGATTTAAGTTTTACCAAATATGTATTAGATAACGCTATCGGTAACATCTGAAAACGGTATAAAATTTTTGGAAATATTATCATCTTCACAATGTTTATTCGCCCCAGCCATGATATCGAGCTTTTACTGCATCTCTTACACTCCACCTTAATTTCATTTAGTAATGGTATGTAGTTGATGCGGTAAAGTCTCTTCTCAGAATTAGCCAATTTTATGCCCAAGTATTTAAGCTCCTTTCTCCACGGGAAGCACCAATCCTGTGGAATTGTTTGCGCCTCTATCTTATTGGTATTTATATTTAATATTTCGGATTTTGATCGATTTATTTTAAAATTGGACAATTCTCCGTATTTTTCTAGTATGCTTATTAAATTAGGGACAGACCGTTTGGGATTACATATATAAAATAGTATATCGTCTGCGAAGGCTGATAACTTATGTTCCTCCTCCCCAGTTTTTACCCCCATTATGTCAGGACTATCTCGGATTGATGCGAGGAGGGGTTCCATTGACAAAACGAACAGGAGGGGCGACAGGGGACACCCCTGTCTTGTCCCCCGTTCCAGTTCAAATTTAGCAGACTCCTGTCCATTAACTTTTACTCGCGCAGTGGGTTGAGTATATAAAACTCTCACCCTCTGTATTGTTTTCGGGCCTATTCCCATCTTAGCCATTGTTTGAAACATAAACCCCCAGTCCACTCTGTCGAACGCCTTTTGTGCGTCCGTAGACAGAAGCAGACTGGGGGTCTCCCTCCGTCGCATCTGTTGGATCAGCAATAGGGTTCTTAAACCGTTATCTCTCCCTTCCCATCCTGGTATGAACCCCACCTGGTCTGGGTGGACCAGGCTCTTCATCAAGACCCTTAATCGCTCCGCTAAGATCTTTGCGTATAGTTTCGTGTCTGTATTAAGTAGCGAAATTGGCCTATAGCTGGTACATTGGGCTGGGTCTTTCCCGTCTTTGTGAATTAGTGTAATTGTGGCCGATAGGCCCTCACTACTCATGCTATATTTCTCACCCAACCCATTGAAATAATGGCATATTTTTGGTGTTAGAATTTCTCTATATATTTTATAGTAGAGTGTTGTAAACCCGTCCGGTCCCGGAGATTTTCCCGAAGCTGATTTTGTCAAAGCCTTGTTTATTTCTTCGACCGAAATTGGTCGATCAAGGGTCTCCCTTTCCAGCGTACTAATTTTGGGTAGTCTAATTTTTTTTAGGAAAGCAGCAATGTTCTTCTCACGAACCTCACCCTGTACCCTTTGCTCTCTGTCTGAGTAAGTCTCTTCGAAATATTTCCTAAAAGTTTCCGCGATTGCTTTCGTTGAAAATACAATGTTACCATTTTTATTCATTATTTTGCCAATAAAATTTTTTGTTTTTTCTTTTTGCACTTTCTTAGCTAGGTATTTACCCGTTTTATCCCCCCAGAGGTAATGTTCACGGGCCCGGCTGTTGAAGACCCTCCTGGTTTCTTGTTCCAGGAGATCCTTTAATTCCTCTCGGGTATTAACTAGTTTTTTGTATATTATGTCCCTTTGAGGCTGACTTTTTTTTTTGTGCTCTTGTTCTAAGTTATAAATCTCCTCCGTTAATCTTTTGGTTTTCATGGCTCTCATTTTTTTTTTTTTTGACCCTACTGCAATCAATATCCCATTAATTTCAATGGCACCTGTTCACATCTGAACGTTTTTTCACCTAAAGAAAAATTCTTTAAAAACGCCCTAAGCGCAAAAAAGAACATGAGATTCTTTGGGGCATATTACAGATGTTTTCCTGCCTTTTACATTGGTGACCTAAACAAAATCGTGGTGCAAACATGGTAAAAATGCACGCCTTTGAACCGCTCAGGTGTGAATGCAGCCTTAAACTCATTGGCCTGTAATTACCAGTTTCTACCATGCTACCCTTCTTGTGGATAGGTAGTGGTACCCATGGTTTTTCTTCTCTAGTTATAATAAACACTGGACAAAAATGTGAAACAAGCTTCGGTGGATTAAATGTTGGTACTGCACATGATACATAAATTTGCTAATTTGTGTATTTATTTTTATTAAACATACATCATTTTGTATTTATGTTTATTAAATATACAGAAATTCACGTGAATAATTTTCTTATTAGTTTCTAGCCATTTTTAAATTTTGTATGTAAAAAATCTGTTCATTGATGCTTTTATTCAGTTGAGCTAAAATGTGTCTCTCTTGATATTTCACAATGTACATTTGGTTAGATAATTTACATGCATGTTTTATTTTGTGTTTTTTTCTTATTTATAGTGCAAAGCATTAACTATGTTTTTTCGGTCTGTAATAATGTCCAAAGCTACCCAAGTACTAAATTAGTAATAACAGTTATACTACACAAACCTTTAGCACAAAGACAAATTATTGCTTAAAGTGTATCCGTAGCATTTTTTTAATTTTGTATAGAGTATAGAACAGATAAAACCCCTCTCAAGTTTCTGTTATAGTCCGTTTTCCCTTGGGGACATTATTCTTGCTTCCCATCCCGAAGACACAATAGGCAGTATGGAGGATTCTCTTCAAAGTAATTGTACTGTAAATGCCCTTTTAGACCTTTCTTACCAGAAGATGTCCCATTTGAAAGATATCCCCTTATTAGTGAGCTTATAAAAATAAAAGTATAGTACATACATAGACGGAAGGTTCAGAATAAATGTGCATGAACATGGACACTACAAAAATATATCACTTTACAAGGTATACATTTAGTGCAGTGCCTTTTAAATTATATCAAAAGGCAACCTTTTATTAAGTATTGGATGGAGTAATGAGGGGTTGGACTCTGTTAAGATTTTATAAAATTTTTATTTCTGTTTGTAATCCCACTGTAAATGTAATTCTATCCATTTGTCATGCTGATCACTGTCACTAGGACGGAAACTAAAAAGATAACATTTTGTTGCACCAGAGCAGAAAAAGATTGGAAAAATTTTACTGGGGACACGTATTCCTGTGACAGCTGTCTAAGAGAAGATTTATCTAACATCAGAGAGATTTGCTCACTTGCTTTTGTGTCTACAGGACAGAAAGTAAAGGGAAATATCTTTAACAGAACACAGAGGACAGCAAAACTCATAGAAATTAACATTTGCCTTAAGATATACTTTCACACTTGGAAATGTTACCCTTGCTCCATGCACTGATTTACTTCCATGCAGTGTTATTTAAAAATCAAATTTCAATTTAGTTTTAGTTATAGTCTTTTGACTAAAATGTCATTTTAGTTTTAGTCGTATTTTAGGCATCTGAATGGTTTTAGCTTTATTTTAGTCGACTAAAATCTCCAGTACATTTTAGTTATCTAAAATCAAATGGGTTTAGTTAAATTGTAAGGCTACTTTCACACTGGGGCAGGCGGCTGCGGTAAAGCGGCAATATTTTTAGCGACACTTTACTGCTGTTTTAGCGGCACTATTCGGCCGCTAGCGGGGCGATTTTAACCCCTGCTAGTGGCCAAAAAAGGGTTAAAACTGCCCACAAAGCACTGCTACAGCGGCGCTGACCCATTGTTTTTAATAGGTAGGGACATTTGTTACTACACCTCTCCTACAGCGCTGCAAAGATGCGGCTTGCAGGACCTTTTTGACCATCCTGCAAGAGCACCGCTCCAGTGTGAAAGCCCTCGGGCTTTCACACTTGAGTCACAGGAGAGGTGCTATACAGGTGCTATTTTTAGCACTGTAGCGACTCAGTGTCAAAGTAGCCTTATGCATTATATAATCATTTCTTTAGAATTGCCAAACCCATTATATACTCCTGCAGTAAAAATCTAACAACATATTATTACCGTATTAATCGGCATAAAACACACACTTTTTTCCCCTTAAAATCAGGGGGAAATCATGAGTGCGTGTTATACGTAGATCCCTGCTGTCTGAGTGAAGAGGAGTGAGCGCCGCTGAATTATGATCTCCTGTGTACCCGGCGCTCCGTTATGCACAGCCACGCCTCCTGGTCCCGCATTGGGCCACTGTTCTGTCTATCATATGAACAGGACCAGAAAGCATGGCTGTGAGTGACGGAGTGTCGGGTACACAGGAGATCACGGCTCTGTGTAATTCAGTTGCGCTCGCTCCTCCTCTTCCCCCGGAGACAGCAGGGATAATCCAATACTGGCAAGGCTGCAATGATGGAAAATGTGAGGTTGCAGATGGGCACTGAACAGGCTGCATTGTTGGTCAATTTATAGGCTGTAGATGGGCACTGAACAGGCTGCACATGGGCACTGAACAGGCTGAATTATTGGACAATTTAATGGCTGCACATGGGCACCGAACAGGCTGCATTGTTGGCCAATTTAATGGCTGCAGATGGGCACTGAGCAGGGTGCAATGATGAGCTGTGACCCTAATTTTGCTTCAAACTTCTTTATTTAAAATGTAAGTTTTTTTCCTTAAACTTCCCTCCCAAAATTGGTGTACGTGTTATACACCGATAAATACAGTATTTATGGTATTACGGTTTGAACATGCACTACAGACACAGATTTAGCCATTGCGATATATATAATGTCTTTATAAATAAATCCAAGTTTCATAAGAAAAATATTGCTTTTTGACAAGCAGAAGTACAACTTGAAAACTTGGCTGTAATGCCATTTGCACATATTACATGAATATACTACCAACAATAAATATTAAGAAAAACAACAAAAAGTATTTTTCTTGATAATTTTTTCTTTTAGCAGCTTAGTTGATGCCCCCTACATATTCCTATGTGGTAGTGCAGTGTTAACCACTTCCCACAAGGCTACTGCATATGTACGGCCAGGTGGATGCTCTCTCCTTCTGAGTGAATGTTCAGGGACGTCCCTCAGAAGGAGAGGGATCGCGCGCGGGCCCGCGCAGTGGTGCAAACCCGATGTGCTTGCTTCACTCCTTACACATTAGTTGTCGGTGAGGAGAGGAGAGCGGATTGCTGCAGCCGGCTGGTGATCAGTGTGTAGGAGCTGTTTTTTACAGCTTTTTACACACTGATCACCAGCATAGTAACACACAGTGTAAAACGCAATGTCCCCAAAACACATGTCCCAATGATTATCTGCACACATATAATCATGATCACCTGCATACATCTGTACATGATCATTTGCGTACATCTGTCCGTGATCACTCGAACCAATTATTATACACTTAACAGGATTTTTTTTTACCAAAGACATGTAGCAGAAAACATTTTTGCTTAAAGTTATGACAAAATTAGATTTTATTGAATTTCTTTTAAAATAGAATAAAGAAAAGTTTTTTTTCCAAATTTCCGCTCTTTTTCCGCAAAAAATAAAAAACGGAGTCATGAATAAATACCACCAAAAGAAAGCTCTATTTGTGCGAACAAAATGATAAAAATTTAATTTGGGTACAGCGTAGTATGACCGCGCAATTGTCATTGAAAATGCTAGAGTGTTGAAAGCTGAAAATTGTCCGTGAAAGGAAGCAGGGCGAAAGTGCCCAGTATTGATGTGGTTCATTTTGATGTCAAATTTCAGTTCAGTTTTAGTCAGTCTTTTGACTAAAATGCCATTTTAGTTTGTCGTATTTTAGTCAGCTAAAATAACGGAAAATTTATGTCAAATACTTACTGTAATTTTCCTTTCCTGATGGACTCCATGGCAGCCTACGTGTGGGTTTAGTCCCGCCTCCATTACCCTATAGGACGACACTCCCATAAATCTTTGCTCCCTGCCACAGGCCGTGTTCGGTAACTATCCTACTCCAGCCATTTGGGAGGGAACTCCTGCTGCCATGGAGTCCATCAGGAAAGGAAAATTACGGTAAGTATTTGACATAAATTTTCAGTTTTCCTGACAGACTCCATGGCAGCCTACGTGTGGGAAATAACTCGCTAAGACACACCCGGGTGGGCAAAAATGCTGCTTAACAAAGATTTATTTGACACCGTCAACTGACAAAACTTTAACTCCAAAATCAACTGAGGATAGAGCCGCTGGCTCAACACAATAATGAGACATAAAGGTGTGAATGGAAGACCACGAGGCCGCCCTGCATATCACGTCAGGAGCCACATGGCGAGAAGCTGCCCATGAGGTAGAAAGACTTCTGGTCGAATGTGCCGTCACCGCCTGAGGAGGAGCCAAGCCCTTTTCTCTGTATGCCCACTGGATTGCTTGAACTATCCATGCCGCAATTGCCCTGACTGATGCTCTAGTGCCCTTGTTCTTCCCACAGAACAGAATGAACAGGAAGTCCGACTGCCGGAATGGAGCTGTAGCTTCCAAGTAGAGCTTTAATGAGCGTCCAACGTCAAGAGGATGAATTTCCGAGGAATCCGAGGATCTGAATAAGGGTAGAGAGATTTCCTGATTTTCATGAAAAACCGAAGTGACCTTAGGGTTTGACCCCAACATTGGAACTAGGACAACTCTGTCCGGAAAAAAAGTTAGAAAAGGCTCCTTGACTCCTAGAGCTTGAATCTCTGACACTCGTTTCGCTGAGGTGACCGCCACCAGGAATGCGGTTTTCAAGGTGAGTTCTCTGATGGAGAGAGCCTTACTGAACAGAGAAAAGAAGTCCAGAACTAGAGGCAGATCCCATTTAGGGAATCTGGGTTTTCTCTGGGGGTCTCAATCTTACTGCGCCCTTGAAAAACTGCTGGATAAGGGCATGCTTGGCCCACTGAACCCCTGTAAATGCGGAAATAGCCGAGACTTGAACCCGAAGGGAGCTAACTGATAAGGGTAAGTCCAAGCCTGATTGCAGGAACCCCAGCATGTCTTGAACTGTGGGTGAAACATAGGAACTGGTTCTGGAGGACACATAAGAAACGAACTTGGCCCAGATCCGTTCATACACCTTATTAGTGCTTCTTCTCCTCGCACTTAGGAGAGTGGAAATGGCTTCCTTAGGACACCCTAGTGCTTCCAGCCTTCCCCTCTCAAGAACCAGACCTTCAACCGAAGGTGAGCCGGACATGGATGGAGAACCGATCCTTGGGAGAGCAGGTCCCGTCTGGATGGAAGTGGAACCGGGTCCCGAAAGCTGAGGAGGGATAGGAGAGGAAACCAGGGCCTGTTGGGCCAATACGGAATTATTGCCAATACTTCTACTCCTTCCCATCTGAGTCTCCTCAAGAATTGGAAGATAATTGGAGTTGGAGGGAAGGCGTATGCCTTGTGGAATCGCCACTGCTCTGTTAGGGCATCTATCCCGTAGGCCTGCGGATCCTTGAACCTTGAATAGAACCTTGTTAGCTTCCTGTTGAAACGAGAGGCGAATAGGTCCACTTCTGGAGACATCCCCAGGGATAGAACTCACTGAAACACCTCTTCGTGAGGGGTCCACTCGTTGTTGTCCAAGTGGACTCGTGATAGAAAGTCCGCTTGGACATTGAGGACTCCAGGCGCATAGGCTGCTGTTAGGTTGGCCAGGTTCCTCTGGGCCCAACGCATTATTGGATCCACTTCCTTCAGCAGAGACTGACTTCTGGTGCCCCCTTGCTTCCTCACGTATGCGACCGCAGTCGTATTGTCCAGCCTGAGGACTACGGATGCACCCACTGTCAGATGTGGAAACGCCAACAGCGCTAGGAAGGCTGTTTGTAGTTCCAACACATTCGACACTATTCCCGAGAGGGAAAGTCCCAAATGCCCTGAGCCACTTCTGAAAGACAATGTGCCCCCCAGCCCTTGTTGCTGGCATCTGACGTTACTGAGATCCATTTGATTGGCAGAAGAGAGTGACAATTCAGTAGATTCTCCCGACGAAGCCACCAAAAGAGGGAACCTCTCATGGTCTGAGTAACTTCGATGGACTGGGCCTTTTCTCCCGACCATTGATGAAGAAACCCCATTTGAAAGGGGCGCATCCTCCATTGTGCCCACTTCACCATCAGTATAGTAGACACCATGGTGCCTATGATCTTTAGGCAATGAAGAGCACTGAGACGAGATGAGGAGAGAGCCAGGTGGATCCTGTCCCGTACTACTGCAATCTTCTCCTCGGGCAGAGAGATGGTACCTTTCGCCGTATTGAACAGGGCGCAGAGGAACACGAGAGACTGTGTAGGAACCAACTGGCTTTTCTCTAAATTCAGGAGCCAACCGAATTCCTTGAGGGTTGCGATGACTTGATCCCTGTGACTCAAGAGACAATCCTTGTCCTGAGCGAGAAGAAGCAAATCGTCCAGATAATGATGAATCCGGATCTTTCTGACTCTCAACAAGGCTACAACTGCTAGAAGGACCTTCGAGAAAGTGCGAGGGGAGGTTGACAGACCGAAAGGAAGGCAAGTAAACTGTAAATGAAGCTGGCCAATGGAAAAACGAAGAAACTGTTGGAACTCTGTGGCCACTGAAAATAGGCGTCTTTGAGGTCTATTGAGACAAGCCAGTCACCTAGCTGCACTGATTGTTGAATCGTGGACAGCGTTTCCATTTTGAATTTCTCCTTTTTTATGCAGCGATTTAGAAGCGTCAGGTCTATTACGGGTCTCCATGTACCGTTCTTCTTCTGGACCAGGAAAAGAGGAGAATACATTCCCCTGCTCCGCTGGACATCTGGAACAGGAATAGCGGCGCCTTGATCCAACAAAGATTTTATGTAAGTTAGAAGAATTTGTCTTTTTTCTTCCGACTTTGGAATGGATGTGGGAACACACTTGAGTTTGGGGACACTGCTGAACGTCCACGTGTGTCCGGAGGAAACCGTCTTGACGGTCCAAAAGTCCTGGATCAAGGCCGCCCAAACGTGCCGAAAGTGGAACAAACGTGCTCCTACCCGGACCGCCTGGACGGGCTCGATCTCAAAAGGACTTAGTAGGCTCCTTCTCCCCCATCGAACTGCCTTTTGCAGACTTTTTGAGAGATGTCTGTCTGGACCTCCAAGATCTGGAAAATTCCCGTCCAGGCCTGTAAGTGCGTGCCTCCCTGGCACGATCTTGACCCTGCTTCCTAGGGAATGACCTTCTTTGATTCTGCAGGCGTCTATCCTGGGGGAGAAACCCTGACTTACCCCCAGTGGCTCGAGTTATAGCACTATCCAGCTTATTGCCGAAAAGGGAAGAACCATCAAAAGGAATAGGGCACCAAACCTGCTTAGCGGGATCGGCCAGCCAAGGACGGAGCCAAAGGGCACGCTTGGCAGTTACAGATGAGAGCATAACTCGAGCCACCAGACGGATAAAGTCGATCGAGGCCTCTCCCAGGAAAGCTGAAGCCAGTCTCAGTTCCTGAATGGGAGAACTCTTGGCCAAATCTTCAGAAACATTCCTGAGTGATTCATCAACGCTATCGGACCCAACTTCCATTGCTCTAGACAGAGCCGCTAAGGCCAGGGCCGACTTACAGGCCATGCCAGCCGTAAGATAGATCCTCTTTAGGTCAGAATCAATTCTCCTATCCAAAGCGTCCTTAAAAGAGACTGTGTCCTCAAGAGGAAGGGTCACATGTCTGACCAATCGCATTACTGCTGCGTCCACTAGAGGGGAAGATTCCAAGTTTTTAACTTCTTCATCCTTAAAAGGGTAAAGTCTCTGAATCTTAGATAGAAGAGAATTCTTTTTCTCTACCTTACTCCACTCATCCGAGATCACTTCTCCCAGTTCTGAGAGGAAAGGGAAGCTAATACGCTCTTTCTTCAATTGTTTAAAAAACTTTCTTTGTTTTGCCGGGGCCACTACCGGCTCTTCCCAGTTCAGTGTTTCCTTAATGGCTTTGACCAAGGGAGGGAGCAGGGCAAAGTCAAAACCTGAACCAGACTCTTCTTCCTCAGACTCACTCTCTGAGAGGACAGCAGACGGGTGGCTAGGCAACGAGGAATCCCATGTGTCCTGGGCCTAAGCATCCCTCCCCGGAGACCTTGGAGACTCTATGGGAGACAGCTGGGGGGCTTCAAATTTCTTAAGACTGTCTTTAACCAATCTTTCCACCATAGACCTTAGCTGTTGGTCAGAGTCACTCCTTTCACCCGTCGCTTTAATATAACAGGCATCACAAAGGGACTTGTCAGCAGGAACCTGCGTCTTGCACCCCCAGCATACACCTTCAGCTACGTGACTTGGGCAAGCTGTTGAAGGGCGGGAAGATTCCCGGCTACGGAGACTGGTTCTCGCAGGAGAATCATGTCGTCTGGATCTGGAAGAGGAATGCCGGCGGTGGGACTTAGACGAGTCACTTCCTCGGTGAGAACTACATCGTTGAGTAGACCTAGAAGGGCTGAACAGGTAGAAAAAACCAGCAGTGTTAGTGGAACATTCCCTAATGTTCCACTGCTCCCCCCCCCCCCCCCCCGGCAGGTAACCCAAAAAAAAGTACCTTCTCCGAGAGGGCTGGCCACTAGCAGGCGGTGAGGCATCCAAAGGATCCATCAGGGCTGCAGAAAAGAACAGCCTAATTTTAAATACAGAAAACAGCTAAGGAGGCAGAGAAAACTGATCCCATCAAAGAAACATACCTAACACTGAAGAACCAGGGCTTAGGAATGGTGCAGCAGGCTTCACAAACATCCCAGAAATACTGCAAGCTGTTTTCCGGTTTTAAAATTGCCGCCTTAATGACGTCACGATTTTCGTCATGAAAAGACTAGTGCGCATGCGCGAAGCCCGCATCGCGCATGCGCGAACCAAGCCTCGTCCTCGCGCATGCGCAGAACGACCGAGCGGCGAACGAGGAAGTAACTGGGCGGCTGGAACGCACGGAAAACCAGCCGCCCAACAAGCCAGATACACCGCACGGCGCTGTATGGGGAAACGAAAAGGGACACTGCACAAGAAGAACAAACAAACAGAAAAGACAAATAAAGGCTGCCATGGAAAGGAAACAGCTCACCACTCCTGTAGACGGACACCAGCCGAGGTAGGTCCCCACACATGCCGGACTTCTGGGAGGAGGGGGGGCGAATAGTCACCTGCTAGTAGCAAGGCTCACGACTAACATGCGGCTTCACCTGTCAGTGACCAGGCACACACCTCTTCAGCGCCTCTTCCATATGCCCCTTTTCCATACTCCGCTAGTAGCTAGAGCTTATTGGAAATTTGCGACTCCAAGTCGCACGGCCGGTACGCATCGCAGAAAAAAATGTAAGTCTTCAGGGTAAAAAGACACATGTTAGGTCCTATGGAGGTGGACAAAAAAACAACACGGCCTGTGGCAGGGAGCAAAGATTTATGGGAGTGTCGTCCTATAGGGTAATGGAGGCGGGACTAAACCCACACGTAGGCTGCCATGGAGTCTGTCAGGAAAGTTTTAATTTAGTCAACAAAATTATTTTAGTCGATGAAATTAACATTGCCCATTTTATTTGTAGCAACAGGCATCAACTCAGTAAATATACTTTCTTAGTTTCTGATTTTTTTTCTCAAGAGTTTCCATGAGATCAAAGATACGTATGTATCAAGTCTTTTTTTTTTTTTTGCATAGAGTAAGGGAGGGTTATAACACCTGTTTGTTTGTTTTTTGCCATCTATATCGCATTGGGCAGATCTCATTTCACTTCCTGTCCCACAGCCAAAACAGGAAGGGAGAGGATATCCCTCACACTAGGATTCCCTCATTGGTTTCCAGGGTCTCCAGAACTAGTGTTACCACTGGAAGATTTACCTCTATTCCTGTTCTGGGGCAACCCAAAATATGGGATTGTCTTCTACTTTCACTTTTGATGATAGCATTAAACAGGACAAATAGAGAGGGTGACTCTCCCTAATGGGGGTACAGACAGCAATAAAAACTTATCAAATGTTCTAAAACAATAAAATGTAATAAAAACCTGACAGTGTCCAAAGTTCTGAACTAGTTAAAGAGGCATTACTGCTCAATTATCACATATTATAAGCTACTTCACGATGTTCCAGAGGCAACATAATATAACACCTTATTGTACCCACAGCAGCTAATTTGATCCTAAAGCTGAAGTTTAGCGAAAAAACGTTAAACTTTTTTTTAAAACAACAGCAGGGATGGTACTTAATAAATAGAGAGTGTGCTGATGTGTTAGGTTGAAATCTTAAGTCCTCTACCCCAGATGCCCCCATATTGGTAATCTTCTGGTGCTGATGGGGTTAATATAAGCAGCTGTGATGAGCACTTGTCAAGTGCCAACTATACCTGCCATCTCCTCCCTGCTCCTACTTCATTCATAGAAGCCCATGGAGAGGCAGAGAAAAGAATGAAAGGTCCACCTTCTCCATACGTTTAGTGCTTTTCATTGTAGGAAACAATAGTATGGCTGATTATCAAACCTATATTTTCAGTAAACAAATATACTAACATAAAATTTTATGAGAATGAATCAAAAGTAAATAGATACTAAACAAGTTAAAGCCTTAAAAGAGTGCATGATACTATGGTACCCAAAATGTGTCCTAATTGTCCACTTAAAAGCCCTTACAGCCCTTCCAGTTAGCCTGTGAACGATGGCCCTAGTATTATAGTTCTCCATACTGCAAGTATGGCGATACCCAATAGGGTGCACAATTTACTTTTTTCATAGGCACACCCGACATGCATTCGCATTCATGTGTATGTGAGGACAGGAGGCAGTAAACATTTTTGGGTTTTCTTATTGATTTTAGCTATTTTAGCTATTTGTTTACACTTTTTTCACTTAATATTATTACTAAAACAGAGGAGAAAAGCCTTCTATATGAAAGCATAATGCAAGTGACAGGTATCCCCGTGTTCGGCCGGCTACAAGATAAAGGTGGTCTCTGCAGCGGATTCGCCACAAGATCACTTTTATCGGTGGTGGGAGAGGACCCCCCGCCGCGATCCGGTGCCCTCCTCCCCTTACCGGAGCCGTCGGCAGCGGTGGAGGAGATCGTGTCTGTCCCCTGGGCTGACATGGAGAAGAGTGAGGGAAAGATGGCCCCCACCCATTTCCATGACACTCCATAACTCTTAAAGGGACAATTTTTTATTTTTTTTAATGGCAATTTATTTCTTTTTTTATTGCATTTTAGTATAAATATGAGATCTGAGGTCTTTTTGACCCCAGATCTCACATTTAAGAGGTCCTATCAGGCTTTTTTCCTTTTACAACGAATGTTTACATTCCTTGTAATAGGAATAAAAGTGACACTTTTTTTTTTAACAGTGTAAAAATAAAAAATAAAAGGTAAAATAAATAATAAAAAAAATGTAAACGCACCCCATCCCACCGAGCTCACATGCAGAAGTGAAAGCATACGTGACTAGCGCCCGTAGATGAAAACAGTGTAAAAACCACACGTGAGATATCGCCGTGATCGGTCAAGCAAGAGCAGTAATTCTAGGACTCCACTGTAACGCAAAACATGCAACCAGTAGAATTTTTTAAATGTCGCCTATGGAGATTTTTAAGGGTAAAAGTTTGTCGCCATTCCACGAGCGGGCGTAATTTTGAAGCGCGACATGTTGGGTATCAATTTACTCGGTGTAACATTATCTTTCCCAATATAAAAAAAAATTGGGCTAACTTTACTGTTGTCTTATTTTTTAATTCAAAAATTGATTTTTTTTTAAAAAAAGGGCGCTTGTAAGACCGCGGTGCCAATACGGTGTGACAAAAAGTATTGCAATGACTGCCATTTTATTCTCTAGGATGTTAGAAAAAAAAGTATAATGTTTGGGGGTTCTAAGTAATTTTCTAGCAAAAAATACAGTTTTTAACTTGTAAACACCACATCTAAGAAAGAGGTCCAGTCTTAAAGCGGTTAAGGGAGACAAAGGGGGGTTGATTAGACCCATAATGTCATCTTTACAATCCACTGCAGTGTGTGTTTGAGGCTGCGCACCTGCACCTGCCCGTGAATGTCTGTCAAATTATGGCATGTGGCTGTTTTCGTACAGAAGCTGCATCCCCATAGAGTAACATAAGCTCCCTGCACACAGCAAAAGCCACATAAAGATTAATTCAATGAAGCTATAAGGTTTTTTTTTTTTAACCACTTGGGTACCGCGCTATTGCCGAATGACGGCATTAGCGCGGACCTAGATTTCCAGGACTACGTCTATTGACGTCGTCCTGGTTACGAGCGGCCTGCGCGCCCCCTGAGGGGCGCGCGCGGCGCGCTCTGTGATCGGCGAGTCCATGAGACTCGCCTGATCACCGATCCGTGTAAGGGGTCGATCCCGACCCCTTATCACGTGATCAGCTGTCAGCCAATGACAGCTGATCATGTGATAGAACGGAGCCGGTAATCGGCTATTATTCCTCCTCGCGCTGACAGCGCGAGGAGAAAAAAAAAAAGCCGATCACCGGCGGCCGTGATCGGGACATCAGTCCCGATCACGGCCAGCAATGAAAGGCAGCACATGCCACCTGCCAGTGCCCACCTGCCTCCCGCAGTGCCATCCTGAAAAATAACAAAGTAAAAGTAAGTGCCCCCCGTCTGTGCCCATAATGCCCACAGTGCCACCCCACAGTGCCACCCACAGTGCCACCCCACAGTGCCACCCCACAGTGCCACCCACAGTGCCACCCACAGTGCCACCCAATCTGCCTCAAAGGTGCTGCACCCCAGTGCCGCCCATCAGTGCCCAGCAGTGCCGCCCATCAGTGCCCAGCAGTGCCACCTATCAGAGCCACCTATCAGTGCCACCTATCAGTGCCCATCAGTCCCATCTATCTGTGGTACCTATCAGTGCCCATCCGTGCCACCCATCCGTGCCATCTTATCTGTGCCCATCTTTGCCCATCAGTGCCGCCTTATCTGTGCCCATCGGTGCCGCCTTATCTGTGCCTATTAGTGCCGCCTTAACTATGCCTATCAGTGCCCACAAGTGCAGCCTATCAGTGCCCACCAATGCAGCCTATCAGTGCCCACCAATGCAGCCCATCAGTGCCCACCAATGCAGCCTATCAGTGCCGCCTTATCAGCGCACTTCAATGAAGGAGAAAAATGACCCGTTTGCAAAATTTTATAACAAACTATTAAAACATGATTTTTTTTTTTTTTTTTTTTTGCATCTTTTTTTGTTTGTTTAGCAAAAAATAAAACTCCGAGCTGTAACTAAATACCACCAAAAGAAAGCTCTATTTGTGGGAAAAAAATGATAGAAATTTCATTTGGGTACAGTGTTGTATGTCCGCGCAATTGTCATTCAAAGTGCATCAGCGCTGAAAGCTGAAAATTGGTCTGGGACTGAGGGGGGTTTAAGTGCCCAGTAAGCAAGTGGTTAACAGAGGTAGTAAAAAGAAATAAGAAAAAAAATGAAAAGAAGTTGAGACTTCTATGTGCTGGCTTGCCAATCAAGTAAAATATTTATATGTCATTTACCAGAGTAAAAATACATAAATACATATCTAGGCCTCCAAATAGTCGAAGACCCAACTAAACTGGCTGAAATAAATGACCAAATACTACTAGACAAACTGGCCAAAGAAACCAACCGCTTAGCAAAAGTAAAGCTTACATGGTCAGGGCGGCTGGCATCATTTAAAATGCTTCTCCTTACCCAGATCTTGTACATTTTCCGCACTCTCCCGATACCTCTTAAGACCACACACCTTAAAGCATCAGATCTCCTATTGGCACGATATGTTTGGAAATCAAAACCTAGATGCTCTAAATCCCTGTTAGCCAAACATAGATCAGTGGGAGGAATGGGATTCCCGATCATACTAGACTACCATCGCGCATCTATACTTGCTCAACTTAGAACATGGTTTGCAAACGAGGTAAAGGCCCTATGGCGAAATATTGAATAAGCTTTAAGCCCTACCGAAGACTTGCCCTATCAACTCCTACTTGACATGTGGAAGCCTATTCCAACAAGAGGCCTACCTTTGACCCTCCAGGCCTCTTTGCAAGCCTGGAGAGACCAGTGCAAAAACCTGACACCATCGGACAAACAAATTGACATCCCAATACCCTTAGCCATATTTTCAGAAGCCATTCCAAACATTCAACTTAAAGATTGGCTATCCAAAGGAATCACACGAGTGGCCGACTTCAAAACAACTCCCTTAAAACGTTTGACACTCTTAAAAAATAATTTGAGCTCTATGACAGGGAATATTACACATATGGTCAAATCTCTCATTTTTGAGGTCCCTAAAAACCCACCACTTGTATATTCAAGGAAATTCCTTACATTATCGACTACCCCCACTAAAGGAATCTCTACTTTCTATTCGCTCTTCCAACATAAGACTACGTTTGTCAAAATAACACCATATATAAAATGGGAAGAGGGTGTGGGGACAACATTTACACTACAACAATGGCAAACAGCCCTTAACACGATATATAAAGCATCTAAATGTATAAATCACTGGGAATTATGACCAAAAATATCATTGAGATGGTATCTGACACCATATCGCATGTATAGGTTTTCTCATACTAATTCTCAATTGTGCTGGAGGGGATGTGGAGAAGTAGGAAATATTATGCATATATTGTGGTCATGTAAACATTTGACAAGCTTCTGGCATGCAGTGTTCCGTTTAATCTCCTCTGTTACTGGGTTTAGCAATTTTGAACTTGGGTACTGAAGCTTTCCCATTGGATCTCCATACAGTAGTTACGCACACACTCTTGGCTGCTAGGCTACTTATAACCAGAAAATGGAAAAGCAATGCAGCACCAAACATATCAGAAATCTATCCAATCATACAAACCCACTACATATACAAAACCCTACTGGCTAGCAGACAAGGATCCAAGGGGAAAGCTGAAGGAAAGTGGAAAGTCTGGAAGGAGACGTTTCCTGGGTAGATATAGAGGTATGACAAAGTTTAACGAAGTTTAACCAATCGTAACTGATAGCTTTACTAAGATAGCAAATCATTCTGTATTACTAATGTATTATATAATGGTACAAAAAGGCCCATCCTAATACATAACCCCCTTACTAATCTGTTTCTAACCCCAATCTTTTCCCCTACCCCATCTTTACCCCCCTCCCTAGATGTACATTCCTATATGTGCTTTGTTGTATATTTTTCATACTTTGTCTCTGACGATTCGCAGCAAGCTTATGGCAGAGTTACTAAGACTTCAAATCGCATAACATTTATTAGTAATGAGCTCCTAAGAGACTACAATAGTTCAATTGTAGAATACTATGTACTCACTATACGTCTTTTTCTTGTTTTCTATATCAATGTTATGTTCAGAACAGAACAAAAATAATAAATGCCAAATTTTGTGAAGGTAAAAATATGTGCATTTATTTTTTTAAGGAGACTGCAGAGCATTGCACCTGCAATCAGACGATCATGGGTGTAGTCTCAGGCCCCTGCAGACTGTTAGCATACTGTAGCTGTCTGCTTATACCTTGTATGCGCAGGCAGAATCAATGAACTCACCAGCGCCCTCATAGTTCATTGAGAACTACAAGCCCTCAGCTGCAATGGCCGACAGTACTTGTAGCCATTTATTCACAGGAAACTGATATAATGATGCAGCTGTGTGGGTGGACCCCTGCATTGACATACTGTCACGTGGAGGGTTCAATCGGATAGAGAGGCTGCAGATGCTAGAACATGGTGTATGTTCCACCCTAAAAACAGGTTGATCATGTAACATGTTTCAAAGGTCAGCTTATCCTTTAAATACTATCCTTTAAAAATATGTTTAGCCCAGCCTTCATTAAAAAAAAGAAAATACTGACCTTCTAATACTATCTGACCAGTTTGGTAACTCCTTCCTGCCACTAGATGTCCTTAGTCTTCCTTTTAGTGCAGAACATTGAGCCCTCATCTGTCCTTGCCTGCACTTACAGTGTTCTGATGCAGAGAGTGATGTTGATATTATGAATTCAGTGCGGCTTACCACCCAGACCCAAATGAAAGATGAAGATGCAGAGAACCCTGCAGCATTAGGTGACAAGTCTAAAAACAGTCTACAAAATGATACGTTTAAAAAAAATACAGGATAATGAAAAATACTGAGGACAGGGAAGGGAAGGCCAGAATTTTGCTTTAAATATGTATTTCAATCCAAACCCTTGAGATTTTCCCACCCTAATGTTCTCTACAGGATTAAATTAAAAAAAATGCAATTGGTAGACAGCTCAAAAGCGATGACCCCTGTACCACAGAAGGTCATAAATACAAAGAATTACCTCTCTAAGGTAATGACTTCTCCCAAAACAGCTGTCTCCACAATCCCACAGGGTGCTGGCTCTGTTTGCAACAGGAACTGAAGTAGAAAAGATGTAGCTGGATAGCCGCACTCCGAATTATTCAACTTTATTTCAAAAATGTAATTAAAATCATAGCATCTAGGCTGGTAAACAGACTAACTGCACAGCCGCTGACATGTTTCACACGGTGCTTAGTCATAGCTATCACAGAAGGTCATACTGTGCCTGTTTCCCACTATACCGGGGAATTGGGTGTATATGGAAACTCATCTCAGCAAGCATTCCTCCTCCTCACCTCTCAGCTCTCGGGGGAGGTGGAATGCTGGCTGAGACGAGTTGCCATTCATATACAACCTATTTTCTATAGGGCCTTAGGATTGCACTGAATGTATTTGTATCTACAATTTAGGTAATCTTTGTCTAGAAATATAATCCACCCTTTGCTGAATAATTTTGGGTTAGCAAAGTGTTCCATGTCCTCAGATCATTCACATGATACAGGGAAGCATGTAAAATCTCCTCTTTGGAGCACATTTGTATTTTACTGGCTTTGAGAGGTGGAATCGTATCCTAACATTTTTACTGCCATGAACCAGCCTGTGGAAGGAATAAAAAGGAGCCTCATGAGTTACTGAGGTTCAGATCTTCATCGACTGGTGTACTTTTATGAGAACCCTGTCTGAGCCTTAACATTAATAAGTGAAGTGCCATTTTTTTACTTTAACTTGCAAAATTAAGTAACTCCCCCTTCCCTGTATAATCTGTCTCATACAGTACACCTTCTCTCTGTCAGTGAGACAGCCCAGCATGTGAAACTGCAGACATAATAAATAATAGCAGTATCTATCTTCCTGTCTTTTCCAGATGCTGCAAGAAAAGGGCCATTGATACAGGGAAAACTTCATTTTACAAAAACAAACAAAAAAAAAAAAAAACATTTAAGGTGCATCCTATAGATGCTGATGGTAGGGATGTAGGTAACTTGTTTTTATAAGTTTTTTTCAGCTATTGTCTATCTCCATAAATTACAACAATTGCTGTCCCATTTGTCAGTAAATGCAGAATCCAATGAACTCCTCACATCTCAGTCTATCCTCTTGCTTTCAGAGGAAAATATAAAAAAAAAAAGTAGAAACCCAATCCTCACGTTAATTAAATTTGTATCCTTGGCTGCAAGAATCCATATAGCAAACCATTGGTGTGCCCTGTGATTTTACCTTTAAAAGGCATGGGCTACTGTATACTAGCATGTTATATAATGAACTTGATAAAATAGACCTGTATTTGGCAGTCATCAGTACCAGCTCTGACCCATACTAAATCTCTGAATTTGTTCCTTCCTTTATATGCATGTAGTTACAACCCTTTCATTGTTTTGTTTGCTTTTGTGGTCATTGGTACTTAAAAATATACATTATTGGCTCCATTTATGGCTATTTTTTCTTTTTTTCTTTTCGAAAAAAACTAATATAAAACACACATTTAGGAAAATGTGTTAAAACTACTGGTTTTGTACTTAAACCTTCATAGATAGCTTACAAAAAACTAAAAAGAAAGCTAACAGCTTTGCAGAGTAACATATTTCTGTTGATGAAAACATAAAGGGAAAAAAATTAGGGGAAATTGGGACTTTATATGAAACACACCACTCAGGTCGGATGAGACATACAGTAGATATAGTATAGGCTATTAAATAAGTGGCCATTTTGGTCATATTATAATAATTTATGAAAATTGAATCAAATCAATAATTGGATACAATACACATTCAAACATGAATATACCATCATAGCAATGTACAAATCATAGCATAATAGACAATGTAACACATAGTACAATACGTAACAACAGTATACGCAAAAGTAGGCACAGATATAGGAATAAAAAAATAAAAATTCAAGAAAAATCTTTATGACTCGGCCGAATGAAACCCATAGTGTACACATGGATACCATGATATAGCACCAAATATCTAAGCTTGATGCGTTTCGTGGAGTAGTATCCACTCATCAGGAGCAACCAGTCTGGGAGTGCCAGTAATAGATTGTAATTATATAATTAATTATCATAAATTAACATAGGAAGAGAGGGAACACCAACAGATGGTCCTAACACTCTTACCTATGGGTATCTGATAGAGGTACAAAATAACGTATATAGTATACATGTAGTGGAGGACATCGGGGGATGGGAATACATCCCCACCGGGAGCTGAGGCAGCAGACAATGCGGCAGCAGGGCAAGGCCAAATAGGGCTTAGGAATGGTGAAAGGTGCAAGAGTGGACTCCCCCATTCCGAAGTTGTAGGGGTGAATATAACCCCAAGGAGTATGCTGTAATACATAAATAATATATAGAATACGCAGGTAAGTATAGTATGAAGGTTTATGGGGAGGGGGAGTGAAGTGAGGAATGATGAACGTGATGGAGCAGTGCAGATTAGGTCCCACCATACAGGAAACGGGAGACTGAGGGTGAAGTAGGAGAAAAGAAAACGCCAATAAGTAAACGTACATAACAAATACCAAGAGTGGATTACCGGGAACTGTAAGGTGAAAAAAAGGATAACCCCAATAAGTGAAGGGAAGTAAGGTCCCTGAATAAAAGATAGTAAAGAGGTAGACCTGCCAGCCAGCAAGTGTCCCACCAATGCCACGCATAGTAGTGCTGCGAGAGAGGAGGTAGACCACACACAGGTGGGAACCGTCTGTAATGTGGGCACCTGAATCCTGCGTCAACCTGCACATCGATGGCAAAAAAACACACCGAGTGCGTGGCCCCAATAATGACGTCAGACGCACGGGCATGAGGGGCATGGTGTTGATGCACATCGAGTACCGGCCCCCAGCCCCGCCCCGCAGCAGGTACCATCGGGGGTTGGGGGACGGACACAATGCGCGTCGCAGCTCCCGGTGGGGCGAAAAAACCAGCCCCCTTTCCTTTTCCCTTTATGTTTTCATATAAATAGGGATGGAGACCTGTGTACCGGATGGTCACGGTCTCATATAAAGTCCCAACCTGTTCTTCTATGCATATTTCTGTTGATACCGATAGTCATTTTTGAGTAATCTGTATTTTTTTTTTCCTTCTTAGCAAATTGATTCCGGCATATTATGACTTGCAGCATTCAATAATTGGCAACATTCGCTTACTCTTTTTCACATTCTAGGCACATATTTTTCACTCTACATGTGGGCTACCTCTTAAAAATGGTTACTATAAGCATTGGGTGAAAACAATATGAATACATCTTAAAATGTAACACTAACTTTCTTTATTTTATTTCTTGTTTTGTTTTGTTTCTTATTCTATAAGTAACAGGAACACACAATGTTCCAAAAATGCAATTTCTAATAAGTTTTGTTTGTTCTACTTATTCTATGGTCATTCTTTCAGCTATGTTCTTTCACAGACTAGTCAACAATCTATATACAGGTTTAAAAAGCTTTGGTAAATAAAATTTTTCTACTGAATAGCAGACACAGCACATCAGTGAAGTATTTTTAAATTTGTATCCTTGGCTGCAAGAATCCATATAGCAAACCATTGGTGTGCCCTGTGATTTTACCTTTAAAAGGCATGGGCTACTGTATACTAGCATGTTATATAATGAACTTGATAAAATAGACCTGTATTTGGCAGTCATCAGTACCAGCTCTGACCCATACTAAATCTCTGAATTTGTTCCTTCCTTTATATGCATGTAGTTACAACCCTTTCATTGATTTGTTTGCTTTTGTGGTCATTGGTACTTAAAAATATACATTATTGGCTCCATTTATGGCTATTTTTTCTTTTTTTCTTTTCGAAAAAAACTAATATAAAACACACATTTAGGAAAATGTGTTAAAACTACTGGTTTTGTACTTAAACCTTCATAGATAGCTTACAAAAAACTAAAAAGAAAGCTAACAGCTTTGCAGAGTAACATATTTCTGTTGATGAAAACATAAAGGGAAAAAAATTAGGGGAAATTGGGACTTTATATGAAACACACCACTCAGGTCGGATGAGACATACAGTAGATATAGTATAGGCTATTAAATAAGTGGCCATTTTGGTCATATTATAATAATTTATGAAAATTGAATCAAATCAATAATTGGATACAATACACATTCAAACATGAATATACCATCATAGCAATGTACAAATCATAGCATAATAGACAATGTAACACATAGTACAATACGTAACAACAGTATACGCAAAAGTAGGCACAGATATAGGAATAAAAAAATAAAAATTCAAGAAAAATCTTTATGACTCGGCCGAATGAAACCCATAGTGTACACATGGATACCATGATATAGCACCAAATATCTAAGCTTGATGCGTTTCGTGGAGTAGTATCCACTCATCAGGAGCAACCAGTCTGGGAGTGCCAGTAATAGATTGTAATTATATAATTAATTATCATAAATTAACATAGGAAGAGAGGGAACACCAACAGATGGTCCTAACACTCTTACCTATGGGTATCTGATAGAGGTACAAAATAACGTATATAGTATACATGTAGTGGAGGACATCGGGGGATGGGAATACATCCCCACCGGGAGCTGAGGCAGCAGACAATGCGGCAGCAGGGCAAGGCCAAATAGGGCTTAGGAATGGTGAAAGGTGCAAGAGTGGACTCCCCCATTCCGAAGTTGTAGGGGTGAATATAACCCCAAGGAGTATGCTGTAATACATAAATAATATATAGAATACGCAGGTAAGTATAGTATGAAGGTTTATGGGGAGGGGGAGTGAAGTGAGGAATGATGAACGTGATGGAGCAGTGCAGATTAGGTCCCACCATACAGGAAACGGGAGACTGAGGGTGAAGTAGGAGAAAAGAAAACGCCAATAAGTAAACGTACATAACAAATACCAAGAGTGGATTACCGGGAACTGTAAGGTGAAAAAAAGGATAACCCCAATAAGTGAAGGGAAGTAAGGTCCCTGAATAAAAGATAGTAAAGAGGTAGACCTGCCAGCCAGCAAGTGTCCCACCAATGCCACGCATAGTAGTGCTGCGAGAGAGGAGGTAGACCACACACAGGTGGGAACCGTCTGTAATGTGGGCACCTGAATCCTGCGTCAACCTGCACATCGATGGCAAAAAAACACACCGAGTGCGTGGCCCCAATAATGACGTCAGACGCACGGGCATGAGGGGCATGGTGTTGATGCACATCGAGTACCGGCCCCCAGCCCCGCCCCGCAGCAGGTACCATCGGGGGTTGGGGGACGGACACAATGCGCGTCGCAGCTCCCGGTGGGGCGAAAAAACCAGCCCCCTTTCCTTTTCCCTTTATGTTTTCATATAAATAGGGATGGAGACCTGTGTACCGGATGGTCACGGTCTCATATAAAGTCCCAACCTGTTCTTCTATGCATATTTCTGTTGATACCGATAGTCATTTTTGAGTAATCTGTATTTTTTTTTTCCTTCTTAGCAAATTGATTCCGGCATATTATGACTTGCAGCATTCAATAATTGGCAACATTCGCTTACTCTTTTTCACATTCTAGGCACATATTTTTCACTCTACATGTGGGCTACCTCTTAAAAATGGTTACTATAAGCATTGGGTGAAAACAATATGAATACATCTTAAAATGTAACACTAACTTTCTTTATTTTATTTCTTGTTTTGTTTTGTTTCTTATTCTATAAGTAACAGGAACACACAATGTTCCAAAAATGCAATTTCTAATAAGTTTTGTTTGTTCTACTTATTCTATGGTCATTCTTTCAGCTATGTTCTTTCACAGACTAGTCAACAATCTATATACAGGTTTAAAAAGCTTTGGTAAATAAAATTTTTCTACTGAATAGCAGACACAGCACATCAGTGAAGTATTTTAGCCACAATAGTCCAGCACTGTTTGTTTAATCTCTCTCTCTCTCTCTCTCTCTCTCTCTCTCTCTCTCTCAGCCAGGGAGGGAGGCTTAAATAGCGCCCGGGCTCCTCCCACAAATACAGGCTGGCCTGCGGCCAGCCTTACAACTTGTAATCAGAGCCCTCCTCGACACCTGAGAGCAACCTAACTAAGACCTGCATTGTGCCTCAGCCTGTAGGTCAGTATACCTGAAAAGAGGGCAAAAAGACACGTGGATAGGTGAATAAATAGAGTGTTTAATGGTGCTGCACAAACCGAGATTCATTTAACAAAGAGGCGAATGCCCTGCTGACTTCTTCCTGTGGATCGGGGATATACCTGCTAAAACAGGCGGAATTCCAGCGCCCCATGTGCTTGATGATATGAGGGGGCACTCCCTGTTTGGATGCGGCAGATGCTGCCCCGATTCTGAATGAATGACCCGTGAATGATTTGGGGTCCAACCCCAACTTGGCGATTAACAACCTAACATGTGCCATGAACTGTTTGGATGTCAATGGATCGGATGGAAATGGTAACAACGGGCTGTGCTGAGGAGATGCCGCAAAAAACACGCCAAGCGCATCAAGTACCTGGAGTGGACACCACCTACTGCTGGTACCATAGAACTTAACTACATACCCCTGACCCACCTGCTTGGTCTTGTTATTGTTGAGCTGCAGAGCGAAGTAGTCCGAGAACCTGCTAAGACTATCCTTGGACAGAAAAGGTGCATGATTGCTGACCCGTGACACCTCCCCTGGTATGAGGAACCCAAAGAAACTTAAATATACCGCTGCTTTGATCACCAGACTGGGACCTACGCCAAAAGGGGACGCCAAAAGTAAATCCGAAATGTCCCGAACCATCCGACCGGAAATGGGCAGCCTGGCCGCCTGAGCCTGACCCTGAGCTTTCTGCACACCCCTCAGCAAGGCTTTGAGAGTGTGAGTGGCAAAAATGGACGGACTAGCAGGGTCTTGGATGGACCTAAAATGCTGAATGCCTGCGAGATAAGATTTGATGGTACTGGCGGACAAAGCCAACTCGCTGTGGCAATAGGCCGCAAATGCCATGACAGAACGGATATCCCACGGGCTGCTAGAAGGATGCCATCTCGAAAACCTGAGAAAACTCCTCCACCCCGTGGAGTAGGCTTTAAACGTATTGCTGGACAAGGATGCGTTGGCCAAACCGATCGCCTGTGTCCAGAATCTTGTCAGTCCATGGTGAGAAGGCAAAAAGGAGGGACTGGCTTGCCCAACCATTCTGCTTCCGGATGCTGTAAGAAAAATTGACTGAATTTGAAACGTGACAAAGCATCGGCCGCCCTATTAAAATCCCCACTGATGAATTCCCCCTGAAAATGGAACCTGTGAGTCAACCCCAACCATGTCAATCTGCGCATGAAGGCCATAATGGCCAGGGACCCTGACCTGCCTTTGTTGATGATGTTGGCTGTGGCCTGATTGTCCGTGAAAAAAATAACTGAACTTCCCGTCCAGACCGGCCCCCAAGTGACAGCTGCAGCCACAATTGGGTAGATTTCAAATAAAGCCGAAGTCTGCGCGAATTTCGGTAACTGAAACACCTCCCGAGGCCAACGACCAGCCAGCCATTCCACCCCACACATGGCCGCAAACCCTCCTGATGCCGCTGCATCCGAGAACACCCTGGGTGAAGAGCTGGAAGGCTGTGGCACAAGCAATGAGATGCCATTCCAGTCCCGCAAAAAGTGATCCCACATGATCAGGTCAGCGCGTGCGTCAGCTTGCAAGCTGACACGAGCGTCCGCATCCTGGCTAAGGGGCAAGAGGGCCAAAAGTCTGGAAACAAAAGCCCTGCCTTGCGGAATGATTCGCATCGCATGATTGAGCATGCCCAAGAGTGACTGCAACTCCTTTTTTGAACAGACGGCCGAACAAACAAACGCATGGATGGTCAGACGTATTCTGTCCAGCTTCACCTTGGGCAAACTTGCAATCATGCGCCTGGAATCCAGCGTGATGCCTAAAAAATTTATGACCTTGGCGGGACCTTCCACTTTGTGGACAGCCAATGGCACGTTCAGCTCTGTAAACAAATCCATGAGATACTGCAGGTCCCTAGGAGCCCTGGATGGATCCTCCACGAGCAAAAAATCGTCGAGATAGTGCACCACCCCCTGGCAGCCTTTGTGATGACCCAGGATCCAATGGAGAGCCTGGGCGAAAATATCGAACAAACAGGGACTGCTTTTGGCCCCAAAAGTTAACTTTGTGGCAAAATAATAACAGTCCCGCCACCTGATGCCATGCCATTGCCAGAGTGCCGCACTGATTGGGAGTAACTTGAACGCATCAGCAACGTCCGCCTTGGATAACCAAGCCCCTTGACCCAACTGAAGAATAAGCTGAATGGCTGAATCAACCGAAGAATACTTCAAAGAAAACTCTTCCGAAGGAATCAGTGAATTGATGCTGGGAATGTGTGAGCAATGAGGAGCGGACAAATCGTAGATGAGATGGTATTTATTTGAAAATTTGCCACATACAACCCCAATGGGGCTAACCCTCCACATGCCGAACGGAGAGGAAGAAAAAGGCCCGATCACAAAACCTTTGGCAACTTCTACACCCAACAATTGATCAACTAATGAGGCATGTTGGTCAGCAGACACAAGGTTTCTACACTCAAACGTTTCCGTAGGCAACGTGATCAACCCTGTGTGGAACCCAACCATGAAGCCATTCAACAGAAAATCCCTGACCACCGTGGATGGGTGATCCTCTAAATAACCCCCTAAAGCAGCAACATTCACCCGGCCTAGTCATGTGGTCCCAAATGGTTTGACCATACAGGACGATTTGGGATGAGCCCGGAAGCAATTAGAACACACATGCAGGAGTCTGCACTGATTGTAATTGCAGCCAGCATGATTGAAATTGTTGCAAACCTGCGATTTTCCTAAAAAATGAATGGTCCTACCCAGCTTGTCCACCTGGCCTGAAGGACCCGTGGAAGAAACACCAACCCCCTGTCTGCTAACCCCTGACGGACCCGGGGCCTCAACCACAGGACACCAAGCAGCGGTATGCGTTGAAGACTGACAGGAGCTGCATACCGGGGACTTCTGATTGGCAAAATGTCTGCAAAACAGCTCCATGTCAACGTTGCTCCAACACATGACCACCTGGAACTGAGTCCAAGTGGCCGCCACCTTGGCCGAAAAGGAACGGTGATAGTCATAGAAACTGCAACCCCCATACTTGTGAGCCAGATCTACCACCTTGTGGAGATAAAGGTCCAACTCCACCCTCCTATCCGGACTGACCGCGCAAATGATGTCCCGGAAGATGCCGAAAGCCAGCACAAACTCAGCCACATTGAGTTTGCGATTGAGTCTGGGGTCTTTGACTTTCAGCACAACCGACACCTCACCGCAAGCATACGATTTGTTTTCAGTAATGTCTTGTGATGCAATTAGTAAAGAGGCTAGATTCACATCCTTCCCATCCAAAATGTCTCTCTTCAAATTGGCAGGAATGAAGTGAGACGGTGACACAGATGGGGGAGCTGCCAACGGTGATGGAGCTGTGAAAGGCAGGGGAACGGCCATGTTACCTGTGAGAGCACCGGAAAGGACTGGAGCTGGGGACACAGGAAGCACCTGCGTTCTGGCCGCATGCGCTTTCACCACCTCCATTCTATCCTGCATCTGGGACATGGAAGTGGATAATGAGTTCAACAAAGCATGAATCTGCGTAAGGGAATTCTGCACCGAAACCTGCGACATGCTGTTGTCGGGGAGTGGCTGTCCCGTGCTGGATTGCAATAGTCTAAAAAGTTCAGCCTTCCTGGCAGTAGCTGAAAAAGAAATTCCCCTGCGCCGAAGTTCCGCCGTGAGCCTGGGCACCGTCCAGCTCCTTAATGAAGGGGTGCTGCCATGCACAGACCCCCCGGTGACAGATGGCGGAATGAACGCAAATTCGTCACTCTCAGAAACATGTGACATGATGAATCTGCGGTAAAAGCACAAGAACATGAGAAACTACATACTGACCCGCCCCCCCCTCTCTCCCTGAAAGTACGGACCTAACCCTGCCAAGGATGTAATCATGTAACAATCAGTGCATGAATAAAAACCTGAAGCGCCCCCCCCCCCCCCTATACCTGAATGAGTGTGCTGAGAAAGCCCGAGCGACCTGCGGCGCTACAACAGGTAAATTAATAACGAACACTCAGGGCTAATAACAAAATACCCACAGAGCGTGGTGGGTACCGAAATAAGCGTATGAAGTGAAGTGCGACGTATGACGTATGAAATGTTGGCCGCGAGCCTGTAACCTATGAAAACTAAGTGAATCCTGGCCCGTAAGGATCTAAAGACGAGATGAAAGAAAGCCTGGGAAAACCTTCCCCTATCCCTCTTAGGCCGCATTAACCTAATCAAAATGAAGATAATCCCTAAATGTACCTATCTATTCCGTAACTCCCCACAATGGATTCCTTCCTCATTTTTTACGAAATTGAATCGTTTGTTCTCTTCCTTCCTCTGGGGCTCCGGCCCCCATAGGTTTAAACTATCCACGCTGATGCGTCCGGTGCTGCGGGGGGGGTTGGCGTTTCCTGACTGCCAGAAATATTTTCTGGCAGCACAGTTGGTCACGGTAGTCTGGTGGATGACACCAGACATGTCCAACCCTGCGGTGGTTTAGGAGGCTGCGGTGGTCCGATCCGTGGAGGCCCTGACACACTTACCCCTGCGGGGTCCCAGAGCCCCCTATGACCTGACACCCTCTATGCACACAACTCTAAGGGCCTGGCGGGCGGGACTGGGACTGGAGGGGTTTCCGGGGACTGCAATCTCCCCACACACCCCCCTATGGAATAATCCTACCTTACCTCACCTCTACTCACTACCAGACCCCAAAATTTGGGCCAGATGTGGCATAAAACTCTTATCTGACCTCACGTCCGGTACGACTATACACCCCTTTAATCACCTGGTATCTCGCAGTAATGTACCCCCCTCGCATCTATTCCGCTATATGCAGCTATCCCATGCTTTCAAGGCCCAAGTGGTACCCAATACCACGCAAATTGTGCAATCCGCCCTGGAAAAGGTTACAAGATCTGAATGTACTAGGAAGCCGACTTCGGTCCTATATGCGCACCTTATTAGGGTCTCTTTTCCAGATCTGTCAAAGCTCCGGCAGAGATGGACTCAAGACATATCGGATCTGGATTCCGAGGATTGGGAGGACATGTGGGACTTTCCCTTCACCATCCTGGTCTCCCTTCGTGACCGCCTCATACAATACAAAATTCTACACCGGGCATATATTACCCCGTATAGATTACATAAAATGAGAACCTCCCTGTCCTCGGAATGTTGGAGATGTACTGGGGATCCGGGTGACTTTATACACATCTTCTGGTCCTGCCCGGTAATTCAGCGTTACTGGTCACAGGTACTATCCATAATTCATGAAGTGGTGGGAATAGATGTAGCCCAGACCCCGCGGATATGCCTTCTGGGATTGGTGGAGGGGGTGGCCCCCAGGATAGCAGACAGAACCCTGATAGGACTTCTACTCTTTTATGCCAGGAAAATGATCACCTTATGCTGGAAAAAGCAGGCCCCGCCGTCATTACAACTGTGGAAATCCCATGTCAATAAAGTCTTACCACATTATAAGGAAACATATCATAACAGGGGTTGCCCCAAAAAATACATGAAAGTGTGGTCTAAGTGGCTGGCTGATGCCTCCACAGTGACTACAGATTAACATGTCCGGGATGTCATCCTGAGGGAAGATGGGAGTGTGGTTGGGTGGGTCCCTGGCATTGCTCCACTTCAATGTCTTATGTTTTTTAGTGTAACCAATCCTATGAGCCTAGTTCACTTATTCTGGTGCCCCTTGCGGCCCGACTGCAGAAGTTGGTCCTAAGTTGTTATATGGAGCGGGAGCCAACCTAGCACTAAGTTAGTGGTTGTTGTTGTGGATGTGCTACAGGTGTCGATTATTCTGTTGGAATCGCTTGACGGCCCCTGCGTGGGTCTAACCATAATACTGTGGCATGTCACTGTTTTTTGTTGAATGTTCGTTTGTCTTTCTAAAACTCAATAAAAAATATTTAAAAAAAAAAAAAAAAAAAAGACGAGATGAAAAAACCTGACCTGCCCCATGTGAAGAACCCATGAAACCTGAAGAAATACACGCACCTTCTGTTTGCGAAAAGTTGCGACAAGACGAACGAGTCACCCGCAAGGTAATGTACCTAACATGAGTTAATACGGACAGAAAATCAAGCACATTACTTACCCTGCTGAAGAAATGAAGCGCCTGACAAAACCCCTACTAACCCTGACACCCATCCCTGAACACACCTGATAATGGCAATCAAATCACGGCTTCCTGACAATCATACAACGCCTGAGCTAGGAACAGAACCTGTGGAGCAAATGTGAAACCTTGAAGAAAAGGTACAAAGCTTGGATGGTCATCAGATACCCCCCCAACCCCCCTCACCGACTGAGCCCACAATGACCATGCCGCATGCCCCAAACGCCCCTGCATGCGCCTGACCGCCCTGAGATGCCCTCAGTGATGCCAAGCAACCCACCCCCCCCCCAACGACCCTCCCCCCATGTAAGACCACCAGACAGCTAAGTAGCTGCCCCCGCCATGACCCCGTCAACCTGCGACTGATGAGGAATCTGAAATGTGCAAGAAAAACGGCTAACCACGTGCGTCGTGCTCCAGACCTGAATGAGTGATGCGAACAAATGAATGAATGAATGCATGAATGAATGAACAAGCACTGACGCGTACTTGAGAGAGAATGCTGAGATGAACTGCACCATGGCACCACCCATGGCCGATGAACCCCACCTGTCGCATGAGTGACTGTGCGAGTACCTGGCATGGCTGACACATGCGACCGGGGCACTGCCCTGTACCCTGACAGAGAACCAGCAATGTACCTGATGAAAATAACAGCAGACTGATCAAGCCAGCTTGTGCGGGGGGGGGGGGGCTGTATCTCCCCTGATGGACGTCCCCCCCCCCTCGGAACGGCGGCCGTGCTGAAAACGACCCTCCCCCCATGATGTGCCCTCCCGTGGGCCAGAAACATGCCCCCAAGATCCCCCAAAAGATGGTCCCCGCACAGGAATAAGCCCCACCATCAGCGCGATCGGCGCCATCCGCACCACCGATGTGTCAGAGCCATCCTCCCCATGCCCCCCCTAACGCCACCTACCTCCCGCCAATCCAACAGCCCGTCCGCCTCGCTCCACAAAAAGCCTGGTGCTGCGGTTTGCAAGAACCACGGCTGGAACGCAAACCGGAAATCACGATACCGGAAGTGAAGTCGTGACCCGGAAATAGTCACAGACGTCATCACAGCCAGGGAGGGAGGCTTACATAGCGCCCGGGCTCCTCCCACAAATACAGGCTGCCTTACAACATATATATATATATATATATATATATATATATATATATATATATATATATATTTATGGTGTAGAGCCCTCTGACCGATACGGATAAGGATGACAAACAAGGATAACATAAACTCGCTTACTTGAAATGGACCTGAAAGTGTGCCCTGGTCTAACGTACGGTATACCAAAATAAGGGGGCATACCTTAAAATGAAATGAATATGAAATGGTGAAATGAGTACTCACATGAGGAGTATGCTAGAGAAAAGCCCTGATAAAGGGGGCGGGTGGGCGGGTATCGCGCACCGGAACCGACGAGGAAGATGGGCGAACGGCGGGTTATATACACGACCGGGCTCCTCCCATAATTTCAGGCCACCATACTGGCCTTTCTATTTATGGTGTAGAGCCCTCTGACCGATACGGATAAGGATGACAAACAAGGATAACATAAACTCGCTTACTTGAAATGGACCTGAAAGTGTGCCCTGGTCTAACGTACGGTATACCAAAATAAGGGGGCAAAAACACTCAGGTAGGGGATGCATTTTATTGAATCAAGACTGTTACTGGGTGAGTTTGACGAAGGCCTGGGCCATCTCAACTTGCGGATTGGGTATGTAACGGGCAAAACAGGAGGACTTCCATCTACCCAACTTTTTGATAACATGGACCGGGACCCCTTGGCGGGAGGCCGTCGAAGCTGCCCCGATACGAAATGAATGTCCAGAGTAGTGGGCAGGATTGAGGTGAAGGATGCCCAGGAGTATCCTGACATGTTCCATGAACTGGGCTGCGTTGAGAGGTTTCGTGTGAAAGGGCAGAAGCGGGCCAGTCCCTGGTTGATCGGCCAAAAGGGTCAACAAGCGGGTGAGAACAGTGACCGGGCACCAGCGGTTGTAGGTCTTATAGAAGTGTATGTCCGTGCCTGAGCCAAGCTGCTGTGTCTTGGAAACCGCTAAGTGTAGGATGAAGTGGTCCTCGAACCTGACTAGATGGTGCTTGCACAGCATGCGTGCCGAGGGGCTACTGCAGGTAAACTCGCCTGGTCGTAAGAAGCCGTAGAAGGCCAGATGTATGGCTGCTTGCAGGACGACACTAACGTGGAGACCGAAAGGTGAAGAGGCCAGAATATCTGACATGTCCCTGAACACTTCACCTGTGATAGGCAGCCGTTTGGTGCTGGACACCGGCCGACGCTTCTGAATGCCGCGCATGAGAGCCCGGACGGCGTGGTAAGTGAACAAGGAGGGCTTAGTAGGGTCCTGGAGGGACGTGAAATGTTGTACCCCGGCCAAGTACAACCGGATCGTATTAAAGGACAATGCCAACTCCGAATGGCAGTAAGAAATGAAGGCAAGGACTTGTTTGACCCGGGAGGACTCCGTGCTGTGAGACGACGCGAAGCGGCTAAAGGCCCTCCAGGCCGATTGATAGGCCTTGCGGGTATTGTCTGAGAGGGAGAGATCAATGAGTTGAGTTGCTGCTGAGAGGTGTGGGGCTAATCCAAGGTCAGTTGAGACCAGTCCGGGATAGCTGCTGATGTTGGTCCGGCTCCGGGCACCTGGTCAAGAAATGAAACAAAGTTAAAGCGGGAGAGGGCATCCGCCGCCTGATTAAATTGGACTGGACAAAGGAACAATGAAGGTTGAACTGAAACAACAATGAGAGCTGGGTCAGTCGCCGCAGGAAGGACATAATCTGTAGAGACCTGGACCTGCCTTTATTAATGATCTCCGCAGTGGCCAGGTTATCTGTAGAAAAAACCACCGTCTGGCCCGACCAGCTGCGGCCCCACGTGTGTGCAGCGGCTACAATGGGATATAACTCGAACAGGGAGGACGTCTCAGTGAAGCCAGGAATAGCCAGTATCTGGGGAGGCCAGGGGGCTGCGAGCCAGAGGTTGCCAAAGATCGCCGCAAAGCCCGTGGAGGCCGCCGCGTCGGTCACCACCCGAGGTGAAAGGGAGGACACGGAGGGGACGAACAGGGACACTCCATTCCAGGAAGATAGGAATTCCTCCCACATGGCAAGGTCTGCTATAGCTGCGGAATCCAGGCTGAGTACTTGCTCCGGGTCCTGAGAGTGGGACAGTAAGGCTAACAGGCGTGACACGAACGAGCGCCCCTGAGGGATGATGCGCATGGCGAAATTAAGCATGCCAAGAAGGGATTGAAGCTGTCTCTTGGTACAAGTCCTTGCACGGGTGAAGTCCCTCAGGACCGTCCTGATGCGGGTCAGTTTATCCGGGGGAAGGCTGGCCTGCATAGTGTTAGTGTCTAGGCTGACCCCGAGAAAGGTGATGGCCTGCGAAGGACCCTCCACCTTATGCTCGGCAATGGGGACGTTAAGATTATTGAAGACTGCCCTCAATTTACCCAGATCTCGTGGAGGAGAGCCGGGTGGCTCTATCAGCAGGAAGTCATCCAGATAATGAATGACTTCCTGACACTGGGCTACGTGCAGCAAGATCCATGCGAGAGCCTGCGCAAAAGTGTCGAAGAGCCAGGGACTACTCTTGGATCCGAACGTGAGTTTAGTGGCAAATTAGTACAGCTGCCTCCACTTGATGCCATGCCAGCACCAGAGGGATGGATGGATGGGAAGAAGCTTGAAGGCGTTTGAGATGTCGGCCTTGGAAAGCCAGGTACCTGTGCCTGTTTTAAGAATGGCCTGGATGGCCATGTCTACAGATGCATACTTAAGGGAGAACTCCTCAGAGGGGATAAGGGAATTGAGGCTGGGGACCGTAGAGGAATGAGGCGCTGACAAATCATAAACCAATCTGAGTTTATTAGAGAACTTGCCCTTGACAAGCCCAATAGGGCTGACTCGCCAGGTGTTAAATGGGGGCTGTACGAAAGGGCCGATGATAAAGTCCTGGTCTAGCTCAGATTGCAGCAGTAGGTCAATGGCTTGTTCATCCGTGGCTGCTGACCGTAGGTTCTGGCATTCGTGCGTGAGGTGAGGGAGAGAGACAAGTCCAGTATGAAAACCTTGCGTGAAGCCCTGGACGAGGTAGGCGGATAGTGAGGGGGTAGGATGACTGGTGAGGTAGACACTAAGCCATGAAATGTTGAGCCGGCTTAGTCAGGACCTCTTGAGCTGCTTGAGCTCGCACATAAGCCGGGGGTGAGCTCTATGACACTGGGTGCACACATGGAGCAGCCTACACTGACTAAAATTGCACGACCCACTGTTGTAATTGTTGTAGATTGCTGCACCGCCCATGGTTTTGACTGGGCGCCCAAGCTTATCGGTCTGTGGCAGGCGTGCCGGTGCCTGTAGGCCCTGAGCGGCACCCGAGGTAGATGGACCGTCTAAGGGCGGGGCTGCCACTGAGCTAGCGCACCAAGCCGCAGTATGAGTTGCTGACTGGCAGATCGCACACAGAGGGGACCGTAGCCCCGCGAAGTGGCGGAAGAACAGCTCGTTATCCATGGTGCTCCAGTCCGTAGGCGTCTGGAACTGGGAGAGCCTGGCGGCTGCTTTAGCGGAGAAGGAGCGGTGGTAATCATAGAATGAAAAACCGCCGTACTTGTAACCCAGGTCAACTACCACATGGAGGTACCGATCCAGCTCCTCCCTCCTGCCAGGGGAGGCTGAGCAAATGATGTCCCTCATCATGCCGAAAGCCAAGGTAAACTCGGTGATTGAGAGTTTCCTGTCCAGTCTAGAATCCTTGGCTTTGAGGACCACTGACACGTCCCCCCAAGTATACGCCTTGTTCTCTGCCAGCTCATGAATAGAGATGAGAAGAGAAGCCAAATTGACGTCTTTGCCCTCTAAGATGTCCTTCCTGATGTTAGCAGACACCAGATGGGACGGGTACACTATTGGTGCACATCCGGAGATACCTGCGGGAGGATTAACAACTGGCTCGGATGCTGGTACTGGCAGAGGAACAGCGGGGTGGGTCTCGAGGAGGGCCACTCGACTCTGCAGTTCTGACATTGAGGTTGTGAGGGACGACACCAGGGTGTGAAGCTGTGAGATTGAGGAGGCGATGGAGCCCAGGGAGGCCTGCTGGGCACAAGCCTCAACCGCCGCAGGGGGAGGAAACAGGAGCCTGAAAAGCTCCACTTTTAGCTTTTAGCTTTCTGGCTGTTGCTGGAAAGGGCACGCCCCTGCGTCTTAGCTCGGCTGTGAGCCTGGGAATGGTCCACGCTCTGAAGGCCCTTTGGCTGCCATTCTCTGAGACAACAGATGGAGACAATGGAGCCGTGAGGTCCTCGCTGCCAGCCTGGGACATGGTGGCAGAATGCGGGTCTGGCGAGGCTACTAGCCCTCTGATCCGGGTTTTCTCCTAATATGGACCTATAGGGGTGACATGGATTACAAACTGGTTGGAGACTCCTAAAGAAAAATACATTTTTTTTTCTAAAGAAGGACGCTTGTGCTGAAGAGCGTTTCCTACCAGATGATTATGCTTACCTAAGGAGGCACCGTCCGACCAGGTGCAGGCTGGACCTACTGAAACTCGACTGACCTGAGGAGATGAAGGTGAAGTTTGTTTGAGACTCCCACCTGACGAACGGCTAGCTAACAGTGGAGGTGAGATTTAGACATGAGATGAAACGACACAATGAAAGAAACAAATGAAATCTTCTCTTCTCTTCCCTTTTTTCTTTTCCCCCTTTCTCTCCCCTTTTTATTATATATATATTTTTTTTTTTCCCCCCTTTTTTTTTTTGTCAACTCAATAGCGAATGAGGCTGACGAGCAAGGGCCCCCCGATAAAAATCCAACATTGAAGAATCAACTGGACTAGAAGCGGGAAGCGATGAGTGACCGTGAAATGAGTGAATCTGCCATGACAGAGATCCGAATCGCCATGCCACAAACTTGCGACCGAGCACGAAACGGATTCTGGAGCATGTACTGAAATGAGGCCATTCCTGGGGCACGCCGGGACGAATTTGGTCCACGAATGTGACTATTCGTACCGGAACGTGATAGGTGAAATGAAATGAAACCCATGACAAAGACTGTAATCAGAAGACAAGCCCATGAACCTAACAGATGAATCCCGTCTTTGGAGCATGTACTGAAATGAGGCGTAGCAGCTGGGCACACCGGGACGAATCGGTGCATAAATAAATGCAACAGGATTCGAATCGGAGCGTAATAAGTGACAGAAATGATATCCCATGACAGAGACAAGATTCAACGACTGGACTGATGGTAACAACAAAGAATCCGACTCTGGAGCATGTACTGAAATGAGGCGTAGCAGCTGGGCACACCAGAACGAATCGGTGCATGAAAATGCGACAGGATTTGAACTGGAGTGTAATAAGTGACAGAAATGATATCCCATGACAGAGACAGGATTCAATGACTGGACTGTAGGTTACAAAGAATCCGTCTCTGGAGCATGTACCGAAATGAGGCGTAGCAGCTGGGCACACCAGGACGAATCGGTGCATAGAAGAATGCGACAGGATTCGAATTGGAGCGTAATAAGTGACAGAAATGGTATGCCATGACAAAGACAAGAATCAGGGACCGTGCGTGAACCTGCGAGTGACTCAGTCTCTGGAGCATGTACAGAAATGAGGCCGAACCCTGGGGCACTTCAAAGCGAATCGGTGCACCAGAGGTGCGACAAGATTCGCGCCGGAGCGCGGCTAGTGACAGAAATGATTTGAAACGGTAGAAATGAGTGGGACTGAAATGACTTGAAAATGAGATGAAATGAGATACATAACACAACTGCATGAATGATGAGATATGTTCGAACTGGAGCAGACCAACCGATACGTGCGGACTGCTTGCTTTGTCGTAACAAGCAGTCGGCAGTGAGTCGAACGATTCGACCGATACTAATAGAAATGTTCGGGGAGTCGAACGGTTTCGAATGTCGTACCTGCGAACGAATCGCCTGACGTGGCGTGATCGACCGAAGGTGATAACGACTACATCGAAAGTAGAAACAGTGACATGAGTACGAGAGCCACAGTAAAACATTCGAGCGGTTCGTGAGTTCAGGGAATGTTTGATGGGACATTGTAATACATGAACTGAAAAAAGGGGGTGCCGAAGCCCTACCTGCTACAGCCGGCCCGACGTGTAACGACAAATTCGATGGGTAAGACGACACTCCGACGGCGAAACCCACGGACGCTGATGAACGGGAAGATGGTCAAGACGGAGACGAAAAACGCGGGAACTCACGAACGGGCTCACTGCGTCTGGTCTAGGATAGTCGGCCCTTGATATCTGACGTATCAGGTATCGCGCACCGGAACCGACGAGGAAGATGGGCGAACGGCGGGTTATATACACGACCGGGCTCCTCCCATAATTTCAGGCCACCATACTGGCCTTTCTATATATTGTGACATTGGGGTTTGGGGTGTTTAGCTCAAGTGGTTAGATGCACATCAGCAGTCCACATCAGGCAGGCATTTATAGTTAAGGGCCTGGTAGCCCACGTTTATTAAAGGAAAAACAAAACAATAGTCCATCCAGGAATCCCACGCAGGGGTTTAATTTCATTCAGCACACAAATGAAAACATACCAAGCCACCTGGCTCTCAATTGTCAGCAGTTCCTTTGCTTGCTTCCAACAGCCTTATCGATTTTTTCCAGCCCCCCTGGACTCACTGGCTTCGGTAGTCTTCCCGACTCTCAAGGCTGTCAGCCTTTTCCAGTCCCTTACACGGACTACAGTCTCCAACAGGGCAGACCACTCTCCAAACACAGGCTTGTCTTCAAGTAGCAGCAAGCTGCTCACACTCCACCATCCTCCACACTCTATTCCCAACAGCCCCTCGTTATATGGGCTGTGTAGGGATGAGCCGAACACCCCCCCGGTTCGGTTCGCACCAGAACTTTCGAACGGACCCCAAATTCGTACGAACTTTAGAACCCCATTGAAGTCTATGGGACTCGTACGTTCGAAATTAAAAGTGCTAATTTTAACGGCTAATATGCAAGATACTGTCCTAAAAAGGGTTTGAGGACCTGGCTCCTGCCCCAGGGGACATGGGTCAATGCCTAAAATGTTTTAAAAAAATGTCAGTTTTGGCGGGAGCACTGAGTTTAATGACGATTAAAGTGAAAAAAAAAGTGAAATATTCCTTTAAATATGGTGCCTGGGGGTGTCTGTAGTATGCCTGTGAAGTGCCACGTGTTTCCCGTGTTTAGAACAGTCCCTGCACAAAATGACATTAAACGGAAATAACATCATTGAAAACTGCTTGCGGTTTTAATGTTATATCTGGTTCCAAATCATTGAGAAAAATGGCATGGGTAGCCCTCCCTGCCCATTACCAGCCCCTTTGGGTCTTGTACGCATATTAAGGGAAACCCCGTACCCATATTAAAAAAAGGAAATGCGTGTGGCCCCCCAGGCCCTATATACTCAGAACAGCAGTATACAGGCGGTGCAAACAAGACAGGGACTGTGTAGGTTTGTTGTGTTAAGTTGAATCTGTTTGTAATTTTCAACTGGTACATTTTTAAAGTGTAGCTCCAGTCAAAAAAACTATTTTTAAGCTTTTTGGAAAACATAGGGAAGGGTTATCACCCCTGTATAATTTGTTTTGTCGTCCATCTTTTTTCATCTCACTTGCTGTTGTCTCCTTCCGTTTGCAAGTAGGAGATGTTTGTAAGTTGGATGTTTGAAAGTAGGGGCCTGCCCTATATGCTCTGCAGAAATGGCGGAACAAGGTGTTGGTTTTGCCACAACATTGTAAGCCCTCAAAGTGACTCTTGGTGGGCGCTGGAGCGCCCTGCTGTGAACGATTATATCAAGAATTGTAATTACATGCCATTGTTGAACAGTGGTAGAAAAATTGACCTTTGGTGGTTGTGGTGCTGGTGCCACAACACTATAAGTCCTCACAGTTACTCTGGGTGGGCACAGGAACGGGCCCTCCTGTGAAATATTATATCAAGAATTGTAATTACATGTCCCTGTTAAACAGGGGCAGAAAAATTGGGCCTTAGGCACTGGTGCTGGTGCCACCACACTGCAACCTCTCCCATATACTCTAGTTTTATTGCAGGAATTAGCCCTGCTGCAAAGCATTGCATCAAAAATTGTAATTAAACGCCCCTGTTAAACAGGGGCAGAAAAATTGGGCTTTTAGGCACCGGTGCTGGTGCCACCACACTGCAACCTCTCCCATATACTCTAGTTTTATTGCAGGAATTAGCCCTGCTGCAAAGCATTGCATCAAAAATTGTAATTAAACGCCCCTGTTAAACAGGGGCAGAAAAATTGGGCTTTAGGCACTGGTGCTGGTGCCACCACACTGCAACCTCTCCCATATACTCTAGTTTTATTGCAGGAATTAGCCCTGCTGCAAAGCATTGCATCAAAAATTGTAATTAAACGCCCCTGTTAAACAGGGGCAGAAAAATTGGGCTTTAGGCACTGGTGCTGGTGGCACCACACTGCAACCTCTCCCATATACTCTAGTTTTATTGCAGGAATTAGCCCTGCTGCAAAGCATTGCATCAAAAATTCTAATTAAACACCCCTGTTAAACAGGGGCAGAAAAATTGGGCTGATGGCATCACCCAGAACCAGAAATGTTCTTCCAACATATCAGCGGAGGAGGAAGAGCATAGACAATCAACATAACAGGACAGTCACTCAGCATCAGCATAGGCAGTCTTGAAGGGATGTGATATTTCAAAAAAAATTATTCGGTTACATCAGCTTCAGGTGCTGGGTAGCTGTGGGTGATCCAAGACTGATTCATCTTGATGAAGGTCAGTCGATCAACTGATTCGGTGGACAGGCGCACCCTGTGATCGGTAACAAAGCCACCAGCAGCACTGAAGTTGCGTTCCGAAAGAACGCTGGATGCAGGACAGGCCAGTAGCTCAATTGCATACTGTGCAAGCTCTGGCCAGTGATCCATCCTCAAGACCCAGTAAGCCAGAGGATTTTCGGTGGGAAAGGTGTCCAAGTCTGACCTTGCCCCTAGGTATTCCTGCACCATGTAAATCAGACGCTGGCGATGGTTGCTGGAACCGATCATACCTTGGGGCTGCGGACTAAAAAATTGTCTGAAAGCATCAGTCAGACGGCCACCTTCTCCACTGCTCCTTCTGACCGATGCCTCAGCAACACGTTGTCCAGGACCAGGAGTTTGTAACCTCCCAGTCTCCGGGAACGCGTTGCACAGACCTTTCTGCAAGGCCTCCCAGAGATGTCTCATCCTCTGCTCCCTCTGCGATGGCAAGATAAGGTCGGCAACCTTACCCTTGTACCGTGGATCAAGGAGAGTGGCCAGCCAGTAATGGTCCCTCTCCTTGATCCGAAGAATACGAGGATCCTTCCGCAGGCTTTGCAGGATCAGGTGAGGCAATGCAGCGTAGGTTAGCTGAGGCATTCGGTCCGGAGTCCTCTGGGTCACTAAGGGCAACATGATCCGCAGCTTCCTCCTCCCAGCCACGTACAAGTCCACGTGTTTCTTGGGACTGTAAATCATCCCTACAAGACTGCTGCTGCTGATGCTGAGTGCCAGCCTCCACCTCCATGCTGACACAATCATCCTCCTCCTCCTCTTCCTCCTCCTCATCCTCTTCCTGTGTGATGGGTGGCACAGCAGGAACACTGTCTGGATAAAGGGGGCCTTGAGAGGCAAGGAAGTCCTCCTCTACCTGCCTCTGTTCTGCCTCAAGTGCCCTGTCCATTATTCCACGCAGCGTATGCTCCAAGAGGTGGACAAGAGGTACAGTGTCACTGATGCATGCACTGTCACTGCTCACCATCCTTGTGGCCTCCTCAAACGGTGACAGGACAGTGCATGCATCCCTGATCATGTCCCACTGGCGTGGTGAGAAAAAACCGAGCTCCCCTGACCCTGTCCTGGTGCCGTAGTCGCACAAGTACTCATTTATGGCCTTCTGCTGCGTGTGCAGCCGCTGCAGCATGGCCAACGGTGAGTTCCACCTGGTGGGCATGTCACATATAAGGCGGTTCTTGGGCAGGTTCAACTCCTTTTGGAGCTCAGCCAGCCGAGCACAGGCATTAAATGATCGGCAGAAATGCACACAGACTTTCCTGGCCTGCTTCAGGACATCCTGTAAGCCGGGGTACCTGCCCAAGAACCGCTGCACCACCAGGTTAAGGACGTGAGCTACACAGGGCACATGGGTCAGTTGTCCCTGTCGGAGGGCGGAGAGGAGGTTGGTGCCATTGTCACAAACCACCATTCCTGGCTTAAGCTGGCATGGCGTCAACCACCTCTCGGCCTGCCCCTGCAGAGCTGACAAAACATCCGCCCCAGTGTGGCTCCTGTCCCCAAACAAACCAGCGCAAGCACGGCATGGCATTGTTTTGCCTGCGTACTTGCGTAGCCCCTGGAACGCCTACGGAGCACCGCTGGTTCTGAGGACAGAGCACTGGAAGAGGCCATGGAGGAAGAAGAAGAGGAGGGGGTGGAGGAGAGAGGTGTGTCACAACCAATAGTAGCATTTTGGAGGCGTGGTGGCGGAACAACCTCCAACACTACTGCACCTTGTCCTGCATCCTTCCCAGCTGCCAGAAGAGTGACCCAAATGGGCCGTGAAAGACAGGTAACGTCCCTGTCCATGCCTGCTGGACCATGAGTCAGCGGTAATATGCACCTTACCGCTGACCGCCCTGTCCAGCGAGGAAAGGACATTGCCTTCCACATGCCGGTAGAGAGCCGGAATCGCCTTCCGTGAGAAAAAGTGGCATTTGGGGACCTGCCACTGAGGAACCACACATTGTACAAACTCACAGAAGGGGGCAGAGTCTACCAACTGAAAAGGCAGCAGTTGAAGTGCTAGCAATTTAGCCAAGCTAGCATTCAACCGCTGGGCATGTGGATGGCTGGGAGTGAACTTCTTTCGACGCTCCAGCAGCTGGGGCAGGGACATTTGCCTGCTATAATCGGACGTGGGTGTACTGCTAGCAGAGTGCCCGGAAGCACCTGGCTGTGACACACCTAATTCTACACCTTCATTCATCTCAGAGCAGGTTTCAGAGAGGACTGAAGGTCTAGTGGGGTTGGAGATGCCAGCTGATGAGGAGCAAGGGGAAGTCCGCTTTGTTCTTTGGTGTGGGTCTTTGAGGTACGCTTGCCAACGAGCTGCATGGCAGGTCAACATATGTCTGGTCAAGCATGTGGTGCCCAAGCGGCTGATGTTTTGGCCACGCGAGATACGCTTGAGACATATGTTGCAAATAGCAGCGGTGCGATCTGATGCACTCGTCTCAAAAAAGGCCCACACCAAAGAACTTTTAGAATAACGCACAGAGGCAGCGCCCTGCACAGGCGGAGCTCTGCGGTGTGATTCAGTCGGTGTGCTGCCCCTAAGCTGGCCCCCGGAGGGCATCCTGCCTCGTTGGACATGTGCCTCCTCCTCCTCCTCTCTCCTACCAGGCACCCACATGGAGTCAGTGCCCTCATCATCCCCTCCCTCTTCATCGCTGTAGCAAACCTGGCAGTATGCTGCAGCTTGTGGAACATGACTGCCAGATTGCTGTCCTTCTTGAGCATCCCCTCTCTCTGCGCTCACGCTACTGCCTCCCTCTAGCTGAGTGTCATCATCAGAGCCTACAAAACACTGGGCATCCTCCTGGAGCATGTACCCAACACTGTGCTCAAAGAGTTCAGGAGACTCCTCAGGAAGACGTGGTGGGTCTAGGGAAGGAGTCACTGATGATGACATTGAGAGGAGGGAAGACGATGCGTTGGCAGCTGCTTTGCTAGTACCCTGAGACTGGGTGAGAGAGGATGAGGAGGATGAAGAGGGCTTGGTCATCCACTCTACCAAGTCGTTGGCATGTTGCGGTTCAACATGTCCAGCTGCCGAAAAGAAGGACAAGCGTGTCCCATGGCCACGTGCTGATGACAATGCACTGCGTCCACGACCAGCACTGTTGTCTCTAGACACAGAGCCTGCTTGCCCTCTTTTATCGGCTCGCGCCTGTCTGCCTCTCCTTGCTGGCCTTCCAGACATGGTAATGGCCTGAAGGGAGTTGGGTAAAACAGCAGTTGGGTAGTGTATATTGTGCTGGAGGCACACAACACCCACTAACTCCTGTAGATGCCTTTATTATAGAACACCAGAGATAAAGGGGTATACTGTAATGGAGTCACACAACACCCACTAAGCCCTGCAGATGGCTCTATTAGAGAACAGCAATAAACGGTAGATACAGGTGTATATTGTGCTGGAGTCACACAACACCCACTAACTCCTGCAGATGCCTTTATTATAGAACACCAGAGATAAAGGGGTATACTGTAATTGAGTCACACAACACCCACTAAGCCCTGCAGATGGCTCTATTAGAGAACAGCAATAAAGGGTAGATACAGGTGTATATTGTGCTGGAGGCACAAAAAACCCACTAACTCCTGCAGATGCCTTTATTATAGAACACCAGAGATAAAGGGGTATATACAGATGTATACTGTGCTGTGATGGAGGCACACACAACTTCCAATAACTCCTGCAGATGGCAAGTGGGCTAAAATAGAGAAGAGCTATGTAGGTGGATATAGCGGTGTGTACTGCGTACAGAGCACGCAGACAGCACGCACTAGCTCCTAACACTACTGACTGCAAGCTCTATTATAAAATATAGATCACTAGCTATATAGGTGAGGTGAATATAGCGGTGTATACTGCGGTCAGGGCAAGCAGACAACAACCACTACAGAAGAGCAAGATCGAAAATCGGCCGATAACGATCGGTGTGTACTGTGTTGAAGGTACACAGAACACCCACTAACTGCTTCAGACGCCAACACACTACACAAGGCCGCCGCGCTGGTGGCCTTATATAGTGTGGGGCGTGTACTACACAGCCTGAGCTATGATTGGCCACAGGCATCCTGCCTGTGGCCAATCATGGCTCTCCTCGCTGCTGGCGCTGTGATTGGCCAAGCATGCGGGGTCACAGTGCATGCTTGGCCAATCATGAGCCAGCAATGCACTGCGATGACGCAGTGCATTGTGGGCCGTGAGCGCCACACGAATTTGGCGCGAACGGCCCACAACGTTCGGAATTCGCCGAACGGGCGAACAGCCGATGTTCGAGTCGAATGTATGTTCGACTCGAACACGAAGCTCATCCCTAGGGCTGTGTGCAGCTGGGCACACACCCTGCTCACTATCTTCAAGACCCGGACACAGGGTTGGAGATCCCGTCCCACCCATGACTCTCAGGGATCTCCAAACTACAGAATCCCATTTGGAGCTAGCAAAACCTGGAGAAAACTGACATGGCAGTTTTCTCCATTTAAATGCTACACTCTGTAGTCTTGCAGTCCGCAGATATGCAAACTCTGTGTCTGTGTCTCTTTTTCCTCCAATTTCATAAGGACAGAGCCTCGCTCTGTCAGAATATTATATATATATATATATAATATATATATATATTTTTTTTTACAAGTACATATTTGATGCAAAGTGAATCCATTGTTTATGTAATACATACTGGGCTGTCTATAGGAAAGTTACACACTAACTTTGCACTTTTTGACTGCTCCTGAAGACTGAAGATCTAGATGGTACTATATGGCTTGAAAATGAAGCGGGGGTAGGGGGGTACTGAAACCCTGTAGTGCAAAACTTGCACTTGCCACTTGCTACCTGCTACCTGCTAAAAAGGTGAATAAGGAAAAAAATAAAAAAATAAATATATGCACTATATATTTATACCTAATAAAAAAAGATGTTTGAAGAATTTAATTATTTGTTTTGCTCTTGAACACAGTACAGGAAGAAAACATATGAAAGAACACAACATATTATTTAATATAATTGTATTATAAATGTAATGCAGTCTAAAGTGTGCATCTAAAAGTGATGGGGAGCACAAGGCTGCCCTAGTGTAACACTTAAAAGTATGAGGATTGCACTCAGAGAAATATGATGTGTATTCACATATACAGCTCGATTCAAGCCTCCTCTCCTGGTGTTCATAGATCGATTGGCTCACAAGGCAGCGGTGTTGTATGGAGATGTTGGTGTATAAGCTAGGAGTCTATATAAAAAATATGTGGAAAAAAAACACGCTGTCTTATACAAATAGTGATAGCTGCCAGCAGATCACTAAGGTGTCCGTTTATGAAGCAGTGATCAGTGGAGATCCAGAGGATCGCCGCTGATCACAGCCCATAAACAGTTTATAAACCAGAGGTAATCAGGGGGAGAAGTGTTTGAACTTGTTCTCCCGCCGATTATCTACACACACTGAGAATCCTCATTGAATGACACAGTAACGGCCAGTTTATGAAGCTGGGATCTCAGCGCTTCACTGGCGATCTGTGTCAAAATTCACACTCCCCGATTCACCAGCTCAGAGGTGGGGAACCGGAGAGTGAAGAGGGAATGTGGGGGGATCTGAGGAGGAAAGAGGAAGATAATTAACTTCCTTATGCCTCGTTCAGACCCCCCAACACTGTAACCATGTCCCCTGTCATATTTATGTGTATACATATATATATACATATATATATATATATATATATATATAATGTGTATATGTATATATATATATAATTTGTGTGTATATGTATATATATATAATTTGTGTGTATATACATGTATATATAATGTCTGTGTGTGTATACATGTATATATTATGTAGGGGGACTCTTTATTTTGCTAACATTAATCACACCGCGTGTCAGTGTATTGAGCTGTGATAATTTATCACTGCTTAATAAATTGACATCTCTGTGTATCGGTGAATTTCTAGTACTGTAATCTCGTAAAGTCTCACGAGATTCCAGTATTAGGGGCCGTTCTCCAGTGTTAGAAGCGTTTGTAGATCGCTTCACTCCTCCAAGGGTGAAGTGATCTACTCCGCTTTATAAACTGGCATACAGAGGAGAAAGATCTCCTCTGTGAATGCCGGAGAATGACGCAGTGAATAGATTTCACTGCTTCATAAAAGGACACCTTAATCTGTAGATAAGTGAAGTGAAGTGAAGTGAAGTGAACGAATGAAGTAATATAGTGCAGTGCTGATGAAAAATGAAACAATGAGATTATTTACAATAAAAAATGATACAATAGATAAATGTGCAGATAAATACACAACAAATTAAGATTGCCCAACAATAATGAAAAATGTAAGAAAACCAACAGAGTTAGTGCATATAGTCCACATAATATGGCAAAGAATAATGTGACTGTGAATCTAAGTGAAATGGTTGTCTGTAGTTAATCCACCACTGTAAGGAAAGGCTTACCAGACAGGTTGAACCCAGCTAGGCGTATATGCTTGATGGGTCAACCAAGCTTTTGGTGTAGCACACCCAAAGAAAGGTACAGCAACCACAACTTCCAATATAGACCAATCTGGTAGGGATCCGTTAAAGTACCGTAGTGACATCAATAGGTATCCACCATAGGTACAATGACCAAAATTCATAAGCGGTTCCTCTCAATCTGACATATGGCAAAAGGAGAAAAATGGGGTCACATAGTGTGATTCCGTTTTAAATGTAAAACATTTATTGAAAAAATTATAAAATGGTCACTCACATTTGAGACGACATTTAAAGCATATGGATAAAACCAAGTAACGCAGTGGCATCAGCAGAGCCCGTTCCGATGTTTCATCCTAATAAGGCATCCTCTGGGGTGCTGGTCCACTGCAGCCACTGCGTATTTATAAGGTAAATGATCACTCCAAATGAGGGACAGCTCTATGACCAAAAAATCATAAACAAACCGCTTCCTGTTTGTAAAGATGGTGCCCATGGCTTGCACTTCAAGCCTCACTTTGATGCATAACTCAAGCCTCAATATGGGTATAAAATGGCACCCATGTTTTGCACGTCAAGCCTCACTTTGATGTATAACTCAAGCCTCAATATGGGTGTAGCCAAAACTCTATAATCCAGACCATTCTTTGCTATACTAGATAAGCAGAGGACGTCTGGAATCATTGATAGAGTGCAATGAAAGTGCCAAGTGCCGTTATATAGTAATGAAACTTGCCGTTATGATCACTATATAAAAATTACAATAATACAGCAAGGAAACGAAACCAAGAGCTTTCACCAAAGGACGCCAACAAAATGGCGCCCGAAGCAGCAAGCAAAATCCTCTATTGGGCGTCGCTGCAAATATGGCAGCGATACCAAACAAGGATAATCCAAGCCTCATTCTGGTCTCCATTGATAAAAAACGGAAGTGATGAGATACCCGGAAGTGAACCAAGCATCAAAATAACAACGGAAAAACCTGGAAATGAGACAATCGTCAATAACAATAAAGTCACTAAAACCAAAATCATTTAAATATGAGTGAAATGGATATCAATATTAATCAATCATATAATCATCTGTATATGTCCCGGATTAAAACATGTACAGTGCATTGTTAAATAATTAATACATGACAATCCGGACTTCTCAATTTATGGAGAGCTGGGCCCCACACAAGGATCAATACAGAAAATTCATAAATAATATATAAAAAAATATATACAATATGTATAATATGAACCATACATAAATATAGAATCACCATATAAAGAGAACCACCCCATAACTAACGAACAAAAATAAAAAAAAATGGATAAAAGGAAAAATCCAAAAAAAAACGCAATATATAAAATTTAGTTGTTAGAGTCAAAAACTCATAATAGTCAGGTACATACAGCCTAGAAGTACATTTGGCACTACCAAATGCCTAAATATCTTGGTGCCACCAGACATAATATATGATCTTAATTAAGGGGACTAGGCTTTTATTCAAAAAGGCGTATATATCCCATTCTACGTTAATCTCCCAGGGTTGATAAGATTGTAGTTCGCATATCCAATATGTTTCAAGTTGGGAAACACCTCTGGTCAGCACTCCTCCTCTCCTGGGGGGGAACATAGCTGTCAATTACCAAAAAAATGGTACCTTCAGGGTTACGGTTGTGATGTTCCCGTAGTGTCTTGGGACCGAGTGTTTAACGTCTCCATATGCGATATACGCGATATGTTCCCCTAATCTAAATGAAAAGGTACGAGTGGTACGTCCAATATATTGCTTTCCAAATGGGCACCTTATCAGACAACATATCTTGAGGCACACGTGTGGAAACCTTTTATAGGATAGACACGATTAGTGACAGTGGAGCTAAATTCCATTGTCTTAGACCTACCATTTATATTGTGGAGACATACAACACATTTTTTACAAGGATAGCACCCTTTAAAATTATGAAAAAATGAAGGGCGAACAGGAGGGTAATTATATTTGGAGCAATTTTACTTTGTAGTGAAGGTACTCCCCTAAATGTAACTTTAGCATGTTCTGGTATTAGAGGACGTAAAACCTTGTCCATTTGCAGGACATTCCAATGTCTGTTCAGTATGGTTTTAATATCCTTATGTTGTACTCAGGGCAGGACTTACCATTGGGCTTGACTGGGCTCAAGCCCATGGGCCCCGCTCAATAGGGGGCCCCGCCAAGATACATAGCCGAGTGTACTTGGCTCGGCTCCGCTCACAGTCACGCCCAGTCTCTCCCTATGGTGGACATAACACAGGGACTGGGTGTGACTGTGAGCCAAGCCGAGTACACTTGGCTACTCTCGGCTCTGCTCGGGACTGCGAGAGGACCCGAGAGCCGCCGAGAGGACCGGAAAGCTGCTGAGAGGACCCGAGAGCCGCCAAGATACAGAGGACTCTGTATCTCGGCGGCGCCATTTTTAAACTTCAAGACTGCAATGACAAGGCTGCAAATGATAAGGCTGCAAATGACACTGGACAAGGCTGCAGGTGGATGGGCAAGGCTGCAGATGGAAACTTATAAGGCTGCATTGATGGGCATTTAAATGTAAGTTTTTTCCTTAAACTTCCTCCCTAAAAGTTTTTTTCCTTAAAATTCCCTCCTTAACTTGGGGCGCGTGTTATACGCTGATAAATACGGTAATGTATAGAAGGTAGGGCCCGAAAGTGACTCAAGCCCAGGGGCCCCCACCACCCTTAGTCCTGCCCTGGTTGTACTGAATCTGAAGTTAGAATTGCCCATTTACAGGAGTTATCTTGATCTCTTGGTGGGCGATCCAACAACAAAGCACTCCTATCTGTCTCTAAAACTTCCTGATATTGTGCAGATATTGGGTCATACCCCTTATCCAAAAATGTTTTTGTCAAATGGGAATAAATACATTTGTGTCGGTTGGCTTGAAAAACGTTTGAAACTCGAAATGTCCCGAATTAATCCTGATCTCCTGGTCCTGGTCCAAAAAAATGTACCTTGGTGGAACTAAATTCATAGGTCAAGGAAATTCCTTGATCGTTAGAATTCAGAGTGGAAAGGAAGGATCTTGGAGAATCAGGGCTGCCGTCCCATAGGAGGAGGATGTTGTCTATGTACCTGGTTCATAGGGCCAGGGAGGGACCACCCTCATGATAGACGACATCCTCTTCCCACTTGGCCATAAACAGATTGGCGAGGCTGGGGGAAAACTTGGCCCCTGTAGCGACGCCTCTCTGTTGAATATAGAATCGGTCAAACCAGAAATAGTCATGTTCCGTCGCAAACTCAAGCAGTTCAATAATATAGTCACACTGAACTGGTGGGATGGACACATCTTTACTCAAAAAGTGTGTGACGGTTTCAATGCCCAAAGTGTGAGAAATAAAGGTGTATATATATGTATTGCCATAGCCAGTAAATATTCACCTTGTATGTTAATCTTTTCCAATAATTGGATAGTATGACTAGTATCCCTAAGGTAAGAAGGGATACATTTTACTAGTGGTGGTAAAAAAAAATCGATGTAATGGCCTATTCTTGACGTAACCAAATCGCTGCCGCTTATAATGGGGTGGCCAGGGGGGTGAATGGGGTCTTTGTGTACCTTTAGTAAAAAATATATAGTGGGAATTCTCGGTGCCAAAGGCACTAAATACAATCGCTCTTGTTTAAAATTTAAATTTCATATCCTTTCTCAACTAATTCATCCAATTTATCCTTAAAATGGTTTGTAGGGTTAATAGTAATCTCTTTGTATGTTTCAGTGTCCCCAAGAATCCTATACATCTCCCGCTCATAGTCAATACTATCTAAAACCACAATGCCTCCACCTTTGTCTGCAGGGCGCCTGACAATATCTTTATTTTCACAAAGTGATTTCATACCAGCTTGAAAGGCTGGATGGCTATGGGGTTTCTTAATAGGTAATTGGGCCAAATTGCTGAGAACAAGAATTTTGAAAATATCAACCGCCAGGGCAAAGGGGACAGGGGGATTGAACAAAGAGGGGTTTGTCAATCCCGAATGCGCCGTGCCTGAAGTTGCGGCTCTTGCAGATCTCTCACAGAGATTAGACACAGGGTATCTCTATATGTTAATTTTCCTAATAAATGTATGTACATCAATAGTGTGGAACTTATCTAGACGTTTTGGAGGGGCAAACTTAAGGCCCTTATCCAAAATGGATAATTCCTCTTTCGATAAGGTCTTAGAACTCAAATGAAAAACTCCTTGGCCAACTAAGTTCTTATCCTTTTTCCTTTGAACTCTCCGGCCCCCTCTGCAACCTCTTTTGGGTCTGGAGCCCTTTTTTCTCCCTGCACGTCCTGTTGAAAAACCTGATTGGCATACGAATAATGATCATATTGGTTATGTCTATACGGAGGCTGTTCATAGGTATCCTCCATATAGCGACGATAGTCATCATTATAGGTATCCTGTAGGGGTGAAAATCTATTATGAGTAGGGGTATAAGGGTGGTTCGGAGGTCACATTTGCGAATTGGAGGGGGCAGGAAAATCATTACGTTGAGAGGGGGAATTGTATTGTGAATAATATTCCCGTTCTCTCTGGTGATGGGGTTTAGAGTCACGTTGGTTACCTCTAAAACTACCTCTACCACCTCTTCTATTAGAATTATTTCTACCACCCCTATAAATCTGAGAGGGGGTGAGTGAACTCGGGTTTCTATTCCCATGGTGTGATGAGGGATCTTCTTTAGGCTGTCGACCTCTACCTTTAGGGGTCTGTACAGGTCTCTGGTTGGTAGAATTAGACTGGATGGCACTTGACATGTTACTAGTGCCAGTGCCAGCCTCCATCGGTTTCTCAGACACATGTTCTAATGTAACAAATTTTTGCCACCCAAAGACTGTTCCTGTCTTGTAGTGACTCGAGTCCTTGGAATATTTATTACGTTTTTTTATTTTTTTGATCTCTATCTTCTTTTTCTAAATGGGACTCTAAAGACTCATAGAAAGATCAAATAAAAAACTTTTTTTGATCTTTCTATGAGTCTTCAGACCCATTTAGAAAAAGAAGATAGAGAGCAAAAAAATTTAAAACGTAAGAAATATTCCAGGGACTCGGGTGACTACAAGACAGGACAAGGGTCTTTGGGGGGCAGAAATTTGTTACATTAGAACGTGTGTCTGAGACCCCAATGGAGGCTGACACTAGTAACATGGCAGGTGCCATCCAGTCTAATTCTGCCAACCAGAGACCCGTACAGACCCCGAGGTCAACAGGTAGAGACGACTCCCCCTCCAGGCCACGAGTGACATCATGCTGAGCTGGCTGGTCAGAGGGGCAAGAAGAAATTGGAATATATATATATATATATATATATATATATATATGCATCCAAAGTGAATATGCCTAAATGCTTCCTGGCCTACAGCTTCCCTACCCCTCACCCCTAGATTGTGCTTGTACGTCTGTAAGCACAATGGCTGGGCTGGCACCACAAGAGGCAGAAGTGGCAGGTGCTGTCCACTGGCCCTAGGGTCACCACTTTGGGGTCCATGGAAAACCAAGGAGGAAAGAGTTGCTGTTGCAGTGTTGCTAAATCAGTGTGATTTAGTCATTCTTTCCATCTGGAAACAAAGATAGTCTTTAATTAGACATGGGCCTAATGACCCCCAGTTTGGTTAGTGGCAGAACTTTCGAACACCACAAAAGTTTGGAACCAAATAATGAACTCCATTGAAGTCCATGAGACCCGAACTGGAAAAAAGTACTCATTTTGAAAGGCATATATGCAAGTAATTGGACATACAAAGGGTATAAGGTCCGGGTACTGCCCTGGGGGACATGTATCAATGAAAACTAATTTTGTAAAAAACATTAAATGAGAAGTGATTTACTGATACTGAAAGTAAAACCATAAAAATGAAAAAAAAACAATGAAAAATTTCTTTAAATATAATGCCTGGGGGGTGCCCTTATTCTGTCTGTAAAGCCAAAAAAAATCATTTTTGCAAGCTTTATTTTGTAAATAACTTCTTGAGGAGCCAGTCTGTATGATGGGGTCACAATTTAGTGCACTTGGAACAAAATTCAAGATTTTTTGGCTAAATTCTGGTGTCTCTTTCATAGACTTTGGATAGAAGAAAAAAAAATGGGCTTTGGGTGTCGGTGGTGCCTTTGCATTGTAACTCTATAGAGGTAATCTTGATAAAGGAATTGGCCTTGCTGTCAAAAATTGAAATGATATGCACCAGTCAAACAGGTGTGGAAAAATTGGTCCTTGGGTGTTAATTGGTCCCAAAAAAACCTACAACAAAAAAAATTCTTCCGGATGAAATCAACACCCACAAAGCTAGGCAGCTGTCAAAACCATGAAATTAGACCAAGACAGAAGTACAGTTAAATCACACTTGTTTAATAATAATAAAAGTAAATAGAACATAGTCAAAACATAGCCAGAGTGCAGGAACCGGAACGGATAGTCAGAAAAGCCAAACGTCAGGGAGCCGGAAATGAGCATAGTAAAATGGCAAGCAGGATCTGGAGCCAGAAGGGATGTCAGCCAAGCAAGTTTTTAACAGCAATGCAGGAGATAGTCTCTGTGGTGTTGACTAAGGTGAAGGCAGAGATCCTCTAGGCTGGACGGCTTAAGTAGGCAGAACTGATGAGCAGGAAATCTTCAACAGTAACTGTGGAGAGATAGGAGCTGGCAATTAGCCGACAGCTGAGAGGCCAGCTCAGAGAAGAAGGGCTGAGCGCAGCCCTAACAGTATCCCTTCCTCAATGACCCCTCCCCCTCGGAGGACCACCAGGCTTGAGGGGAAAAAATCTATGGAAATCATGAAGGAGGACAGGGTCATGTACATCCGAGGATGAGACCCAAGAGCGTTCCTCCAGACCGTACCCTCCTTTCCAATGCACCAGGTACTGTATGCGCCCACGGAACCTACAGGAGTAAACAATGGACTGTACTTAAAACTCCTCATGGTTCTCAAACTGTACAGGGGCAGGACATGGCACCAAGGTGGTAAAACGGTTGCAGACCAAAGGTTTTAATAAGGAGACATGAAATGCATTTGAGATGCGCATATTAGAAGGAAGGTCTAATGTGTAAGCCACTGGGTTAATCCTGCGAAGAATACGGAAAGGCCCAATAAACTGAGGTGTGAACTTCAGTGAGGAAACACGAAGTCAGAGGTTGCGAGATAAAAGCCAGACCCTGTCCCCAACCCCGGAAGGCATAGGCAGGCATCTGCAGTCAGCATGGAGTCTGTACCTATCATTAGCATGTCGCAAAGCCACCTGGACTTGCGTCCAAGTGGAAAATATAAGTATATCATGGAGATAAACCACCACACAAAACTGCAACAAATCTCGGAGGATATGGTTAATAAATTCCTGGAAAACTGCCGGGGCGTTACAAAGGCCAAAAGGCATTATGAGGTACTCATAATGGCCTGTTCTGGTATTAAACACAGTTTCACTTGTCGCCATTCTTAATTCTCATGAGATTGTATGTCCCTCTCAAATTAAGCTTTGTGAAAACCGTTGCTCCTTTTAGGTGGTCAAATAACTCAGTAATCAACGGAATATAATCAATACAAGGTCTAAGTTCACAACTCTTCTTCGTCACAAAGAAGAAACCAGCACCAGAAGGGGACGAAGGATTTGCGGATGAAACCGAAAGTGCGTCTGCAACATACTCCTCCATGGCCTTATCCTCCAAGACCGACAAAGGGTAAACCCAGCCATGAGGGGTATGGCACCAGGTTGAAGGTCAATTGTGCAATCATACGACTGGTGTGGAGGCAAACTACTAGCTTGACCTTTGTCAAAGACATCGCTAAAATCACGGTACTCATTCAGCAGGGAGGAGAGTGCAGAGGTGCACAGGACCTTGGCTACCTTCTGGAAGCATGTCTTATTGCATTGTGGCAACCGGGAGAGAACTTCAGCACAGAGCCAATCAAGAGGGGTTGTGCCTCTGTAACCAAGGATAACCAATAGCCAGTGGAAACCTAGGTGAAGAAATAAATTGGCATTGGACTATCTCATGGTGAAAAGCCCCTACGGCCATGGACCATGGAACCATCTTATGAGTCACATGAGCAGGTTGTAGGGGTCTCCCATCAAGAGCCTCAATGGCAAATGGAGTGTCACGCAGCTGCAGCGGAATGAAGCACTTCGATACAAAGGCAGCATCAATGAACAGGCCTGCAGCCCCAGAGTTAAAGTCTGTATCTCGATGGATGGCTCAGCCCAAGAAAGGGTGACCGAAACCAGGGTCTTATCCTTCTGGATAACTGGGGATGAAACACTGCCACCTAAGGTCTGTCCATGACAGGACCTCAAGGTTCAGGTGTACCATGGACGGGTAGGACAAGACTATAAAAAGTGACCAGCCTGGCCAGTGGCCACAATAAAGGCACAATCTCTCCCTCCTCCTAAGGGTTCTCTCATCCGCAGAGAGACACGTGAAGCCCAAGTGCATGGGTTCATCTTTACTGACTGATTCGGTACCAGGAGGCACGGGAGGTAAAGGAGGCACAGGTGGGACTGCAAAGTTCGGAGGCAAACATACAGGGGGCTTCTGCAAGCGCTCCTTAAAAGAGAGAGTCTGAGTCAGGAGTCAATGAGGATGGCAAATGTGATCAACTTCTCCAGCTCAGTGGGTATATCTTGGGCTGCTATCTCATCTTTGATGGAACCTGAGAGACCATGAGAAAAAGCAGCCATGGAGGCCTCATTGTTCCAAGCAACCTCTGCTACCAGAGTATGGAATTCAATGGCATAGTCGGCAACAGTTCTTGTACTCTGATGTACATGAGGCACTTGGCAATGGAAGCGGATCATGCAGGAACATCAAATACCCTTTTAAAAGGAGGCCACAAACTCAGGGTAACTCAAGACAACAGGTTTTTGCGTCTTCCATAGAGGGTTTTCCCAGGCCGCGGCTCTCTCAGATCGCAAAGATATCACAAAATCTACCTTCTGTCTGTGGGAAACGCCTGGGACAGCATCTCAAAGTATATCTCAACCTGGTTGAGAAATCCTCTGCATTGGACTGGATCACCCCTAAATTACTGGGGAAGTGGAGTGGAACCAGACATACCTCTTATAGATGTAATACTCAAGCCTTCACAGAGACTGGCGCAGCAACAAGAACGGCCTGCAACACAGATGTACCGGAGCAGCCACAATGGGAGATTCCGGGTGAGCCGCGCGACTCAGGAGCATTTGTAACGCCATGGCAAACTGATCCATGCAGTGATCTTGCTCATCCAATCTGGAAAAAATATTACTGTCCACGTGACTTTCTCAAAGAGTTGATCTCACGTGGACAGTGATGCAATGCGTCAGGGAAAAGAGCCACAGTGACGTCATCTTCTGGTCGTGGCTGAGATCTGAAGGTTCCTGTTTACATATGCTGTTTATCTGTTACATCAACTGTAAGTTACTATTAATTATATTAAACGTTTTATTAAAATACTGCACCGTGGAGCCCTCTTCTTCTTCCATTTCCATGTCACTGAGCTCTGTCATCCTGAGAGTTTGGTTGTTCCTGAGTAACTGCGGAATCGATCTGCTAGGGACCGATCGGCCAGTGTGGATTGTTCAGTTTGGCTTATTTATTCGATATATGAGTTGAGAGGCTGGGGAAAACATTATCACCCACACTGGATGGAGGATACCAATTGGATTGTGGCACGTGCACTTTACATCTGATGAATTGTCCTGCATGTCTGGATTCAGCACCTTATTTGGATTTTGTTGCACTCTATAAGAAATTGTTTACACATTGGACTCTATATTAATATTCTTTTGTACAAAAAAGCCGTTTGCACCATTGAAAGTCTTTGATGTTTATTTGCAAATGTTTATTTTGCTATTTATTGCACAATTGTTATCTGCACATATATGGTCTGCTAGTTCTTTTGCACTAGTTTGCACAGTTGCTATTGTTTCACTATTTTGCACAGTCACTATTATTGGAGACCATTTTTATTATTAATGTTTATTGTAGGTTGTAGATTTTCATAAGGATTAGTAAGCGCCACATTCCCATTATTTTTCATTTATGCTTAGTGTGTGAACATCCCTTTTTGTTGGCAGCTACTGTATTTGTTTTAAATAATATTCACTCTTTGTGGTTTGCGCATTAGTAATTCATATTCACAAGGTAAGTCCGGATGTAAGGAAGCTCTGCACAGGAGGACAGCAAGAGCAGGCTGGATCAGTGGATAGATGCAGCTGGCTGGAACTGGAACAGCTGGCTTGGAGCTGGACAGCAGACTGGAACCTGGAACAGGCTGTATCAGCAGACAGATGCAGCAGGCTGGAACTGGAACAGCTGGCTTGGAGCTGGACAGAAGACTGGAACCTGGAACAGGCTGGATCAGCAGATAGGTGTAAATGGCTTGAACTGGAACAGCTGACTTGGAGCAGGATAGCAGACTGGAAACTGGAGCATGCTGGATCAGCAGACAGGTGCAGCAGACTGCAGGAAAGTCAGGCAAGCCGGTTGGTTTTCATGTGGGCAGCAGCGGGCCAAAAGGAGCAGGCAGAAGAGGCATCAGACAGGCTAAAGTCAGGTGCAGGGATGGTCAAAGGGCAAGCCAGGCAAAGCACAGGAACTGATTTCAGATATCAGGAACACACAGAACACTGTAGAGAAGACAGCAAAGTCCCTATGTGTCAATCTAGTTTAAATAGCCCACCTGGCATTAATGGGCACGCGTGCGCGCACATGCACATTGGCGCCCGTGATGGAGCATCAGCAAGTCTGGAACACCTGTTACTGGCAGGGTCTTCCTGACATTGCCCCCCCCCCCCCAAGAGGCAGCCTCCAGATGCCCAATTGGGCCAACTTCCCAGGATGAGATCTCTTAAAGGACTAAATCAGACTCTTGGCATCAATGTTGCCTTTAGGTTCCCATGAGTTCTCCTCAGGCCCATAGCACTTCCATTTGATCAAAAATTGGATTTGACTGGGTTCAAGTACTAATTTGCCTATTTTTTTTCTGTCAAGAACTTCTTTATTATGTTCCTGTGTCCTTGTCATGGTTTCCTGTAATAATTGGTTATTAGAGCAGAAAAAAAATATTTTTCATGGACCGCTGGTACAGAGCATTCAGGAATAGGGATGAGCTGAACAGCCTCCAGTTTGGTTAGCAGCAGAAAATGCGAACAGGCAAAATATTTGGCAAAACACAAGAACACTGTTGGTCTATGGGACACGAGAATGAATAATCAAAAGTGCTAATTTTAAAGGCTTATGTGCAAGTTATTTATTTTTTTTTAAACGCCTGTTTTTTCGGAAGCAGTGATTTTTTTTTAATACTTACGGTAAAGTGAAACCATAAAAAATGGATAGAAAAAAATAGAAATATTCCTTTAAATATCGTGCCTGGGGGGTGTCTATAGTATGCCTGTAAAGAGGCACATTTTCCCGTGTTTATAACAGTACAACAGCAAAATTACATTTCTAAAGGAATAATTGTCATTTAAAACTGATCGCAGCTGTAATGAATTGTTGGGTCTCGGCAATATAGATAAAACTCATTGAAAAATAGAGCATGGACCCCCCTCAGTCCATTACCAGGCCCTTTGGGGTATGAAGATAAAGGGGAACCCCAAACCAAAAAAAAAATTGCGTGGGGGTCCCTCTAAAATTCACACCAGGCCCTTTGGGTCTGATATGGAAATGAAGGGAAACCCTGCACAAATTATTTTTTTTAAATGGCACGGGGTCCCCCCATGTCTGGTATGGATTTTAAGGGGAACCCTGCCCAATTTATTATTTTTTAAATGGCAGGGGCCCCCCAAAAATCCATACCAGACCCTTTTCCGAGCACGCAACCTGGCAGGCCGCAAGAAAAGAGGGGGAATGAGAGAGCGCCCCTCCCCCCCAAACCATACCAGGCCACATGCCCTCAACATTGGGAGGTTGATTTGGGGTAGTGGCCCCCCCAAAGCACCTTGTCCCTATGTTGATGGGGAGAAGGGCCTCATCCCCACAACCCTTGCCCGTGGTTGTGGGGGTCTGCGGGTGGGGAGCTTATCGGAATCTGGAAGCCCCTTTAAGAAGGGGACCCTAAAATCACACCCCCGTGTGAATTGGGAATGGGGTACAAATGTACATGAAGACAGACATGAAGGGTCTGGTATGGATTTTGAGGGGGACCCCCACGCCATTTTTTTTTCCAATTTTGGCACTCACATAGATATTTTATAGATAGGTAATGCCTATCCTCATATTGATTAGGGATTCCAAATTAATAATAACTACTGCAGTAGGGAACAGACACAAAAGATACGCTCAGCATCTTTCCAAATAACCGTTCTCCTTTATTATGACGCATTTGAAGATTTTTATACACATGATTATGTAGGTATCACATTAATATTACAATTGTACGTTTATGATAACAAGGGGCGTATCATAGGCAGGCTAATTCTAATCAGGACTCGAAAAAATGAAATAGGAGGGCTCAAGGCTTTGAGCCCGACAGCATGGGCATGCGGTCACCCCTCCCTTTATTAATAAGAGAATAGAATAAATAACGTAAATATTTAGGGCTATATACAGGTTAATGTATTTGGGTTAATGTCCCTTTAAGAGAATGACAAATTGGGCTGGGGGCGGGGTTAAGGGTTGCAAGGCTATTGGTGACATCCCAAATGGTCATGTGACCTATGGGGAATGTTCTGGAAAGGGGCTTATTATATATAGGAATCTCTCACAGGTGCACTCATACCTGTTCCCAGCCAGGCAGTGAAGGTGCAACAAGCTCAGTGAAGGTGAAAACAGGCTCCTGAAGTACTTCAGTTATGGCTATGAAAACCTTAATGAGGCAAGTGTTGGAGAAAGCTGGGAATAAAGGTGGAGAAGAAGGACTTAGAAAATGCCTGGCTTCAGCAGAGAATGATAATGAGCAAAGTGTTTTGGCTGAGGTAAATTCAGTACAGTATCCTGTGGTATTCCCCTGTAGTCAGAAGTAGAACAGCTGTTAATGACATTCAAAACCGCTGTACCCGCGGCCATGAACCGTCTCCGCAGCTGCTGGTGTCACAGGACAGAGAAGACAGCAGCACAGCATGGCTGGAAGAACCAGCAGCCACTATGCAGCATCAGGTCATCTTGAGAGAAAAGAAATAGAGGAGGGTCCGGTCCCCATTGCCGCCCAGAGGCAGTGCTGGGTGGGCTAAAGGAGCGTCAGCTATACAGAGGACAGAGGCAGTGTCTGCGGTTGTAAGTGAGGAGAGACAAACCCTGCCCAGTATTATTACCACAGCATGCGGCTGCAAGCAGTGTGAGTATCACAGACATCCTGCGGATGGCCACTGGAGGCAACAGAGAGCAGCATTATGCTGCTTCAGATATAACAAATTCTCCAGCACCCCCTGGCGGTATAGGTGAGTTAGCACACACACTTAAAGCGGGATTCCACTGCCGTTTTTTTTTTTTTTACCTGTGTCACTGTTGGGCGATTCCTACCGGGTCTTTGCAGCCACGATCGGCGTCTTTTTAACCCCCGGCGTGACGATTTCATTGCTAAGGAAAACTTTTAAAAAAGCAGTCCGGCGGTTTCCATTTTCACTGTGGGCGTTTGAAGCCCACAGGCATTTACTTCCTGGATGTGATGACACTGAGCTCCCAGCATCCACTGCTCCATCTCGCACATGCTCATTGAGTGTCCTCTTTGTTTTCCTTCCTTTTGTCTCCTGTGCTATAGTGGTAATGGCTGATAGAGCTGCCTGCCCACTTTCAAAATGGCAATTTCGGCTTGACTGTGTCCCCCATGGATTCCTGGGAAATAGCTAAAAAAGTTCCCAGGGACCATTGCGAAGCCGATAAACACGCCTACTCCCACGGGAGGAGAGCCCAGAAGTCGGCATAAACATTAAAAATAAAAGGTAAATACTGCATATTATTTTATTTCAATGGTCATAACTGCATCTATGTTCCAAAGCCATTTGAATAAGTCGAACTTGCAATTTTCTGTACAAAACCACTTTAATAGCATTATGGAATCCATTAACAGATTAGCTGAAACTATGAATACACCTGCAATTTAAAATAGTAATTATGGTAATGTATGGTCTAATCAAAATAGACATTCTGTCAGCTTAGGCAATATAGGTAATGTTAATAAAAATCAGTCAGCTAATGTTAATTCGCAATATCTATTACCAGCTGAGATTAATATATCTAGCGCATCGGTACCAGAAGTGTGCTTTAAAGAGACATTACCATGTGAGATCTCGCTGTTAGGTTACCACCTTACTCCTCAGTCTAAGGAAAAAATATGGAAAGGTCACTTCGTAGATAATCTGTCGCTTATTCCATAAAAAATAAATAAATAAATAAAATAAAATAAAAAAAATGAATTTGTCAACAGAAATGACAAAAAAAAAAAAATCAGATGAGAAAGATGAGGGTGATAGGAGAAGACCTGTGGCGAGGTCTTTTAATAATTGGTGGCAGTCATTTGCAATATACTCCAGTGTGCTAGGTGAGAAGCACCCGGAGTATTGCAGCGGGCTGTTTCAACAAATGGAGCATGTGCTAGAAGCGTATAAAAGTTTTGTAGGTCTAAAATGGTTTCAATATGATGAGGCATTTAGAAAAAATTATCAATCTACCCATCATTGAAGTGGGGCAATAAGGACGTCGGGTTGTGGCTTAATCTGATGGTGCTACAGAAATTGGGTTTCATTAGGCAGCAGCCACAATTTACAATGTCCCCTTATAAAAGGGTATACTGCTTTGCTTACAATGAGAACCAGTGTAAATGGGGGGGTTTGTGCAAGTACAAGCATGAGTGTTCTGGACCCCACCCTTTGGTCAGGTGTTTCAAAAAGGAATTCTAATATTCAAAGCTCCCAGAGGGATATTTATGCAAAAAGCTCACACCCCAGTGAAACTAGCAAGTATGCAGCAATGGTTGGACATATATCCAGACCAGGAGACAGCCAAGTTCCTAATTGAAGGTTTCTCCAAAGGTTTCCCTTTGCCAGTATTTCAGGGTGAAGGGTGTGAGCCAGTTAAAAATTTAAAGTCAGTGGATACTTACGCACACATTTTTAAAGGGAAGTTAATTAAGGAAGGTAGGATAGCAGGTCCATTTGATTCCCCTCCTTTCTCACCATTTAGGATATCGCCGTTAGGCATCATACCCAAAAAATAAAAAAATAAAAAATAAAAGAGCCAAATACCTTTCGCCTAATCCACCATTTATCATTCCCAAAAAGTAACTTGTTAAATGATGAAATAGATGCCGGCATGTCATCAGTATCATATTGCACGTTTGAAGAGGATATTCAGCAAATTAGGAAGTTTGGGAAAGGTGCGTTGCTTGCGAAAGCAGACATAAAGGCGGCCTTCAGGCTGCTACTGATTGGCAGTAGCTTTCAACTCCTTGGATAGGTATTTTTGAGGGCAAATACTACTTTGATATGTGCCTCCCTATGGGATGTGCCATATCTTGTGCATATTTTGAAAAATTTGCAACTTTTCTCCAATGGATTATGGCTTTTCAATCTGGCTACCAAGGTATATTACATTACCTGGACAACTTTTTATTCATTGGTCCAGCGCAATTTCCTGTCTGTTATTTTATGTTACATCTGTTTAGTGCGGTAGCGCATCATTTCAGTATCCCACTAGCTAGCGAGAAAACAGTTTTTCCTTCCTCGATTATAGCATTCCTAGGTGTCAAGATTGACACTGTTAATCTGATATTTCAGTTACCTGAATCTAAGATTTAAGATTTAAAGCTTTAATTTCAGTGTTGATTAGGCGTAAAAAAAGTGTTATTAAAAGAACTCCAATCTTTATTAGGCCTTCTGGCATTCGCGACAAGGATTATGGCAGTTGGCAGAATCCTCTTGCAGCGCTTGTACTTGGCCATGTCTGGAATGAAATCACCATTTTCCCAAATCAGATTGACAGTTGACCTCAAGGAGGACCTGTCAGTTTGGTTTAAATCCTTTGATATATACAATGGCAGATCATTTTTTCAGGAACAATTTGTGTCCTTATCCGACCTTGAGCTATATACAGATGCTGCAGGCTCATATGGATTCACAGCTATTTGGAAGACTCACTGGTGCTGTGGTAAGTGGCCTGTGAGATGGGAGACGAATAAAGTCACCAAAAGCACAGTAGTGTGGGAGCTTTTCCCTTTAGTGGTTGCGATAGAAATATGGGGTGAGCAATTGCAAATAAAAGAATCCTGATTAATTTGGATAATAAAGGGATCATATATACTGTGAATTGTTTGTCAGCCAAATCTATACAAGTGGTCAACTTACGAAGATACTTAGTGTTTCTTTGTCTTAAATTTAATATTTGGTTAAAGGCCAGGCACATCCCAGAGAAGGAGAATCAAATTGCAGATGCATTATCTCGATTTCAGGTATACCGATTTCACCAACTCCTGCAGAATGCGGACAAGGAAGGTAATGTGTGTCCAAAAAACCTGTGGAGCCTAATTTAAAGGTTCTTACAAATGCGATAAGACACTCTGTGGCAGAAAATACATGAGTTGAGTACTCAACCACATGGAATAGGTGGTGTAATTTTGCTATGGAAATGGATATACAATTTGAGTCACGTTTCCAAAATCATGGCGGGTTTATCTTTTTTCTTCAAATTAAAAATATTTTAAATTAAAAAATTAAGGCTATATTATTTAATACTGCATTTGTACTAGCCTTTTTGGGGCTCTCAGAATATCTGAGTTGCTGCCAAAAAAACTAAAAAGTAATGGTGGGTTTACTAAAAAAGAATGTGATTGTCTCGGTCAAATTGTTCATCCCTGTGTCAAAAAACAGATACGTTAGGAAAAGGCAGTTGGGTACCTTTAAGTCGATGTGGAGATGAGGATATATGTCCAGTTAGAGTCATAAATGGTTACCTGGCAGTTAGGCCAATAGGCTGATGGGTCCCCTCTTACTCAGTATCAATTCAATTACATATTAAAGGCTTGCTTGAGAAAATTGAATTTGCATCAATTTAAGTTTATTTCTCATTCTTTCAGTATCGGGGCAGCTACGGAAGCTGCTAGGATGGGATTGGATGCAGGGCCGGATTAACATAGGGGCTTGTGGAGCTGCAGCTCCAGGCCCCTCCCTCAATATAGGCCCATGCCAGTAGTTTATCAGTATCTGTAGCCTTCTGGAAGGAGGAGGAGCCCTCTGTGCACTGCACACATGGAGGAGACAAGTGTAGTCACTGCAGCCAAGTCTTGTCTCTGCAGATGTGTGACTCCTATCACAGGATCTGTTCCACTCACACAGATCCTCTGTGTCTGGGAGCTGTCTGGGGGAGGGGCGCTGATGTTGTCCTATGAAGCAGGAGCCCGGGAGGAAGGACATATCCGATGCTGTTGACATGAGGTTAGTAAATTTGTTAGGGAGGTGTTGTGTAATTATTGCGCTAGGGGACACACTGCTGCTTCCCCCCATGTAATGTGCTCTCTTGTGCCCAGTGCCCCCCATGTAATGTGCCCAGTGACCCCCATGTAATGTGCTCTTGTGCCCAGTGCCCCCCATGTAATGTGCTCTCTTGTGCCCAGTGCCCCCATGCAATGTGCTCACTTGTGCCCAGTGCCCTCCATGTAATGTGCTCTCTTGTACCCAGTGCCCCCCATGGAATGTGCTCTCTTGTACCCAGTGCCCCACATGTAATGTGCTCTCTTGTACCCAGTGCCCCCCATATAATGTGCTCTTGTGCCCAGTGACCCCATGTAATGTGCTCTTGTGCCCAGTGCCCACCATGTAATGTGCTCTTGTGCCCAGTGAACCCATGTAATGTGCTCTTGTGCCCAGTGCCCACCATGTCATGTGCTCTCTTGTGCCCAGTGCCCACCATGTCATGTGCTGTGCATTGCAGTACCCACCATGTCATGTGCAATGCAGTGCCCACTATGTAATGTGCAATGCTCACTATGTCGTGCAGTGCCCACCATGTCATGTCCTGTGCCCACCATGTCATGTCATGTGCATTGCAGTGCCCCCATGTAATGTGCTGTGTCCAGTATGTCATTTGCTGTGCATTGCAGTGCTCACTATGTAACGTGCAGTGCCCACCATGTCATGTGCTGTACATTGCATTGCTCTTCATGTGATGTGCAGTGCCCACTATGTCATGCTGTGCCTTGCATTACCCACCATGTAATGTGCAGTGCCCACAATGTCATGTGCTGTTACCACCATGTAATGTGCAGTGCCCACCATGTAATGTGCAGGGCTGACCATGTCATGTCATGTGCCATGCAGTGCCCACCATGTCATATACTGTGCCATGCAGTGCCTGCCATGTAATGTGCAGTGCCCACCATGTCATGTGCAATGCCCACCATGTCATGTGCTGTGCCATGCAGTGATCCCACCATGTAATGTGCAGTGCCCAATATGTAATGTGCTGTTCCATGCAGTGCCCACCACATCATGTGCAGTTCCCACCATGCCATGTGCTGTGCTCAGCATGTAATGTGTTGTGCCCACTGTGTAATGTGCTGTGCTGTTCAGCAGTGCCCACCATTTAATATGCCGTTCCTAATATGTAATGTGCAGTTGCATTGCCCACCATGAAATGTGCTATGCCATGCAGTGCCCACCATGTAATGTGTTGTACCCACCATGTAATGGGCTGTGCCAGGCAGTGCCCACCATGTAATGTGATGTGTCATACAGTGCCCACCATTTAAATTGCTGTGCAGTGCCCACCATGTCATGTGCTGCGCCATGCAGTGCCTACCATGTAATGTGCTGTGCCCACCATGTAATGTGCTGTACATTGTCCAACATGGCATGTGTCCTGCAGTACCCACAATGGAATGTGGGGGCTCACCATATAATGTGTGGTGTCCACTATTTAATGTGCTGTGCTCACAATGTAATTGCCTGTGCTGTGTCGTGCAGTGCCCACCAATGTGCCCAATGGAATGTGGTGTGCAGGGCTCACTATGTCATGTGCGGTGTCCACCATTTAATGTGCTGTGCTCAAAATGTAATGTGCTGTGCTGTGTTGTACAGTGCCCACCATGTCATGTGGTGTCATTCAGTGCCCACCTTGTTTTGTGCTGTGCAGTGCCAACTATGCCATGTGCAATACCCAACATATAATATGCTGTGCCCACCATATAATGTGCTGTGCAGTGCTCACTATGTAATGTGCTCAGCTGTGCCCGCCATGTCATGTGCTGTGCCCACCATATAAGGTCCTGTGCTCACCTTGTGCATGTGCTGTGTTGTGTCCACCATGGAATGTGCTGTGTTGTGCAGTAGCAACCATGTCATGTGCTGTGCCAACCATGTAATGTGCTGTGCCCACTATGTAATTTGCTGTGCTTTGCCCACCATTAAATGTACTGTATCCATGTATCCACCATGTAATGTGTTGTGCCAACCATGTAATGTACTGGGATATCCCCCCCCCCTGTAATGTACTATGCTGTGCCCCCCCCCCCACAGACTCTCACCCCCCTCTTTCTCTCTTTTACCCACTCACCCCCTCTATCTCTCATCCCCTCTCCTTCACCCTGTTCTCTCTCACCACCTTCATCCCCCATTCTCTTTCTTGCCCCCTTCAACCCCCTCTTTCCCACCACCCTCTCTCTATTCCCCTTTTTCTTTCCCCCTCTCTCTTGTCCCCTCTCACCCCTTTCTCTCTCTCTTCCCCTCCCTCAGCCCCCTATCTCGGTATCACCCCCCCCCCCCTCTCTTTAATTTAATTTAACAAAAAATTGTTTGCATTTTAAGTTTATTTATTTTCATAAAAAGGCCCACCAAAATCCTTAGCACCAGGCCCATGATGCTCTTAATCTGGCTCTGATTGGATGATGCAATAATCAAAAGGTTGGGGAGATGGGAATCTCAACGTTTTCAGATTTATGTCAGACCTGATCTTTTTCTTTAAATTCTAGGTAATAGAAGATATGTTTGGATCCTGAGCCACTCTTTTGTATACTGGGCTAATAAAAGAGCCAAGAAACACTGCTATATGTCCAATTTGTCTATGGATCCTGGAGAAATTTCATGAATTTACAGAATTTTCTGGAAAGTAATTAGAGGTCTTAAATTGGGCTTATTTATTTCTTTCTTTATTTATTTTTATGTCTCTAGATTGATTGAGTCATGGCCAGTCCTGGATGCATTAACAGTACACCTAGGGGGAAATGATGTGGGGAAAGTTAAAACTCTGGACCTCATGTCGTCATTTAGACGTGACCTAATTAAGGTTAAGTTATCTTTTCCGAATACCAGAATTATCTTTTCGGAGATAATCCCTCGGCTAGTATGGCTCTAAGAAGTTAATAAAGAAAATTAGGAAGAGATTGAACAGGTTTATGCTGCACATTTGGTTAAAAGATTTTGGTATGCTCAAGTCCTTTAAGACTTAAGACTGAGCTGTTTTGAAGCTGATTGTTTGCAATATAAGAATTTTATGATGCAATAAAATTATCTGAATATGGTTATTATTTATGCGCATTGGAGGTTTCCTCATATAGACACATTAATATAGAGGGTGGTTTCCCTGGATTATATAGAGCAGATGGAGTTCACCTGTCCAATATAGGTTTAGATATATTTAATGTAGGATTGCAAAACTGCATTCAATTGGCCGTGGTTGTGGGGTACGCCGGGCTTGAAATTCTCAAACACGGCATGTGGGGACTTTGGTTAAAAGATTTATGTATGCTCGAGTCCTTTAAGACTGAGCTGTTTTGAAGTTGATCGTTTGAAATATAAGAATTTTATGATGCAATAAAATTATCAGAATATGGTTATTATTTATTTATTGATTTGAATATACCAATAAATGTGCAGCAGCCAATTCTTTGCCAATAAGTGTGTTGAGTTATTATTTAACCACTTACAGACCGGACCATTTTGCTGGTCAAAGACCAGACCACTTTTTGCGATTCGGCACTGCGTCGCTTTAACTGACAATTCCCACAAATAGAGCTTTCTTTTGGTGGTATTTGATCACCCCTGCGGTTTTTATTTTTTGCGCTATAAACAAAAATAGAGCGACAATTTTGAAAAAAACGCATTATTTTTTACTTTTTGTTATAATAAATATCCCCAAAAAATATATAAAAAAACATTTTTTTCCCTCAGTTTAGGCCGATACGTATTCTTCTGCATATTTTTGGTAAAAAAAAATCGCAATAAGCGATTATTGATTGGTTTGCGCAAAAGTTATAGCGTTTACAAAATAGGGATAGTTTTATAGCATTTTTATTAATAATTTTTTATTACTAGTAATGGCGGCGATCAGCGATTTTTATTGTGACTGCGACATTGTGGGGGACCCATCGGACATTTTTGACACATTTTTGGGACCATTGTCATTTATGCAGTAATCACTGCTATATAAATGCAGTGATTCCTGTGTAAATGACACTGGCAGTGAAGGGGTTAACCAGTGGGTGGCAGTGTAGGGGTTAAGTGTTCCTAGGGGTGTGTTACTAACTGTGGGGGGGGTTGGGCTTTCATTTAGTGAACACTGATCTCTGCTCCAATCACATGGAGCAGAGATCAGCGTCACTAGTTGCTAGGCAGAATGGAGAAATGCTGTTTATTCAGCCGTCCCGTGAGACGATCGCGGGGATGCCCGCGGCGATCGAGTCCGCGGGTCCCGCGACCGGACTCAGGGGGGTCCGATGGCAGGGCGGTATTGAATATTGGACGTACCTGTACGCCAATATGCCTGCCCGTGCCATTCTGTCGACGTACATCGGCGTGCACTGATCGGGAACCGGTTAAATAGGCTATATAAGTTTTGGTATTCGGGGAGGGTAGGTGCGGCCTGCATTCCCATGAAATAGGAGGGCTTAAGGCTTTGAGCCCCGACAGCATGGGCATGCGGTCACCCCTCCCTTTATTAATAAGAGAATAGAATAGATAATGTAAATATTTAGGGCTATATACAGGTTAATGTATTTGGGTTAATGTCCCTTTAAGAGAATGGCAAATTGGGCTGGGGGCGGGATTAAGGGTTGCAAGGCTATTGGTGACATCCGAAATGGTCATGTGACCTATGGGGAATATTCTGGAAAGGGGCTTATTATATATAGGAATCTCTCACAGGTGCACTCACACCTGTTCCCAGCCAGGCAGTGAAGGTGCAACAAGCTTCCCACCCCCCCTTCCCTTGTCGCTAAGCAAGTTTATGTGGTCTGTCACCCTACGTGATGTAGGGGGGACTTTGGTTAAAAGATTTATGTATGCTCGAGTCCTTTAAGACTGAGCTGTTTTGATCGTTTGAAATATAAGAATTTTATGATGCAATAAAATTATCAGAATATGGTTATTATTTATTTATTGATTTGAATATACCAATAAATGTGCAGCGGCCAATTCTTTGCCAATAAGTGTGTTGAGTTATTATTTAAATAGGCTATATAAGTTTTGGTATTCGGGGAGGGTAGGTGCCGCCTGCATTCCCATGCAAAACATGTACTGAAAACATTATTAGTGCCGTGTGCACAGTGAGGGCATTGCGCAATACATATAAAATAGAATACAATTATATACAGAACTTACAAATTTCCATTACAGTCTCCTCTCTTTTGATCAATATTTTGATCACTAACCATACCTGCTATCACCTTTAACCTGGAACTTTCACACGCTTAGTTGGAGGTAGTCCTGGCCAAAGAGACAAAAACTCCATTGTGGAGAAAATAGCTGAGCAGCTTTTTTCATTACAAAATGACTTTTCATTGTGAAAAACAGATTGATAAGACATAATTACATAGTACTTACTGTACACGCCTGTGGCCAGAATGGTATGTTGGTATGTTGGTATGCTGACTTATCAGCATATGTAAAGACAGACAATTCTACATAAAATGGAAGAGGTACAAAAGACAAATATGACTTCAACATGGCTAAACTACTTTTCAAATATATATATATATATATATATATATATATATATATATATATATATATATATATATATATATATCCCTTACAATTAAAGTAATTGAATCATAACGTACCCTAGACTGTGATTGCAAGAGGGAAACAAATCAAACACGGATTTCTTTAATTTAGTCATTTTTGCATTGTCTGGTGTTGATCCAGGTGACTTTTCCTTCAAGTTTTGCAAAACTGTACATGAAATAGATGCTGTATTGAGTCTCCAAACATTTCCTTATATATAAATGTCTCTTAACAAACCACAAGTCACCTGGCTTTAGTTTTAGATCCTTCCAAACTTTTAGGATCTAGAATTGGGGAGAAAACACATAAATTAGTTTGTCAAAAACCTTAAAAGATCGCCAACATTCTCTGTGAGGTCCAAATGGAGGACTTCAGCTGCTGAGACAAAATATAAGCAAGTAAGACACTCCCAGACCAAATCCCATAGAGAGAGAGAGTTCAACATCCCCTTAGGGGCTTGATAAAATATCAAAAAACATTCAGGCAAGGGGGCGTGGCTTGCGCGCTGAAGAAGATGGGTGCTTAAGCCTAGAGCTCTCCACAGCCGGCTGTTTAACAGCCAAAAACAGGCAGGTATTCTCCTCTAAAAACATACCTAAATACTCCGCAGTACTCCTGGGACAGTAGGGGCAATAATGTCTCGCAAAAGAGGACAAGAAAGGGGACCAAAAAAGCTGTCATCATTTACATTTAAATAAAGCAGTGAGCTGACTAAAATCCAAGATGGCGCCGCCGGAGCTGTGAGGAAAAATAATAAAACTCACACAAACCTTTCTGATAGCCATCCACCTGAAATGGATGAGAAATTATCTTCCTCATATTCTAATGGCTCCTCTCAACTATCCCCAACATCTCAGGGACCCGCAAAATCGTGGATGAAGCTGGATTTATCTTGTCAGGCAGTTGATACTTTGAACACAGCTCTGCATAGTGATAATGCTATGTCCTCATTACAGACATCTATAGCTGCTTTCCCAACATCAGGTCAGCCAGTACTAGATACCACAATGAAAGAAATGCTTGTGTCATTACAATCATCTATTATATCTAATCTATCCTCCATGATTCATAAATTCTCTCTTGATATGAAACATATGGTTGGTAGACTGCAATACGTTGAAAACAAAATGGAGGGATGCACTGAAACAGTGAATGAGCTAGTGGATGCATGTATAGAAGAAAAAGATGATTCCATGTGGGTTAAGATGAAATTGGCAGATCTCGAGGACCACTCACGTTGAAACATTAAAATGAGAGAAATACCAGAGTCAGTTCTACCTATGGACTTACGTAACTATGCAAATACACTATTTTCTACATTATTGCCAGAATTATCACCGATTGAACATACAATCGATCGTATTCATAGAATTCCCAAACCAAAACATCTAGAAGAATCAATTCCCAGAGATGTTATTCTGTGAATTCATTTTTATCAAGCTAAAGAGCAAATTCTCTCCAAAGCAAGGGAGCTAACTACTCTGCCACCACCATACTCAGATATACAATTATTTGCCGATCTCTCGCAATTTACACTACAAATTAGAAGACAGCTCAAAACTGTAACAAAGGCATTATCTAATCATAAGATCACATACAAATGGAGACATCCAGCTACTATCTTGACCACTTACAGCGGGAAACATTTTGCTATATCTACCATTGAAGATGGCATGCAATTACTCCAAACATGGGGTATTATAGTTGATCTTCCACATAACACCCCTGCCTTGAAGGAAAAACCTAATTTGTTCCACTTTGGACAAAAACGTGAACAAAATAGAATTAAATACAAATGAACTACTCCTACCTGTTAAATACATTACTGACATATACGGTCTGTTTGATGCTCAATACCTTACTACTTGAACTTCACCCCCTATCTTGGTCAGCATTCCTTTGAGTGGATTACTGCTGAATCTTGGAAAATATTTTTTTCTTTACTCTTATTTTTTTTTTTCTTCTCTCCCTTTTTTTTTTTTTTTAATTAACTATTTTTTTAATATTTTTTTTTTTCCTCTTGCAATATATATTGCCAAATAACTTCTAGTAGAGTAATAACTTGTTTTTTTCATAGGTTTGAAAAAAAAAATCTACATTGTTGTGTGCATGATTTAATAGTAACTGTGAACTGATCATATAACAAATACTTAGATATTTAGTTTAAGCATTATAGAAACTAGAGAATATTCTTTTAGGAATATATAGAATTATAGTAACATCTAATTTTGATATATATTAATATGTCTTTCAAAATATTGTCCCTAAATGCAAGGGGACTGAATCACCCAGCGAAACGAACCTCTATGTGGAGGTCTGCCTTATCCTTTAATTGTGACACATTTTGCTAAAGATGCATCTCCCAAATGTCAACATAAACATATCCTCATATTTTTCAAACAAAATTCTCCAAAAAACAAAGAGGGGTGTTAATAGCTATTAGAGATACTATTACATTTCAATTCGATAATTGTATCACTGACCCTGAAGGTCGCTATATTTTTTTGATTTGTACCATTAACAATATTCAATACACCCTTGTATCTATTTATGCTCCGAATATGAGGCAAATGCATTTCATTAAAAAAAACTAGAGGAGGGGAAGAAAGTTCAAAAATGACACCCCCTGATATGTGGAGATTTCAATTTGATTCCAAACAATGATATGGATTCTTCTGCTAAGTCCAAACGCTATGCTTCTCCCCTTGCTAAGTTCATAACTTCGAACGACTTATTTGATGTGTGGAGATGTGGACATGCTAATGAAAGGGATTACACATATTTGTCACCACGGCACAATACCTACTGCAGAATTGACTTATTCTTGACAGATAAATGGCTGCTTGAAAAGATTTAATCCTCCCATATACATACGGCCACGTGGTCAGATCACACTCCCATTAGCATGTCTATAACAACCACATCATCCCAACCAAATTCATATATATGGAGAGCTAGTAACTATATTCTCCAAAATGAAAATTACTCCACAACACTCCAACAACACCTTACTGAATTTTTTTCAATTAATTTGACGTCTATATCTGACCCAATATCATATAAATGTACTCACCGAGGCCAAGATGCCGAGAGCGGTCGCTGTTGCAACTCGGCGCAGACCACCCCTGAAGGTGGCACAGAGGGTGGTTGCACCAAGAGGCACAAGCCACCAGTAGGACAGTCACTTGCTAGAAGATCAGCAGGTAGCTTGAGCAGAGCTGAAGGTGATGTCCCGTGGGAAGGTCCAGAAGCAAGGTAACAAGTCCGTAAAGCAAAGAGAGAATCCAGGAGACAGGCCAGGGGTCAAACACAGTCCAGACAACAAGTACCAGGAACGCTGAGACAGAAGGATAATCCAAGACAAGCCAGGGGTCGGGTCAGGAGAAGATCAGCGAGGTCGAAGAGGCAATCCGGGCAAAAACAAGTAATAGAGATCACAGGAACACACGTGGGAAACACAGGAAGCTGAAGACAAACCAGCAGTGTGTTTGGATGACCTCACTTCCTTTATAGGTCAGCGAGGGGTCACACCCTGTGTGTGTGTGCTTTCGTTTATTCCTGTTGCACACACCTGTGCGCCAGAGCGCTTTACCTGTGCGCATCCTATGACAGTGCCCCCCCCCCGAGGGGCGGCCTCCGGACGCCCAAGCTAGCCATCAATTCTGGATGTTGCTGATGGAAAGTCTTTATTAATTTGGGAGCATGAAGGTTCTTGGATGGTTCCCAGGAGTTATCTTCTGAAGGGTACCCCTTCCATTTTACCAGGTATTGTATTTGTCTACCGACTTTCCTGCATCCTAGTAAAGCTTCCACTTCAAATTTATCTTCTCCATCGATCTTGATGGGTGGAGGAGGAGGCACTTCTCTTCCAGGAAAAGGACTAGGAACCAATGGCTTCAAAAGGGAGGCATGACAAACAGGGTGTATCCTGTATGATTCAGGGAGAGCTAGTTCAAAGGCTACAAGATTTATTACCCTTTTGATTTTGAATGGTCCTATGAATCTGGGACCCAGCTTGCGTGTGGGACAAGGAAGTTTGAGATTAGTGGCAGATAGCCAGACTTCCTCGCCAATTTTAAAGGTAGGGTTCTCCTTCCTTCCCCTATCATGGTATTTCTTGTAATCATCCTGGGCCTTCTGTATGGTCTCCTGGATCCTTTGGAAATTAGATTGGATGGCGGCTATCCGATCTTGGACCGCAGGAACAGTGGATTCTGGGATGGAGTTCGGGAGGAAAGAAGGGTGAAACCCACAGTTGATCCAAAAGGGAGTCTGATTGGTAGTTGTGTGAATTGAATTATTATAGGCGAATTCTGCATATGGCAATAGGGCCGACCAATCCTTTTGAGATCCTGAACAAAAGCAGCGAAGATACTGCTCAAGGGTTTGATTTGTCCGTTCAGTTTGCCCGTTACTTTGGGGGTGATATGCCGATGACAAACAGATCTTGATTTCCAGTATCTTGCAGAGTTCTCTCCAAAATCTAGAGGTGAACTGTGGACCTCAGTCTGACGTGATACTGCTGGGATCCCCATGGAGCCTGACAACCTCCTTAATAAAGAGATTGGCAGTTTCCAGAGCAGAGGGGGTACCGACCATAGGTTCGGAAATGGGCCATCTTTGAAAGACGGTCAACTACTACCAGAATTGTGGTGAAACCTTCCAAGGGCGGTAGCTCCACAATAAAATCCATTGTCACGTCTGCCCAAGGTCGGTCAGGAATGGGCAAAGGCCTTAACAGGCCCCAGGGCTTGATCTTGGGACCCTTACTACGCTGGCACGGTACACAAGAGGCAATGTAAGTCTGGCAGTCCTGTCTCCAACCTGGCCACCAGAAAGAACGAGAGATCAGTTCCGCGGTTTTCTGTGTCCCAAAGTGGCCGGCCAATTTGTGATCATGACAAGTCCTTAGAACTTGAGTCCTAATCTCAAGGGGAACGAAGACCTTGTTTCGGGCCCAAAACAGATTGTCACGTTTTTCCAAGGTAGATAGGACTGGGTCATTGCAATGGACTGAAGCGGTTTTGATGGCCGTAAGTAAGTCAGGCTGTGGGAGTAAAAGGAAGTTGTGAGGCGACAAGATCGTACTAGGCTCCGTTACCTGGGAAGACTCAGGGAACATGCGCGAGAGCGCATCCGCTTTGTTGTTCTTGGATCCGGGCCGGTACGAGATATGGAACTGGAATCTTGAAAAGAAAAGCGCCCAACGGGCTTGACGGGGTCTTAAGCGTTTGGCAGTCCGCAGATATTCAAGATTCTTGTGATCTGTGAATATTGTGATGGGATGAGTGGCTCCTTCCAAGAGGTATCTCCACTCCTCCAGAGCGAACTTGATGGCCAATAGTTCTCGGTCGCCTACATCATAATTCCTCTCCGGTGGGGTCAGCCTCCGAGATGCGAAAGCCACCGGGTGTAACAAAGCTTTGGGCCCTTGTCGTTGTGAGAGGATGGCTCCTGTGGCTGTCTCGGAGGCATCTACTTCCAGTACGAATGGTAGAACTGGATCGGGATGCCGCAAAATAGGAGCTGAGGTGAACAAGGTCTTTAGTTTGGTAAAGGCTTCTTGGGCTTCTTGAGACCACTGAAATCGGGTGTGTTGGCGGGTCAGCTGAGTAATGGGGGCGACTATTGAAGAGAACCCGGCGATGAATCTGCGATAAAAGTTAGCGAAGCCTATAAACCTTTGCACGGCTTTCTTATCCCTTGGAGCAGGCCATTCCAAGATTGCCTTGATCTTTTGGGGATCCATGGAGATGCCCTCGGTAGAAATGACGAATCCTAAGAATTGAAATGTAGTTATCTCAAATTCACATTTCTCCGCCTTAAGGTACAGCCGATGTTGTCGGAGGATGGTGAGGACTTTCCGCACGTAGACCCTGTGGAGTTCAAGAGAAGCAGAGAAAATAAGGATATCATCTAAATATACCACTATAAAATCATCAAGATAGTCTCTGAAGATATCATTTACTAGATGCTGAAATGTGGCCGGGGCATTGCACAGGCCAAAGGGCATAACAAGATATTCATAATGGCTGAATCTCGATCTGAAGGCTGTCTTCCATTCATCCCCAGCACGGATTCTAATGAGATTGTAGGCCCCCCGTAAGTCCAGTTTGGAAAATACTTTGGCAGATCCTAAGCGCTGGAATAACTCAGGGATGAGTGGAAGTGGATAACGATTTTTGATTGTGACTTTATTAAGTTCCCTGTAGTCAACACATGGCCTAAGGGATCCGTCCTTTTTTCCCACGAAGAAAATACCTGCCCCTGCTGGCGAAGAAGATGGGCGAATGAACCCCTTTTCAAGATTTTCATCAATGTAGGCTTTGAGAGCCTTTAGTTCAGTCTCGGAAAAGGGGAATATTCGTCTAAAAGGGATCTCAGAGCCTGGTAACAGTTCAATGGGGCAATCATATGGTCTGTGTGGTGGTAGACGGTCAGCCTTCTTTTTATCAAAGACATCCTTAAACTCGGAGTAGACCCGAGGAATGTGCTGAAGGTGATTAGTGGTGGGGGCCACGGTCATACAAGGAGCTGAAATGGAAACAAAACAATGCTCCATACAGTAGGCGGATGTAAAGGACACTTCCTTCTTGTTCCAACTGATCTGGGGATCGTGAGCCTGCAACCAAGGAAGTCCCAGGATGATAGGGAACATGGGAGATGATATGAGATCAAAGCGTAGGAGTTCTCTATGGCCTGAGTCTGTAATAGTAAGCAAGGGTAGTGTCTCCTGTGTTACTGGACCTGAGAGTGGCAGAGATCCATCAGCTAAATGGACTAGAAGGTGTGTCGCTTTATTCTGGCTTGGAATGCGTAGTTGCTGTGCAAGGGAGATGTCCAAAAAGCAACTACATGCCCCTGAGTCAATCACGGCTGGGAGTGGGATCTTCTCTTCTGCCAACTGTAGGGAAACAGACAGAGTTACATAAGTTTGAGCAGGACCAACACTCTGGTAGTTCATTATACACCGTGGGGGCAACTTACGGGGTCTCACAGGACAGCTGTGAATGAAATGTCCAAGCCCCTCACAGTATAAGCACAGATTGGCTTGGCGTCTTCGTTGTCGCTCTTCTGGGGTGAGACGAGGACGGACCAAACCTAGCTGCATGGGCTCCCCTTCCGAAGCTGAGGGACCTGAAGGAACCAGGATGGGCGGATACGGGACAGTGGCCTTAGGAAGCATCCAACTAGGCCGAGGGGCCTGGAGGCGTTTGGAGCGCTGCTCGCGCATCCGTCTGTCCAGTTTTGTGGCCAACTGGATTAATTCCTCCAGGGAGGCAGTAGTCTCTACTCGGGCCAACTCGTCCTTTAGGTTCTCGGAGAGCCCTAACCTGTATTGATAACGCAGGGCCGCCTCGTTCCAGCCAGTGTCAGCTGACCACTTGCGAAACTCAACGGTGTAGTCCTCCACCGGTCTTCTCCCTTGTGAGAGAGCATGCAGGGTAGCCTCAGCCGTGGTAGTACGCTGAGGGTCATCATATAATTGTCCCATGGCCTCAAAGAAGGTGTCCATGGAGTTCAACAAGGAGCTTCTCTGTTCCATAAGGCTATGGGCCCAGGCCTGGGGTTCCTCAGCCAAAAGAAAGATAATAAACCCGACCTTGATGATCTCCGAAGAAAAGGTCCTGGGTTGCAAAGCCAAGTACAAGGAACATGCATTTTTAAAAGCTCTGAATTTCTTTCGGTCGCCTGAAAATCGCTCAGGCGTGGGTACTCGCGGTTCGGGTACTGTCATCATCATACCAGGTGGAGGCTGGACATGAGGTGTGGAGGCATCGCTGACTGAGGCCTGCGTAGGAATTGTGGGTGCCGGAGCTGTGGCTAGTCGCTGAAGCCTGCTGTCGATCTGTGCATAGCCATCCTGTAGTTTCTGTACTGCTTCTGTGAGTGCAGAGACTTGCTGGCACAGGACTTCTAATGGAGAACCCGCTCTGTTGGCCTCTGTCATGGCTGGTTTGTACTATCATATAAATGTACTCACCGAGGCCAAGATGCCGAGAGCGGTCGCTGTTGCGACTCGGCGCAGACCACCCCTGAAGGTGGCACAGAGGGTGGTTGCACCAAGAGGCACAAGCCACCAGTAGGACAGTCACTTGCTAGAAGATCAGCAGGTAGCTTGAGCAGAGCTGAAGGTGATGTCCCGTGGGAAGGTCCAGAAGCAAGGTAACAAGTCCGTAAAGCAAAGAGAGAATCCAGGAGACAGGCCAGGGGTCAAACACAGTCCAGACAACAAGTACCAGGAACGCTGAGACAGAAGGATAATCCAAGACAAGCCAGGGGTCGGGTCAGGAGAAGATCAGCGAGGTCGATGAGGCAATCCGGGTCAAAAACAAGTAATAGAGATCACAGGAACACACATGGGAAACACAGGAAGCTGAAGACAAACCAGCAGTGTGTTTGGATGACCTCGCTTCCTTTATAGGTCAGCGAGGGGTCACACCCTGTGTGTGTGTGCTTGTGTGCTTTCGTTTATTCCTGTTGCACACAGCTGTGCGCCAGAGCGCTTTACCTGTGCACATCCTATGACACCCAATGACATTATGGAATGCTCATAAAGCTGTTATGAGAGGGGTGTTTATGCAATTAGGTTCTAAAGCTAAAAGAAAGAGAACTCGGAGAATGGATGAACTTACTAAGAAGATAGCCAAAGCTGAGGAACACAATAAAAAAGATCCTTCTCCTTTCATTAAAACACAAATTTTCCAGTTACGTAATGAATTAAGAACCCTACTTCTAGAGACACATGAGAAATCCTATAAAAAATTCAGAGCTACCACTTATGCAACAGGGAACAAAGCAGGGAAAACAATGGCATTACGCATTAAAGGTTATCGATCTAAGACTAAAATTCCATTCCTCTACCATCCTCACACTAATGAAAAATTGCTTAAGCCTTCTTCAATAGCTGAAGCATTTAGCTCATATTATAATGATTTCTATAACATTAAGAACGATGGTGATACCCATCAACCTTCTCAGGAGGAGATTGACACCTTTTTGGAGAGTGTCAAACTTCCATCTATTTCCCCACAACAATTAGAATTTCTCAATTCTCCCTTTACTATCCCTGAAATTCTACAAACTATCCGTATTCTTCCTAACTTGAAATCACCTGGTCCAGATGGCTTTACAGGGGAATATTTAAAAAAAATTCAAAGTACTCTAGCACCTATACTATGTGACATTTATAATTTAGCAGCCAATTCTTCATAATTTCACAATGAAATGCTGAATGCTCTTGTTGTAACTCTTCCAAAACCAGATAAGAAACCATCTTCACCTAAAAATTTTAGACCAATTTCCTTACTCAATTTAGATGTTAAAATTAATGCGAAACTTATAGCCAAAAGACTAGATAGTTTGTTACCCTCTCTTATCCATAGAGATCAATCGGGTTTCACCAAAGGAAGACAAGCATCGGATGCTACTAGAAGAATGATAAATATAATACACCATGTAGAACTCACCAAATCGCCATCCCTGTTTCTGTCGCTTGACGCTGAAAAAGCATTTGATAGAGTTCATTGGGGATACCTGTCATCAGTTCTGACTAAATTTGGCTTAACAGGTCAAATCAACAAAGCAATATTAGCCCTGTACTCTGTCCCCTCGGCTCGAGTGTATACTACGGATTCTTTATCACCTCCATTCCCAATAACAAATGGTACACGACAAGGATGCCCCTTATCCCCCCTAATTTTTAACCTTGTTATTGAACCCCTAGCTGAGAGTATTAGGTCCAACAAAAAAATTATAGGAGTTACCATTGCTGAACAAGAACATAAAATCAACCTTTTTGCAGATGATGTTGTTCTTATGATTACTGATCCTGTGAAATCTTTACCGGAAATTCAGGAAACACTAAATATGTTCAGCAAAGTTACAGGCTTAACGCAAATAAATCTTGTATATTGAACTTGGGGATAGATGAAAATACTACTAAACATCTTAAATTAAAATTCCCTTATACATGGACTGAAAGTACAATTAAATATTTGAGTATTCAATTATCAAATTCATGTAAAACACTGTTCCAATATAATTATATTCCACTTCGTAATGCATTAGAAGAAAATCTCACTAAACTAGCATCCCATAAATTTTCATGGATGGGACGTTTGGCAGCATTTAAAATGCTTCACCTTCCACAAATTTTATATTTTTTTAGAACTCTCCCGATTTCAATTCCGTTATAATATTTCCAATCCCTTCAGACTCTGTTTTCTAGATTCATCTGGCAGGGTAAAAAATCTAGATGTGCTCATTCAAACTTAGTGAAGAAACGTCAAGCTGGGGGAACAGGGTATGTGGATTTCCAAGATTATTATTTAGCCTCGGTTCTTACACAGTCTAATGAATGGTTTCTATCTCCTCCATCTACAATTTGGGGGAAGATGGAAACTGCTAAGATCCCAGGAAATAATCTATCAATATGGATTCCTTCCATGGCACTTGGAACCAAGATACCTTCTCGCATCTCCCCAACAATATTAGCAACACTTAAATCCTGGGTTCGATTTCTGCATTTAACTTCCTCACACCCTCTTCCTACCAAAGTCCAAATTCCGCTAAATACTCTACATAATTTCATGAAGACAACCTCATTTACACCATGGATAGAGAAGGGAATTAAATATGTATCTGATCTACTTGATAATGGGGTGATCAAATCATTTCCTACACTTCAAAAGAAATTTCAATTGCCAAATTCAGATTTATTCCTCTACATCTGAACTAAGAATTGTAGCTCTTCAGCCTCACAAAAAAGAACATACTCATAAAATATGGCAGCCATGGTTAAAATGGGCTAGTTCCTAAAACATTGCACGAGTTCTTTGTTCCTAGATAAGTTGAATTAAAAAATTACTTACCCCGCTCTAATATTTTAATATTTGTTTTGTATCTATTAAATGACAGGTTACTATTACTGTCCCAAACACAGTTTAGCACCCATAAGGGTTTTCGGGAATATATTTAGGTTCATCATCTTTGAATTGGCAGTATATAAATATATGAAGATAATATTTATATTACTTTTGTGTATTGTCTCCACAATGGATGTATTAATTAGCTCCCGATCGATATCTTTATTATCCCTATTATAATTGAGATAATTAATATGGTTTTCTTTATATTATATTTTTTATTATTTTTGGATACTATTATCTATGTATCTAAATACTGTAACTGATCTGTTATTTAGTCATAATTGGGGTGTGGCCTGGCTGAGCTTGATGGCCGACGCTTAAGCTCTTAGCTCCGGCATCCCAGGACGAAATCATCTGATTACCGCAGGTATTCTCGCCTATGTGTCTCACCTAACGATGGGTACAGCCTCCCGCTCATCCTCGGCTTCTCGATCTTGTTCCCCGAGGGAGAATACAGCCGGACAAACGCCTCATAACATCCCGGAGATGTTCAGATCGCAGCGAGGGAACATGGCGCCCTCTCGCCACAGCACCTCCCAGGCCTCAGACTCTCGTCCTAACCCTCAGGGGACGATTGTTTTATCAGACGCTTTCCCGGCTGGGAACACAGCAGCTCAAAGAACGAGCGACCACAGTACACAGGAGATTCCCCCTGCACAACCAATCAACATGAACGACCTGCGCTCGATCGCCTCAGATATTAAGGACACACTATCTGCAGCCATTGCGGAACTCAGGGTGGATATCAGAGGTCTATCGGATCGCATGCACACTGGGGAGAAGATTACTGACCAACATGAAATAACACTCCGCAAGACTACGAGGAAAATGGACTCCCACACACTGCAAATGAGAGATATTCAGCGACATTGAGAAGATTTGGACAATAGGGGGAGACGTCATAACCTGAGAGTTAGAGGCCTCCCTGAATCAGTTTAAAACGACCAAATTGCCTCAGCCGTCACCTCCATCTTTAATGATGTGCTGGATAGACAACCTCAATCTAGCATTGAAATAGAACGCATCCACCGCGCTCTGAGGCCCAAAGGAAGAGATACTGATCCCCCAAGGGACATCGTTTGTTGTCTGGTCAATTATCATCTCAAGGAAGACATCCTAAAAGCTGCCAGATCGAAACAAAACATATCATTTGGTACTACACCTATTCAAATATTTCAGGACCTCTCTGGAATCACCTTACAACATCGCAGAGATTTACGCCCCCTGTTGGACGTCCTGAAAACGCGCAGCATACTATACAAGTGGAAGTTCCCATTCTGCCTTGCAGCATCACATCTAGGCCGTACAGCACATCTTAAGGTACCGGAGGACTTGCCAAACTTCTGCTCTATCTTAAACATCCCCATGGTTGAGGTGCCTAATTGGTATGCCTCCTTCCACCCACTGATACCCAAAGCGCCCAGACAACGCGCAGATCCGATGGAAACTCAAGATTCCTCCTTCCGCAGACGGAGATCCCCCTCTGGGCCCAGAGGATTTCGTCCGCCTGACATTGCCCGCAGGGGATCACAGCCCCTCTTCATCTCCACGCGCTCGTCGAGCAAGAAGAGACTACTGATTGATCTACCACCTCCTTCACTTCACTGCTCTGGCGGGATTTCTACACCTGACCCTTTGTCCGCCACCTTTATACCAAGATGGGATATCTCCTTTACACACAAGCTAAGTAAGTTTGTGGTGACCGCGCAATAGCAGTGCTTACGTTTCAGTTAATACCCTTTATTTCTCCTTTTGTTTCGTTATGTTTTCGTTATATTTTCCATTCCTACTTTCGCCGGCCACCTAATTCAATTTTGGTGACGATTCAGACCATACCTGCCTTGTAAGATGCAAATTAGACAACCGAAAGGCGGCCTGTTGTCATTCTTCACCTTGGCTTTCGAGCTACAACTCCTACAAAACATGGAGATATGCCACAGCGTACATCGTAAATGATGGCCGTGCATCCCATTTCCTATGCCATACGGCACCCTCTTACCCACCCACGCAATTCGCTGCTAGCTCTGTAACCTCGAAAGCCCAGGTCTCGATACATCCAGACGGCAACTTTCGTCAACAGACTGACAACCATTTGGGCCTATCTTACATGTCCTACACATCCTCGTGATGCCGATCGTTCTCGGTTACCGACAAACTTGTTCCCTGATGTCCCGCACTGGATAGATATTCTCCAATGGAGTATTCATCTGTCGCTTTTATGTTCGGCATCTTTGCTTTGGGAAAGCTGGCTGTACTCTCCTACACACTGAGCTGTTGACTGCTGTGAATCCAGGAGTCACGCTGCTTCTGTTTTTAGTTCCTTCGACCAGGATTCCCTCAGTGACACTGCCATATCTAGGGCAGGACTTGAACCACCACAGGTCCCAAACATACGCCTGTTTTATAAGACTGGATCTCTGCAGGTTACCTAATGGATAAGTATTATTGCTCTGAATTGTTGTTATGTTTTTTCATGGTTTATAAGTTGCTTCCTTTCAATTTAAAATTCTCAGAGACCAATTCCTGTTGATGAATCTCTGTTCTTATGTTATATGGTATCTCTGATACTTACACCAAACAATTTGATTCTCCCTATACGTTATCAACACGTCTTAGGTTCTGTAGCTCAAGTTTGCATTTTAAAGGCTATAATTACTTGTAGCTTGACTGTTGCCCCTGTGGTTGATATGCATGTGATAATCTTTACACAGTTGTCTCACACACTGGGACTCCCTTTAGACCTCTACCACATCGTTAGTTCATTTTCACCATCCATGATGTATACCTTGCTTATGCCAAACACGTATTAACGTCCTGGGATGCCATGCAGACACCCACTCGACAGATTCCCTGTGATCCGCCGTTAGGTTAGGTTCTAACCAACCCCACTGTAGGGTGACACTCGGGATCCCCTTCGTATAGAGCCGTGGGCTCCCTAGTTCATCCATCTCTGTTCCACTTCTTGTACCACTGAGCAAGTGGTCTGACCCTCCCCCCCTCTCCCCCCCTCCCCTCCCACAGTGACACAAATCCCGCTTTTTTATCTTCAGTGACTCTATAAATACTGGTCTGTTCCTACCCACTCTCATCACCCCCATTCGCTCCCCCCTCACCCCCTTCTCTCTGACCCACCCGCACTACACTTAATATGACGGACGTACACTCCTCACGAGACGACCGCACACCTCTATCTGACTTTGCTACTGGTACTAAATTTTACTCGATCAATATTAGACGTTTAAACACCCCTGAGAAGAGATCAAAATTGCTTTACACCTTACGCAGAGCGCACGCACAGATAGCTCTCATACAAGAAACTCATTTTTCGGACCGACTCCATTCCCAAATTACGAGACTCACATTACCCTACCGTTTATCACGCCACGACTGCCGACTCAAAATCCAAAGGAGTCTCTGTGCTAATCTCTAAGCATTGCCCTCTCACTGTCACAGCAGTACAATCAGACCCACTGGGTCGATACCTCTTCCTCAAAGGACACCTTCACAATCGACCTCTTACTATAGCTAACATATATGCTCCAAATGCAAGGCACGTACCATTCTTCAGAGACACTCTCTCCCAACTCACCGCCTTCCAACAAGGGATGCTCATCCTTGGGGGGGACTTTAATATTCCATTTTCCCCGGCCCTAGACACATCCAACGGTACCTCCTGTATCACATACAGAGCATTGCGGGCCATCAAACTGGAACTCCAATCCCTCGCCCTACACGACACCTGGTGTATACTACATCCAACCACTAAAGACTTTACATTTTACTCCCCCCCCATAACAAATACTCACATATAGATCACCTCTTCCTCACACAAGCCGATGTAGGCTACCTGACACAAGCCACTATTGAACCCGCTTTTCTATCAGACCACAACCCGATCACTATAATTCTTAACCTTAACGACTCCACCCCAGCATTCATCTGTCTGGAGATTAGATGATTCACTACTTCTAGACACCGACAACAAACAATCCATCCTAGACTGTTTACGACATTACTTCTCAGACAACTCTGGTTCAGAATCTTCTAAAGAAACCATTTGGGCTGCGCATAAGTGTGTAGTGAGGGGTATGTTCATTTCTCTAGCCGCTAAACGGAAAAAAATTAGAGAGACACGTATCGCTGCATTGCACCGTCAAGTACATGTTCTAGAACGGGCACATAAGCACACCCTTGCCAATTCCAGTCTCACTGAACTTGCCAAGGCCAGAGAAGAGCTATTGGAGGAATTACAAATATCAGTTAAGCGTAAATTTGCTCTCACACACAAATTGTTCTATGAGTTTGGAAACAAAGCTGGCAAGTTCTTAGCGAAAGCCCTAAAGAAAAACAAAATGTTACACACTATTAGGGATGAGCCGAACACCCCCCGGTTCGGTTCGCACCAGAACTTTCGAACGGACCCCACGTTCGTTACGAACGTTAGAACCCCATTGAAGTCTATGGGACTCGAACGTTCGAAATGGAAAGTGCTAATTTTAACGGCTAATATGCAAGATACTGTCCTAAAAAGGGTTTGGGGACCTGACTCCTGCCTCAGGGGACATGGGTCAATGCAAAAAAAAGTTTTAAAAACGGCCGTTTTGGCGGGAGCACTGATTTTAATGACGATTAAAGTGAAAAAAAAAGTGAAATATTCCTTTAAATATGGTGCCTGGGTGGTGTCTGTAGTATGCCTGTGAAGTGCCACGTGTTTCCCGTGTTTAGAACAGTCCCTGCACAAAATGACATTAAACGGAAATAACACCATTTAAAACTGCTTGCGGTTTTAATGTTATATCTGGTTCCTGCAATATGGTTGAAAATCATTGAGAAAAATGGCATGGGTAGCCCTCCCTGCCCATTACCAGCCTATTTGGGTCTTGTACGCATATTAAGGGGAACCCTGTACCCATATTAAAAAAAGGAAATGCGTGTGGCCCCCAGGCCCTATATACTCAGAACAGCAGTATACAGGCGGTGCAAACAAGACAGGGACTGTGTAGGTTTGTTGTGTTAAGTTGAATCTGTTTGTAATTTTCAACTGGTACATTTTTAAAGTGTAGCTCCAGTCAAAAAAACTATTTTTAAGCTTTTTGGAAAACATAGGGAAGGGTTATCACCCCTGTATAATTTGTTTTGTCGTCCATCTTTTTTCATCTCACTTGCTGCTGTCTGATGTTTGTAAGTTGGATGTTTGAAAGTAGGGGCCTGCCCTATATGCTCTGCAGAAATGGCGGAACAAGGTGTGGGTTTTGCCACAACATTGTAAGCCCTCAAAGTGACTCTTGGTGGCCGCTGGAGCGCCCTGCTGTGAACGATTATATCAAGAATTGTAATTACATGCCATTGTTGAACAGTGGTAGAAAAATTGACCTTTGGTGGTTGTGGTGCTGGTGCCACAACACTATAAGTCCTCACCGTTACTCTGGGTGGGCACAGGAAGGGGCCCTCCTGTGAAATATTATATCAAGAATTGTAATTACATGTCCCTGTTAAACAGGGGCAGAAAAATTTGGCCTTAGGCACTGCTGCTGGTGCCACCACACTGCAACCTCTTCCATATACTCTAGTTTTTTTGCTGGAATTAGCCCTGCTGCAAAGCATTGCATCAAAAATTGTACTTAAACGCCCCTGTTAAACAGGGGCAGAAAAATTGGGCCTTAGGCTGAGGTGAATATCGCGGTGTATACTGCGGTCAGGGCACGCAGACAATAACCAGAAAACAGCAGAGATAAAGGGGTATATACAGATGTATACTGTGCTGTGCTGGAGGCACACACAACTTCCAATAACTCCTGCAGATGGCAATTGGGCTCAAATAGAGAACAGCTATGTAGGTGGATTATAGCGGTATGTACTGGGTACAGAGCACGCAGACAGCACGCACTATCTCCTAACACTACTGACTGCAAGCTCTATTATTAAAGATAGATCACTAGCTATATAGGTGAGGTGAATATAGTGGTGTATACTGCGGTCAGGGCACAGACAACAACCACTACACAAGAGCAAGATAGGAAATCAGCCAAAAACGATCGGTGTGTAACTGTGTTGAAGGTACACAGAACACCCACTGCTTCAGATGCCAACACACTACACGAGGCCGCCTCAAAGGCGGCCTTATATAGTGTGGGGCGTGCACTACACAGCCTGAGCTATGATTGGCCACAGGCATCCTGCCTGTGGCCAATCATGGCTCTCCTCGCTGCTGGCGCTGCGATTGGCCAAGCATGCGGGGTCACAGTGCATGCTTGGCCAATCATGAGCCAGCAATGCACTGCGCCATCGCAGTGCATTGTGGGCCGTGCGCACCACACGAATTTTGACGCGAACGGACCAAGAGTTCGGATTTCGCCGAACGGACGAACAGCCAATGTTCGAGTCGAACGTACGTTCGACTCGAAACACGAAGCTCATCCCTACACACTATACATAAGATTGTGACCCCCGCTGGAAATTCTATTATTGCACCTGATGCCATAGCAAAACAATTTGTCCAATATTTCCAAACACTATACAATCTACCTCAGGCCTCCCCTACAACAGATGCCTCACCTAGGGCCGATCTTATAAATGACTTTCTATCACAATATGCCCCGACACCCTTAACTACCCTAGACATGTCCTCGCTGGATACCCCTATTTCATTGACGGAGATCAAAGAGACACTCAAGCAATTAAAGTCAGGAAAAAGCCCAGGCCCAGACGGATTAACGGCTGCATACTATAAGTCCTTCCCTGATCTATTGTCCCCGCACCTAGTCGAGACCTTTAATGCTCTCCCACAATCTAATAGAAATAACTCAGATTTTCTGGAAGCACATATTATCCTAATACCCAAACAAGATAAAGATCCCTCTTTAGTCACTAACTACCGCCCTATCTCTTTACTCAATGTTGATTTGAAAATATATGCCAAAATCCTAGCAAATCGCCTATCACCTCTACTCCCTGACCTGATATCTACTGACCAAGTAGGCTTTGTCTCTGGCAGGGAAGCCAGGGATAATACCATTAAAGCAATAAACATTCACCACTGGCTCACCACAACTCGCACAGAGGGCTTCTTCCTTTCCCTATATGCAGAGAACGCATTCGACAGGGTGGCATGGGATTATATGATCTCAACGTTACAATTTATTGGAATTCCTCCTCGGATGTTACAAATGATAAAGCTTCTATACTCATCTCCTACAGAGAGGATAAAAGTTAATGGCCACCTGTCGAACGCCTTCTCTATTACCAATGGCACGCGCCAAGGGTGCCCTCTCTCCCCGCTCATCTTTGTGCTTACCTTAGAGCCGCTCCTTCACATGCTCAAAGAAAATCAAAACATCGTTGGGATATCGGTCAACAACAAGACATACAAAATCGCTGCATACGCAGATGATATCTTGCTCTTCCTCTCCAATCCTATCATCTCCATTCCCAACTTATTACACGACTTGGACACTTTCCGCGCAATTTCCAATTTAAAGATCAATTTCGATAAATCTAAAGCATTACCGGTCACCCTACCAGAACATCTCGTAACACAATGTAAAGGAAATTATCCTTTTCATTGGGAACGTCATACGTTAACATACTTGGGTATTAAACTCCCTAACACTCTTTCCCAATTGTATGAATGCAACTTCGGCCCAATGCTCCTGAACATACAAGAAGACCTCCTGAAATGGCACAAGACGTCTTTCTCATGGTTTGGGAGGATTGCTATTTTGAAAATGAATATGCTCCCAAGATTGCTATACCTATTGCAAGCGATACCCATTGATCTCCCCAAAGCGTTTTTCAACGCCTACAAAAAGATATGCAGAAACTTCATATGGTCTCACAGATCCCCACGCCTAAGCTGGGCGAAACTCATCCTTCCCAAGACAAAAGGGGGCCTAGGAGTGCCAGACATTCACACTTATTACCACGCCAACCTTTTACAGAGGATAGTAGACTGGCACCTACACCATAATTCCAAAGCTTGGGTTCAGTTAGAACAAACAATGATTCCTCTCCCGCTGATCAATTTACCGTGGATTCCTAAATCCTGTATCCCTGAGGCGTGCACAACACACCCCTTAGTTGGATCCTCAATTCGTGCAATCAACCGAACATCAAATACCCTTGGTTTACAACTTCCAAACGGCCCGATGACTCCTCTGTCCGTCAACCCGGATTTTCCGCCGGGCATTGCACCCAGAGACCCCTCACGATCACAACCCCAGCCCACGTATAGAGCACACTAATTTTTCCAACACAAAACTCTGCTCTCCTACCCAGAGATGATAGCCGAATTTCCAGAGCTACAGTTACCACTTTTTAAGTTCCTACAAATTCGACACTTTTTTCATTCAACCAGACCACTTTCGTGTTGGTGTAGAGAATTCACCCCCTTTGAAAATCTGTGCAATAGTGAAGAACCCCAAACGCATATAATTTCCAAGATGGTTACATTACTCACTGCAGATAGTTCACTGCACACCCCTATGTGGCAATTGTGGGAGACTGAGCTTTGTACCACCTTGACAAATGAGGGTTGGATGTCGATCTATAACCACACGCACAAGGGATCTATTAATGTTTCAACACAAGAAAACAGATACAAACTCTGTTCTAGATGGTACCGCACCCCCGACAAGGTTCATAAAATATTCCCTGACGTGTCCCCTATATGTTGGCGTTGTAATTCAGCAATGGGCTCTTTCCTCCATGTATGGTGGGATTGTCCAGTGATTCAAACGTTTTTGAAAGAAGTCCACGATAAAATCACACAAATAACGACCTATCAACCGGAATTCTCCCCAGCCCAGTACCTTTTACACCACACTCCCATACCAAACCGTAGTTATAAACAATCACTGACTCTACATATGATAAATGCAGCTACACAATGTATTCCCAGACGGTGGAAATCGACATTACCTCCCACTTTGGAAGACTGGTACCGACAGATTAACAGAACCGAAGAAATGGAAAGACTCATCTTCCAATCACATGATAAACACGCCAAGTTTTCCCAGATATGGGCATTCTGGATTCATTTTCGGTCCTCTCCTACTCCTTCATCTCTCATTCACCCCGACCTGAGACGCTCCACACCAACCTAATTCCGTCACCCCTACTACCATGTGCACCCCCTCTATTTCCCCTACCCCCCCCCCCCGCCTCCTCCCTTACCACCCCTACAATAGAAGACTTTTAAGACTTTAAATTTCTGTTTACTCTGGCCTTCCTTGGTGTTATGAAATGTGTGGTTCATAAACCCACCAACCATTGGTAAGAGATCTTGTTCTGAAGCCTACAGATTTCAAACGGCATATTTTTCGCCTCCACAGTGAGTTCCCAATAGGGGTGGATGGACGAAAGGTACAGGGCCCGTTTCCAACGCTAATGATCTCACTGACAGAACTCTATGAACCCCCCCATAACAACTGTGGCCTATTGACTTGGCTTTTCCACGAATATAGATCACCCAAGTGATGCCTCCAAACTCTGCATCCTGCTCGTACTGAAAATTGGCGCTTTGTACAATTCCCCACTTGAGAGGCAGGTTAGTCCCTTATATGTCTTGTTCCTACCCCCCTATCCTATTCGTGTTGCCTCACCTATACCATTGGCTCCATACACGCCACTCTCACTTAATTTAATTTACATTGTGATGATAAAAATCGATTGCCTATGATAATAATATTGCTTAATACCTACTGTTATTTCCAATTATATGTCAGTAACTGATGGTTTATACATCTGATTGTGATTTTATTACGATTACTGTATTGGCTTTGATTGTATTGTTCCTTATACTTCAATAAAATGTTTGAAACATATTTAGTCATAATTTCTGTCATTTTTCTTGATAAAAATTTAAACTTTAATAAAAACTATTGATTAAAAAAAAAAACATTCAGGCAAAAGTTTTCTATTTTCTTACTCTACTTTGTCCGCTACATTGTAGACAGTAGGGGGTGTAAAAAATAAAACCTCAAAACTTCTAATAAGGACTCTCCTATAAAAATGATTTCCTCTGTTATTCTCTGTAGATTCTGCACTCTGTACTTACAAACTACTTCTGATAACACTTTTTACTGTGGCCTTTGCAGTAACATTTGCCACTGGACATCCAGAAAACATGTCCATACAAACAAAATACATACTCGTAAGATTCTGACTTGGGCATCTGGATATATCTTTTTGTTGTTATCTCTGGAAGGGATGTTCAGCTTTTGGTAACAGGTAAAACAAGAAGTGGTATGTTATAAAGACAACTGTGTTGAACCCTGGCTCTATTCCATGCTCATTTAGTAAGGCAGCCATAACTACTTGTGACTGATGACACAGTCCATGTGTCAAGCTGGAGGGAAAAGAGTGGCTGGCAGACATAAATGATCACCTTTTCCAAAGTCTTGTTTTGTAAGAATTTGCCCTCTGTGGACCACTTGTGTTCTGGGGTCCTTAAAGCGGTTTTGTACAGAAAATTGCAAGTTCATCTTATTCAAATGGCTTTGGAACATAGATGCAGTTATGACCATTGAAATAAAATAATATGCAGTATTTACCTTTTATTTTTAATGTTTATGCCGACTTCCGGGCTCTCCTCCCGTGGGAGTAGGCGTGTTTATCGGCTTCGCAATGGTCCCTGGGAACTTTTTTAGCTATTTCCCAGGAATCCGTGGGGGACACAGTCATGCCGAAATCTCATGAGATTTCGGAAGGAGGACGCCGGTCACGTGACGAGGGCGTGTCCGAAATTGCCATTTTGAAAAAGTGGGCAGGCAGCTCTATCTGCCATTACCACTATAGCACACGAGGCAAGAGGAAGGAAAACAAAGAGGACACTCAATGAGCATGTGCGAGATGGAACGGTGGATGCTGGGAGCTCAGCGTCATCGCATCCAGGAAGTAAATGCCTGTGGGCTTCAAACGCCCACAGTGAAAATGGAAACCGCCGGACTGCTTTTTTAAAAGTTTTCCTTAGCAATGAAATCGTCACGCCGGGGGTTAAAAAGACGCCGATCGTGACTGCAAAGACACCGTAGGAATCGCCCACCAGTGACACAGGTAAAAAAATAAAAAAAAACGGCAGCGGAATCCCACTTTAAAGTTGAATTATTAATCCCAGCTATACTGGGCCAGAACTAGGGTGGAATCTGTGAGTTGCACAGACCCAGCAAGGGTCCAGGACTGTAAATGCAGCATCCTTAATCACCTGGTCTGCTTCCATATGTGAGTTTTAAAGTTAGTATGGCTACCCTAGCAAGAACCTGGAAGGCTGAAAACAGCCAATCAAATTAACTTGGCGTGCTTGATTGGTTTACCTGCCGAAGTAAAAACAATCTTCTGGCCCTTCAAATGGAACCAAATGCTCTCTATATCTTGACTATCTATATAAATATATACTATTTTTAGAGCTCACAGGCTTTGCTAAAACATGGAGCTCTTGATCCAATGACTCTGAATACAGAGTATCCTTTTGGGTGATGAACTGCATACTCAGTATGGGTATTACCAGTATAAAACTGTGAATAACACTACAAAAAACTAAATACCCGGGTCTTCAGGGAGTGTGTCCTGCATTAGGCTCACAGCAGCTGATTCCCACGTCATCAATTTAACACATGTGGTTTTTCTTTGTCTCCAGCCTCCTCCAATAGAGGCAGTAAGGTGGCTGGAATCAAATGTACGCATTTTTCATTGTTAGATTTGTACATAAACAAAACAAATTCATATTTTGAACCTTTCTTTAGACAAACATGGCAATATAATATTGCCAGGAAAAAGTTGTCTTTTTGAAACATGAAACTGGAGTTCTTACACAAACAGCATGATAGAAAACAAGCCATTGTTATATTTATGCAAGCTTTACCCAGTAATAAAGGGTTCACCCCAATATATCAGAGCTGTAGCTTTTATGCAAAGGTGCTATTAGACAAAGTTACAGTCATTATTTTGGGGTGAACCCTTCATTACTGGGTAAAGCTTGCATAAATATAACAATGGCTTGTTTTCTATCATGCTGTTTGTGTAAGAACTCCAGTTCCATGTTTCAAAAAGACAACTTTTTCCTGGCAATATTATAATAAATGATAACAATACCCTGCGGTCATGCAGAGATGCCCATAAATCCAAAATATTCTTCTACTTATAGCCACTGCAATTACAAGGAAAAGGGGCACATTTCACAATCCACACATTCTGCTTTGGATTTCAAAAATAAAAATACATAAAAACAAAAGGACCAACAATATGTATGATGGACCAGAAAGCACTCGGCCATCAAAAACTATAAAACAACTGGCTGCAGGTGGCATCTATCCTAACAGGGTGTGTGGACTTGATGTGATGGGTCTGTTCTATTTAAATGTTATATTTATTACTCTCACATCATGGACCGCACATCAAGTTATTATCAGACTTTAAGATTTCATTCTTGTAGAAAAACGTCTTGTGTATCCCATATATGTTGTCAGAGAGGGAAGATGGGATGAGCACTATGGCTGCCAGTCTGATCATAGAAGGTACAGTATGTGAAGTATGGTATTGTAATACCATACTTCACATACTGTACCTTCTTTGATCAGATGGGCAGCCATAGTGCTCATGCCATCTTCTCTCTCTGACAACATATAAAGCATTCTGTTTTAACTCTCATCACTGTTTCTTGAGTTTACTAGTTGTAGTGCCTGACCTCAAATTCATCAAAATGTCCCTTTCTGTCTAGTATTAATTGTCACCCTTTGACCATCCTGCTCACATATATAGCTGTTTCTCTAGCTTTATACTCTGCATGATTCTTAGTCCCTGTGGACTTTGGTGGTAACCCAGTTACCCATTGTGGATCCCTGTCCACTTTAACCATTAATCTAGGGGCTCAGTATAGGTGGAACCGCACCTTCGGTTCATATATAGAGCTCATCTTGCGCTGGGCCTTTGAGGGTCTCTTACCCTTCATTCCCTTACTTAATTTAATGCCCATAATGACTGGCCAGTCTTCTCTATGTGTGCCTATACCCTCTGGCCTCTAAACTACTTTATCTAGCAGGTGTACAACATATACCTGTGAACAGCACTATTCTTCCCTTTCTTATCTCTAACACTCCGATGGACAGTAGACAGTGACAACATAACATATAACCACCAATAAATACAGTTTGATTAAGGGGAGTAAAATGGGTACCCTTTGTCCCGAATATGCCTTACCGATCAAGGAAGTCTGATAACTCAAATGTAAGCAAAAGGCTTACCTCAGCTGATTATCAAAAATTCCTGGATCGTCTCAAGCTCCTCATTTTGGATACTCAGGCTCACCTTGGAAACCCTCCTCGGCAAAGCTCGCCACCTGACATAGATATATTATAGATAGGCAACTCCTATCCTCATATTGATTAGTGGTTCCAAATTAATAATAACTACTGCAGTAGGGAACAGACGCAAAAGATACGCTCGGCATCTTTCCAAATAACCGTTCTCCTTTATTATGACGCATTTGAAGGTTTTTATACACATGATTACGTAGGTACCACATTAATATTACAATTGTACGTTTATGGTAACAAGGGGCACATCACAGGCAGGCTAATTCTAATCAGGACTCGAAAGAATTCAAAACATGTACTGAAAACATTATTAGTGCCATGTACACAGTGAGGGCATTGTGCAATACATATAAAATAGAATACAATTATATACAGAACTTACAAATTTCCATTACAGCACGGAGTTCCTCTTAATATCTGAAGGGCCTGTTATTGAATTTAGGGGCCTCCCCACACACATTTTTTTCAAAATGTTGGTTCCCCTCTGGGAAAATTCCATGCTGTTTTTATCTATGAACTTTTATGTGTATTGGCGGACCAACAATTCATTATAGCTGGCGGTAGCGATAGTACTTTTAAATGACTTTTTTTCCTTTAAAAATTTCATTTTGCACTCGGACAGTTCTAAACACAGGAAACATGCGCCACTTTACAGGCATACTATAGACACACCCACACCAGGTACGAAATTTAAAGGAATATTACACTTTTATTGTTTCACTTTAAATATGAAAATAAAAGCTTCACCACGGCAGGGGGCGGCGGTGATGCAAAAAAAGGGGGGACTTTAAATGAAGCTCAGGATGACAAAAATGAGTAAAATGGTGGCAAATAAAGATTTAATAATACGTAAAAAACAAGTTTACATACAATTCATTCCATGTATACAAAAATGCACCCATAACATGGTGTCACTCTGCAACCTGGTAATAATTGATAATAACATATTTACAACCATTAATATTCAGAATAAAATAAAGGGGGCCACCATACTCATAGTTGGATACAAATGTTAAGATAATAGTATCTGCACTGTCAATAGGCTCAAAAACCCAAATATGTTGAAAGAAGTATAGCACATATCATGATGGTTATGTAGTTCATACATCAGTAGCTCGACGCGTTTGGCGGCTTTAAACCGCTCTTCAGGAGCAGACATGTAAGATATCTGCAATAGGAACATATTTGTGGGTAAGTATATTAAATCAGGGTAGGGGGGATGGATAAAACCCCCCAAAAATTCTGTATAAGACAAAAATGGCTTACAAATATGCGTGCACTGGAAGGCAGGGCGCCAAAGACCCCAGGCCACCCCAAAGCATCGGTGTCGGGAGCCGAGAGGGCATGTATAGGGCGGCGATCATCACAGGCAGGCGTCCGGGTGAGCTCCAAGCATCCCTAGTGTGAATGTGAGAACTGGTGAGGTGTGGTGAAAACAATAATTGAAAACCAAAACCAAAAACAAAAAACAAAAAAACAAAAAACAAACCATGAAAAGGGACTGAAAACAATGTTGAAGGATGAATGTGTGGGGTGCGGGACCAGTGGATAAGGGTTAGTAAGAAAAGTGATAAATGTGAAGGTGAGGAAATGGAATCCAAACAGAAGTGATGGTGGAAGACCATGGTAAGAGGTCATCACCAAAACATTCAATGGATAAAGAGTTAAATGAAGATAGAGTGTAAGATATACCTGTATTAGCGAGGAAAGGAAACAGAGCATAATTAATGTGATGCCAATTGTGGTGTAGGGCTCAGAGGAACTCAGAGCACACCCGGACTGACGCCCATAAATACACGCCGCCACAGCCACGCCCCCTACGCCACAACCACAGACATGGAGGGGGGGGGCCGCGGGGACGCCGACGCCCGGACGTACATGCGCCAGGCGGTCGGCACCACCCCAGCCCCACCTACAGTCGGGAGAATGGACAGCGCTGAGCCGGAAGGACCGCGCAACAAAGGCGCCGTACAACCGGCGCGCACATGTGACGTCGACACACAGTGGCGGCAGACCCGCCCCCCGAGCGTCAAATGCGGGCGGGGGGAAAAACCCCAGTGTGCGTCACGGCTCCCGCACCAATTGGATACGGGCAGTGAAAGAGCTGAGACTACCCAGACAACCAGTGCACACAATATTGGAAGTAACAGTATATAGTGTTATACCATAAGGTAATCACAGTAATAATCAATAACAAATTTATACACTTAGAACAATTCTGCAGATAGTCAGGGGAGAGCCAATATTGAGCCAGTAAGACTAGGTGCAGGAATGACAATTTCAATTATAAAACCATAGATGTCATCGAGAGCTTCCATCCCAGAATGAATACTAAAAAAGGGGGGGAAATTGGGGAGCTTGGGACTTTGAGTGAAGTCATGGCTGGGTAAAGTCATGTGCCTCCATCCCTATCATCTGAAAATAAAAGCTTCACCACGGCAGGGGGCGGCGGTGATGCAAAAAAAGGGGGGACTTTAAATGAAGCTCAGGATGACAAAAATGAGTAAAATGGTGGCAAATAAAGATTTAATAATACGTAAAAAACAAGTTTACATACAATTCATTCCATGTATACAAAAATGCACCCATAACATGGTGTCACTCTGCAACCTGGTAATAATTGATAATAACATATTTACAACCATTAATATTCAGAATAAAATAAAGGGGGCCACCATACTCATAGTTGGATACAAATGTTAAGATAATAGTATCTGCACTGTCAATAGGCTCAAAAACCCAAATATGTTGAAAGAAGTATAGCACATATCATGATGGTTATGTAGTTCATACATCAGTAGCTCGACGCGTTTCGCGGCTTTAAACCGCTCTTCAGGAGCAGACATGTAAGATATCTGCAATAGGAACATATTTGTGGGTAAGTATATTAAATCAGGGTAGGGGGGATGGATAAAACCCCCCAAAAATTCTGTATAAGACAAAAATGGCTTACAAATATGCGTGCACTGGAAGGCAGGGCGCCAAAGACCCCAGGCCACCCCAAAGCATCGGTGTCGGGAGCCGAGAGGGCATGTATAGGGCGGCGATCATCACAGGCAGGCGTCCGGGTGAGCTCCAAGCATCCCTAGTGTGAATGTGAGAACTGGTGAGGTGTGGTGAAAACAATAATTGAAAACCAAAACCAAAAACCAAAAACCAAAAACAAAAAACAAAAAAACAAAAAACAAACCATGAAAAGGGACTGAAAACAATGTTGAAGGATGAATGTGTGGGGTGCGGGACCAGTGGATAAGGGTTAGTAAGAAAAGTGATAAATGTGAAGGTGAGGAAATGGAATCCAAACAGAAGTGATGGTGGAAGACCATGGTAAGAGGTCATCACCAAAACATTCAATGGATAAAGAGTTAAATGAAGATAGAGTGTAAGATATACCTGTATTAGCGAGGAAAGGAAACAGAGCATAATTAATGTGATGCCAATTGTGGTGTAGGGCTCAGAGGAACTCAGAGCACACCCGGACTGACGCCCATAAATACACGCCGCCACAGCCACGCCCCCTACGCCACAACCACAGACATGGAGGGGGGGGGGCCGCGGGGACGCCGACGCCCGGACGTACATGCGCCAGGCGGTCGGCACCACCCCAGCCCCACCTACAGTCGGGAGAATGGACAGCGCTGAGCCGGAAGGACCGCGCAACAAAGGCGCCGTACAACCGGCGCGCACATGTGACGTCGACACACAGTGGCGGCAGACCCGCCCCCCGAGCGTCAAATGCGGGCGGGGGGAAAAACCCCAGTGTGCGTCACGGCTCCCACACCAATTGGATACGGGCAGTGAAAGAGCTGAGACTACCCAGACAACCAGTGCACACAATATTGGAAGTAACAGTATATAGTGTTATACCATAAGGTAATCACAGTAATAATCAATAACAAATTTATACACTTAGAACAATTCTGCAGATAGTCAGGGGAGAGCCAATATTGAGCCAGTAAGACTAGGTGCAGGAATGACAATTTCAATTATAAAACCATAGATGTCATCGAGAGCTTCCATCCCAGAATGAATACTAAAAAAGGGGGGGAAATTGGGGAGCTTGGGACTTTGAGTGAAGTCATGGCTGGGTAAAGTCATGTGCCTCCATCCCTATCATCTGAAAATAAAAGCTTCACCACGGCAGGGGGCGGCGGTGATGCAAAAAAAGGGGGGACTTTAAATGAAGCTCAGGATGACAAAAATGAGTAAAATGGTGGCAAATAAAGATTTAATAATACGTAAAAAACAAGTTTACATACAATTCATTCCATGTATACAAAAATGCACCCATAACATGGTGTCACTCTGCAACCTGGTAATAATTGATAATAACATATTTACAACCATTAATATTCAGAATAAAATAAAGGGGGCCACCATACTCATAGTTGGATACAAATGTTAAGATAATAGTATCTGCACTGTCAATAGGCTCAAAAACCCAAATATGTTGAAAGAAGTATAGCACATATCATGATGGTTATGTAGTTCATACATCAGTAGCTCGACGCGTTTCGCGGCTTTAAACCGCTCTTCAGGAGCAGACATGTAAGATATCTGCAATAGGAACATATTTGTGGGTAAGTATATTAAATCAGGGTAGGGGGGATGGATAAAACCCCCCAAAAATTCTGTATAAGACAAAAATGGCTTACAAATATGCGTGCACTGGAAGGCAGGGCGCCAAAGACCCCAGGCCACCCCAAAGCATCGGTGTCGGGAGCCGAGAGGGCATGTATAGGGCGGCGATCATCACAGGCAGGCGTCCGGGTGAGCTCCAAGCATCCCTAGTGTGAATGTGAGAACTGGTGAGGTGTGGTGAAAACAATAATTGAAAACCAAAACCAAAAACCAAAAACAAAAAACAAAAAAACAAAAAACAAACCATGAAAAGGGACTGAAAACAATGTTGAAGGATGAATGTGTGGGGTGCGGGACCAGTGGATAAGGGTTAGTAAGAAAAGTGATAAATGTGAAGGTGAGGAAATGGAATCCAAACAGAAGTGATGGTGGAAGACCATGGTAAGAGGTCATCACCAAAACATTCAATGGATAAAGAGTTAAATGAAGATAGAGTGTAAGATATACCTGTATTAGCGAGGAAAGGAAACAGAGCATAATTAATGTGATGCCAATTGTGGTGTAGGGCTCAGAGGAACTCAGAGCACACCCGGACTGACGCCCATAAATACACGCCGCCACAGCCACGCCCCCTACGCCACAACCACAGACATGGAGGGGGGGGGCCGCGGGGACGCCGACGCCCGGACGTACATGCGCCAGGCGGTCGGCACCACCCCAGCCCCACCTACAGTCGGGAGAATGGACAGCGCTGAGCCGGAAGGACCGCGCAACAAAGGCGCCGTACAACCGGCGCGCACATGTGACGTCGACACACAGTGGCGGCAGACCCGCCCCCCGAGCGTCAAATGCGGGCGGGGGGAAAAACCCCAGTGTGCGTCACGGCTCCCGCACCAATTGGATACGGGCAGTGAAAGAGCTGAGACTACCCAGACAACCAGTGCACACAATATTGGAAGTAACAGTATATAGTGTTATACCATAAGGTAATCACAGTAATAATCAATAACAAATTTATACACTTAGAACAATTCTGCAGATAGTCAGGGGAGAGCCAATATTGAGCCAGTAAGTCTAGGTGCAGGAATGACAATTTCAATTATAAAACCATAGATGTCATCGAGAGCTTCCATCCCAGAATGAATACTAAAAAAGGGGGGGAAATTGGGGAGCTTGGGACTTTGAGTGAAGCCATGGCTGGGTAAAGTCATGTGCCTCCATCCCTATCATCTGAAAATAAAAGCTTCACCACGGCAGGGGGCGGCGGTGATGCAAAAAAAGGGGGGACTTTAAATGAAGCTCAGGATGACAAAAATGAGTAAAATGGTGGCAAATAAAGATTTAATAATACGTAAAAAACAAGTTTACATACAATTCATTCCATGTATACAAAAATGCACCCATAACATGGTGTCACTCTGCAACCTGGTAATAATTGATAATAACATATTTACAACCATTAATATTCAGAATAAAATAAAGGGGGCCACCATACTCATAGTTGGATACAAATGTTAAGATAATAGTATCTGCACTGTCAATAGGCTCAAAAACCCAAATATGTTGAAAGAAGTATAGCACATATCATGATGGTTATGTAGTTCATACATCAGTAGCTCGACGCGTTTCGCGGCTTTAAACCGCTCTTCAGGAGCAGACATGTAAGATATCTGCAATAGGAACATATTTGTGGGTAAGTATATTAAATCAGGGTAGGGGGGATGGATAAAACCCCCCAAAAATTCTGTATAAGACAAAAATGGCTTACAAATATGCGTGCACTGGAAGGCAGGGCGCCAAAGACCCCAGGCCACCCCAAAGCATCGGTGTCGGGAGCCGAGAGGGCATGTATAGGGCGGCGATCATCACAGGCAGGCGTCCGGGTGAGCTCCAAGCATCCCTAGTGTGAATGTGAGAACTGGTGAGGTGTGGTGAAAACAATAATTGAAAACCAAAACCAAAAACAAAAAACAAAAAAACAAAAAACAAACCATGAAAAGGGACTGAAAACAATGTTGAAGGATGAATGTGTGGGGTGCGGGACCAGTGGATAAGGGTTAGTAAGAAAAGTGATAAATGTGAAGGTGAGGAAATGGAATCCAAACAGAAGTGATGGTGGAAGACCATGGTAAGAGGTCATCACCAAAACATTCAATGGATAAAGAGTTAAATGAAGATAGAGTGTAAGATATACCTGTATTAGCGAGGAAAGGAAACAGAGCATAATTAATGTGATGCCAATTGTGGTGTAGGGCTCAGAGGAACTCAGAGCACACCCGGACTGACGCCCATAAATACACGCCGCCACAGCCACGCCCCCTACGCCACAACCACAGACATGGAGGGGGGGGCCGCGGGGACGCCGACGCCCGGACGTACATGCGCCAGGCGGTCGGCACCACCCCAGCCCCACCTACAGTCGGGAGAATGGACAGCGCTGAGCCGGAAGGACCGCGCAACAAAGGCGCCGTACAACCGGCGCGCACATGTGACGTCGACACACAGTGGCGGCAGACCCGCCCCCCGAGCGTCAAATGCGGGCGGGGGGAAAAACCCCAGTGTGCGTCACGGCTCCCGCACCAATTGGATACGGGCAGTGAAAGAGCTGAGACTACCCAGACAACCAGTGCACACAATATTGGAAGTAACAGTATATAGTGTTATACCATAAGGTAATCACAGTAATAATCAATAACAAATTTATACACTTAGAACAATTCTGCAGATAGTCAGGGGAGAGCCAATATTGAGCCAGTAAGACTAGGTGCAGGAATGACAATTTCAATTATAAAACCATAGATGTCATCGAGAGCTTCCATCCCAGAATGAATACTAAAAAAGGGGGGGAAATTGGGGAGCTTGGGACTTTGAGTGAAGTCATGGCTGGGTAAAGTCATGTGCCTCCATCCCTATCATCTGAAAATAAAAGCTTCACCACGGCAGGGGGCGGCGGTGATGCAAAAAAAGGGGGGACTTTAAATGAAGCTCAGGATGACAAAAATGAGTAAAATGGTGGCAAATAAAGATTTAATAATACGTAAAAAACAAGTTTACATACAATTCATTCCATGTATACAAAAATGCACCCATAACATGGTGTCACTCTGCAACCTGGTAATAATTGATAATAACATATTTACAACCATTAATATTCAGAATAAAATAAAGGGGGCCACCATACTCATAGTTGGATACAAATGTTAAGATAATAGTATCTGCACTGTCAATAGGCTCAAAAACCCAAATATGTTGAAAGAAGTATAGCACATATCATGATGGTTATGTAGTTCATACATCAGTAGCTCGACGCGTTTCGCGGCTTTAAACCGCTCTTCAGGAGCAGACATGTAAGATATCTGCAATAGGAACATATTTGTGGGTAAGTATATTAAATCAGGGTAGGGGGGATGGATAAAACCCCCCAAAAATTCTGTATAAGACAAAAATGGCTTACAAATATGCGTGCACTGGAAGGCAGGGCGCCAAAGACCCCAGGCCACCCCAAAGCATCGGTGTCGGGAGCCGAGAGGGCATGTATAGGGCGGCGATCATCACAGGCAGGCGTCCGGGTGAGCTCCAAGCATCCCTAGTGTGAATGTGAGAACTGGTGAGGTGTGGTGAAAACAATAATTGAAAACCAAAACCAAAAACCAAAAACCAAAAACAAAAAACAAAAAAACAAAAAACAAACCATGAAAAGGGACTGAAAACAATGTTGAAGGATGAATGTGTGGGGTGCGGGACCAGTGGATAAGGGTTAGTAAGAAAAGTGATAAATGTGAAGGTGAGGAAATGGAATCCAAACAGAAGTGATGGTGGAAGACCATGGTAAGAGGTCATCACCAAAACATTCAATGGATAAAGAGTTAAATGAAGATAGAGTGTAAGATATACCTGTATTAGCGAGGAAAGGAAACAGAGCATAATTAATGTGATGCCAATTGTGGTGTAGGGCTCAGAGGAACTCAGAGCACACCCGGACTGACGCCCATAAATACACGCCGCCACAGCCACGCCCCCTACGCCACAACCACAGACATGGAGGGGGGGGGGCCGCGGGGACGCCGACGCCCGGACGTACATGCGCCAGGCGGTCGGCACCACCCCAGCCCCACCTACAGTCGGGAGAATGGACAGCGCTGAGCCGGAAGGACCGCGCAACAAAGGCGCCGTACAACCGGCGCGCACATGTGACGTCGACACACAGTGGCGGCAGACCCGCCCCCCGAGCGTCAAATGCGGGCGGGGGGAAAAACCCCAGTGTGCGTCACGGCTCCCACACCAATTGGATACGGGCAGTGAAAGAGCTGAGACTACCCAGACAACCAGTGCACACAATATTGGAAGTAACAGTATATAGTGTTATACCATAAGGTAATCACAGTAATAATCAATAACAAATTTATACACTTAGAACAATTCTGCAGATAGTCAGGGGAGAGCCAATATTGAGCCAGTAAGACTAGGTGCAGGAATGACAATTTCAATTATAAAACCATAGATGTCATCGAGAGCTTCCATCCCAGAATGAATACTAAAAAAGGGGGGGAAATTGGGGAGCTTGGGACTTTGAGTGAAGTCATGGCTGGGTAAAGTCATGTGCCTCCATCCCTATCATCTGAAAATAAAAGCTTCACCACGGCAGGGGGCGGCGGTGATGCAAAAAAAGGGGGGACTTTAAATGAAGCTCAGGATGACAAAAATGAGTAAAATGGTGGCAAATAAAGATTTAATAATACGTAAAAAACAAGTTTACATACAATTCATTCCATGTATACAAAAATGCACCCATAACATGGTGTCACTCTGCAACCTGGTAATAATTGATAATAACATATTTACAACCATTAATATTCAGAATAAAATAAAGGGGGCCACCATACTCATAGTTGGATACAAATGTTAAGATAATAGTATCTGCACTGTCAATAGGCTCAAAAACCCAAATATGTTGAAAGAAGTATAGCACATATCATGATGGTTATGTAGTTCATACATCAGTAGCTCGACGCGTTTCGCGGCTTTAAACCGCTCTTCAGGAGCAGACATGTAAGATATCTGCAATAGGAACATATTTGTGGGTAAGTATATTAAATCAGGGTAGGGGGGATGGATAAAACCCCCCAAAAATTCTGTATAAGACAAAAATGGCTTACAAATATGCGTGCACTGGAAGGCAGGGCGCCAAAGACCCCAGGCCACCCCAAAGCATCGGTGTCGGGAGCCGAGAGGGCATGTATAGGGCGGCGATCATCACAGGCAGGCGTCCGGGTGAGCTCCAAGCATCCCTAGTGTGAATGTGAGAACTGGTGAGGTGTGGTGAAAACAATAATTGAAAACCAAAACCAAAAACCAAAAACAAAAAACAAAAAAACAAAAAACAAACCATGAAAAGGGACTGAAAACAATGTTGAAGGATGAATGTGTGGGGTGCGGGACCAGTGGATAAGGGTTAGTAAGAAAAGTGATAAATGTGAAGGTGAGGAAATGGAATCCAAACAGAAGTGATGGTGGAAGACCATGGTAAGAGGTCATCACCAAAACATTCAATGGATAAAGAGTTAAATGAAGATAGAGTGTAAGATATACCTGTATTAGCGAGGAAAGGAAACAGAGCATAATTAATGTGATGCCAATTGTGGTGTAGGGCTCAGAGGAACTCAGAGCACACCCGGACTGACGCCCATAAATACACGCCGCCACAGCCACGCCCCCTACGCCACAACCACAGACATGGAGGGGGGGGGCCGCGGGGACGCCGACGCCCGGACGTACATGCGCCAGGCGGTCGGCACCACCCCAGCCCCACCTACAGTCGGGAGAATGGACAGCGCTGAGCCGGAAGGACCGCGCAACAAAGGCGCCGTACAACCGGCGCGCACATGTGACGTCGACACACAGTGGCGGCAGACCCGCCCCCCGAGCGTCAAATGCGGGCGGGGGGAAAAACCCCAGTGTGCGTCACGGCTCCCGCACCAATTGGATACGGGCAGTGAAAGAGCTGAGACTACCCAGACAACCAGTGCACACAATATTGGAAGTAACAGTATATAGTGTTATACCATAAGGTAATCACAGTAATAATCAATAACAAATTTATACACTTAGAACAATTCTGCAGATAGTCAGGGGAGAGCCAATATTGAGCCAGTAAGTCTAGGTGCAGGAATGACAATTTCAATTATAAAACCATAGATGTCATCGAGAGCTTCCATCCCAGAATGAATACTAAAAAAGGGGGGGAAATTGGGGAGCTTGGGACTTTGAGTGAAGCCATGGCTGGGTAAAGTCATGTGCCTCCATCCCTATCATCTGAAAATAAAAGCTTCACCACGGCAGGGGGCGGCGGTGATGCAAAAAAAGGGGGGACTTTAAATGAAGCTCAGGATGACAAAAATGAGTAAAATGGTGGCAAATAAAGATTTAATAATACGTAAAAAACAAGTTTACATACAATTCATTCCATGTATACAAAAATGCACCCATAACATGGTGTCACTCTGCAACCTGGTAATAATTGATAATAACATATTTACAACCATTAATATTCAGAATAAAATAAAGGGGGCCACCATACTCATAGTTGGATACAAATGTTAAGATAATAGTATCTGCACTGTCAATAGGCTCAAAAACCCAAATATGTTGAAAGAAGTATAGCACATATCATGATGGTTATGTAGTTCATACATCAGTAGCTCGACGCGTTTCGCGGCTTTAAACCGCTCTTCAGGAGCAGACATGTAAGATATCTGCAATAGGAACATATTTGTGGGTAAGTATATTAAATCAGGGTAGGGGGGATGGATAAAACCCCCCAAAAATTCTGTATAAGACAAAAATGGCTTACAAATATGCGTGCACTGGAAGGCAGGGCGCCAAAGACCCCAGGCCACCCCAAAGCATCGGTGTCGGGAGCCGAGAGGGCATGTATAGGGCGGCGATCATCACAGGCAGGCGTCCGGGTGAGCTCCAAGCATCCCTAGTGTGAATGTGAGAACTGGTGAGGTGTGGTGAAAACAATAATTGAAAACCAAAACCAAAAACAAAAAACAAAAAAACAAAAAACAAACCATGAAAAGGGACTGAAAACAATGTTGAAGGATGAATGTGTGGGGTGCGGGACCAGTGGATAAGGGTTAGTAAGAAAAGTGATAAATGTGAAGGTGAGGAAATGGAATCCAAACAGAAGTGATGGTGGAAGACCATGGTAAGAGGTCATCACCAAAACATTCAATGGATAAAGAGTTAAATGAAGATAGAGTGTAAGATATACCTGTATTAGCGAGGAAAGGAAACAGAGCATAATTAATGTGATGCCAATTGTGGTGTAGGGCTCAGAGGAACTCAGAGCACACCCGGACTGACGCCCATAAATACACGCCGCCACAGCCACGCCCCCTACGCCACAACCACAGACATGGAGGGGGGGGGCTGCGGGGACGCCGACGCCCGGACGTACATGCGCCAGGCGGTCGGCACCACCCCAGCCCCACCTACAGTCGGGTTATTTATATTTGGGTTTTTGAGCCTATTGACAGTGCAGATACTATTATCTTAACATTTGTATCCAACTATGAGTATGGTGGCCCCCTTTATTTTATTCTGAATATTAATGGTTGTAAATATGTTATTATCAATTATTACCAGGTTGCAGAGTGACACCATGTTATGGGTGCATTTTTGTATACATGGAATGAATTGTATGTAAACTTGTTTTTTACGTATTATTAAATCTTTATTTGCCACCATTTTACTCATTTTTGTCATCCTGAGCTTCATTTAAAGTCCCCCCTTTTTTTGCATCACCGCCGCCCCCTGCCGTGGTGAAGCTTTTATTTTCAGATGATAGGGATGGAGGCACATAACTTTACCCAGCCATGGCTTCACTCAAAGTCCCAAGCTCCCCAATTTCCCCCCCTTTTTTAGTATTCATTCTGGGATGGAAGCTCTCGATGACATCTATGGTTTTATAATTGAAATTGTCATTCCTGCACCTAGTCTTACTGGCTCAATATTGGCTCTCCCCTGACTATCTGCAGAATTGTTCTAAGTGTATAAATTTGTTATTGATTATTACTGTGATTACCTTATGGTATAACACTATATACTGTTACTTCCAATATTGTGTGCACTGGTTGTCTGGGTAGTCTCAGCTCTTTCACTGCCCGTATCCAATTGGTGCGGGAGCCGTGACGCACACTGGGGTTTTTCCCCCCGCCCGCATTTGACGCTCGGGGGGCGGGTCTGCCGCCACTGTGTGTCGACGTCACATGTGCGCGCCGGTTGTACGGCGCCTTTGTTGCGCGGTCCTTCCGGCTCAGCGCTGTCCATTCTCCCGACTGTAGGTGGGGCTGGGGTGGTGCCGACCGCCTGGCGCATGTACGTCCGGGCGTCGGCGTCCCCGCGGCCCCCCCCCTCCATGTCTGTGGTTGTGGCGTAGGGGGCGTGGCTGTGGCGGCGTGTATTTATGGGCGTCAGTCCGGGTGTGCTCTGAGTTCCTCTGAGCCCTACACCACAATTGGCATCACATTAATTATGCTCTGTTTCCTTTCCTCGCTAATACAGGTATATCTTACACTCTATCTTCATTTAACTCTTTATCCATTGAATGTTTTGGTGATGACCTCTTACCATGGTCTTCCACCATCACTTCTGTTTGGATTCCATTTCCTCACCTTCACATTTATCACTTTTCTTACTAACCCTTATCCACTGGTCCCGCACCCCACACATTCATCCTTCAACATTGTTTTCAGTCCCTTTTCATGGTTTGTTTTTTGTTTTTTTGTTTTTTGTTTTTGGTTTTGGTTTTCAATTATTGTTTTCACCACACCTCACCAGTTCTCACATTCACACTAGGGATGCTTGGAGCTCACCCGGACGCCTGCCTGTGATGATCGCCGCCCTATACATGCCCTCTCGGCTCCCGACACCGATGCTTTGGGGTGGCCTGGGGTCTTTGGCGCCCTGCCTTCCAGTGCACGCATATTTGTAAGCCATTTTTGTCTTATACAGAATTTTTGGGGGGTTTTATCCATCCCCCCTACCCTGATTTAATATACTTACCCACAAATATGTTCCTATTGCAGATATCTTACATGTCTGCTCCTGAAGAGCGGTTTAAAGCCGCGAAACGCGTCGAGCTACTGATGTATGAACTACATAACCATCATGATATGTGCTATACTTCTTTCAACATATTTGGGTTTTTGAGCCTATTGACAGTGCAGATACTATTATCTTAACATTTGTATCCAACTATGAGTATGGTGGCCCCCTTTATTTTATTCTGAATATTAATGGTTGTAAATATGTTATTATCAATTATTACCAGGTTGCAGAGTGACACCATGTTATGGGTGCATTTTTGTATACATGGAATGAATTGTATGTAAACTTGTTTTTTACGTATTATTAAATCTTTATTTGCCACCATTTTACTCATTTTTGTCATCCTGAGCTTCATTTAAAGTCCCCCCTTTTTTTGCATCACCGCCGCCCCCTGCCGTGGTGAAGCTTTTATTTTCAGATGATAGGGATGGAGGCACATGACTTTACCCAGCCATGGCTTCACTCAAAGTCCCAAGCTCCCCAATTTCCCCCCCTTTTTTAGTATTCATTCTGGGATGGAAGCTCTCGATGACATCTATGGTTTTATAATTGAAATTGTCATTCCTGCACCTAGTCTTACTGGCTCAATATTGGCTCTCCCCTGACTATCTGCAGAATTGTTCTAAGTGTATAAATTTGTTATTGATTATTACTGTGATTACCTTATGGTATAACACTATATACTGTTACTTCCAATATTGTGTGCACTGGTTGTCTGGGTAGTCTCAGCTCTTTCACTGCCCGTATCCAATTGGTGCGGGAGCCGTGACGCACACTGGGGTTTTTCCCCCCGCCCGCATTTGACGCTCGGGGGGCGGGTCTGCCGCCACTGTGTGTCGACGTCACATGTGCGCGCCGGTTGTACGGCGCCTTTGTTGCGCGGTCCTTCCGGCTCAGCGCTGTCCATTCTCCCGACTGTAGGTGGGGCTGGGGTGGTGCCGACCGCCTGGCGCATGTACGTCCGGGCGTCGGCGTCCCCGCGGCCCCCCCCCCTCCATGTCTGTGGTTGTGGCGTAGGGGGCGTGGCTGTGGCGGCGTGTATTTATGGGCGTCAGTCCGGGTGTGCTCTGAGTTCCTCTGAGCCCTACACCACAATTGGCATCACATTAATTATGCTCTGTTTCCTTTCCTCGCTAATACAGGTATATCTTACACTCTATCTTCATTTAACTCTTTATCCATTGAATGTTTTGGTGATGACCTCTTACCATGGTCTTCCACCATCACTTCTGTTTGGATTCCATTTCCTCACCTTCACATTTATCACTTTTCTTACTAACCCTTATCCACTGGTCCCGCACCCCACACATTCATCCTTCAACATTGTTTTCAGTCCCTTTTCATGGTTTGTTTTTTGTTTTTTTGTTTTTGGTTTTTGGTTTTGGTTTTCAATTATTGTTTTCACCACACCTCACCAGTTCTCACATTCACACTAGGGATGCTTGGAGCTCACCCGGACGCCTGCCTGTGATGATCGCCGCCCTATACATGCCCTCTCGGCTCCCGACACCGATGCTTTGGGGTGGCCTGGGGTCTTTGGCGCCCTGCCTTCCAGTGCACGCATATTTGTAAGCCATTTTTGTCTTATACAGAATTTTTGGGGGGTTTTATCCATCCCCCCTACCCTGATTTAATATACTTACCCACAAATATGTTCCTATTGCAGATATCTTACATGTCTGCTCCTGAAGAGCGGTTTAAAGCCGCGAAACGCGTCGAGCTACTGATGTATGAACTACATAACCATCATGATATGTGCTATACTTCTTTCAACATATTTGGGTTTTTGAGCCTATTGACAGTGCAGATACTATTATCTTAACATTTGTATCCAACTATGAGTATGGTGGCCCCCTTTATTTTATTCTGAATATTAATGGTTGTAAATATGTTATTATCAATTATTACCAGGTTGCAGAGTGACACCATGTTATGGGTGCATTTTTGTATACATGGAATGAATTGTATGTAAACTTGTTTTTTACGTATTATTAAATCTTTATTTGCCACCATTTTACTCATTTTTGTCATCCTGAGCTTCATTTAAAGTCCCCCCTTTTTTTGCATCACCGCCGCCCCCTGCCGTGGTGAAGCTTTTATTTTCAGATGATAGGGATGGAGGCACATGACTTTACCCAGCCATGGCTTCACTCAAAGTCCCAAGCTCCCCAATTTCCCCCCCCTTTTTTAGTATTGTTTCACTTTAAGCATTATTAAAATCACTGCTCCCAAAAACTTTTTTTGCATTGATACATGTCCCCTGGGGCAGGACTCAGGTCCCCAAACTCTTTTTTATGACAATAACTTGCATAGAAGCCTTTAAAATGAGCCCTTTTGATTTCTCCCATAGACTTTTAAAGGGGGTTCAGTGGCTTTCAAATTTGCTGCAAACACCCAAAATTGTTCGCTATTCAGCGAACGGGTGAACAGCCAATGTTCGAGTCGAACTCATGTTCGACCCCAACATAAAGCCCATCACTAGTACAGTATACCTCATGCATCCTTTATCAGCAGCCATTGGTGTAGGGAAAAAAAAAGCAGAGCTGGCCTGAGCCAGTCGTTGTGCCATGCTCACACAGGTACTCATTGAAAGCCTTCTGCTTTGCATGTCACATGTGTATGACCACTTGAAATGGCTATAGACTTTTCTGACCTGTTTTAGAAGATCTTGCAAACCTGGGTAGTTGTTTAAGAAACGCTGCACCACCAAATTGGGGACATGTGTCAGTTTGCAGAGCTGGGTTGTATGTTTGAGAGTCTGCACAGACAGCCAACTACACAGAGGCAAGAGAGGCATCACAGCTACACTTCCCCACCCTCAGCACCTGAGATCATCGGTCTAACCATATTCATTGTCATATTCATAATCATTGAAAAGTGGGTTTCTCATATAGTTTGTTTTATGCGCAATATTCAGTACATAATGACATTTGTCTGAAATGTTTTCTTTGTATAAATGTGTGCTTTACATTTAAAAATTTAGATTATAAACTAAGAGGTCTTTTGCAATAAAACATGTTTATGGTTTTAATCCAAGCTCACATTTCAGCATGACAAAGTTCAGTGGAATAATGTAATCAACTCTGATTGGACATATACCCTTTTAATCATTATAGAAATTTGCATAATGTACATTTACTGGGATTGCCTGTAAAGATATGTTCATGTAAATAATGTTTCTCTATGCTGATGAATAGTCAAGAGATTCATATGAGTTGAGGGTAATATGTTGATTATTGTGAAGAAATTATATCAACAAATTTAAGTGTGGTTACTCATTTGTGTCTTTGTGTCTCTAGCTGAATATTATAGCCAAGCAATTGCAATGCAACAGTTTCACAGTATATATATTATTTTTGGAACTTCAATAGTATTTTCTAGACTTTACTTTTAATACTAAGATGTACATTCCTTCCTTACAAAATATCCTTTGAAGCTACTTGTCTAATGGAGTTGCTCTTTAAATCTATATACTTTATTTTTGATGTCAGAAATAGAGAGCATGTGTGTTCAAATTGTATGTCTCCTCTACTGAGCAACATTCAAGGAACATGCTTTTCTGAATTTGGGAACTGTTGTAACCTGCTGTAAAATATGTTACATCACTTTATCTAAAAACATCACATACTTAAGCTGGTTGTTAATGGAAATTCCAGCCATGGTTTGGCCCTGTCAATACCACTTTGCTCAACAAACTTCGATTGAAAATGTGAAGGATCCAGGTACACAGTTATTAGCTGAATAGTGAATACGTCCAATCATATGTAGATCAGCCTCTTACACCCACTCTGGAGTACTCAATTCATTCTTTTCAAATGGTGCTAGCAAAGAAATTCACTACAGCCAAGATGGTGCCAGTGTTCTCAGCAGCGCAAGCTGGTTTCTCTGCTGACGGCGGGAACACAGAGGAACATAACTGCTCCATACAGGTATTAGGCTGCAGTCCTGCATTTTCACAGGCCTCTGCTTATAATTCAACTGCTGATTTTGTGTTGGGAGACATGGATAAAGACCGAGACATTAAGAACATATATAAGCACTCCCCACAAAGGCAGATATAATACAGTTGATCGCCACTTTCAAAGAAGCACTAGATATTGAGCAATTGAGAGGACACGCTGGAATCAGGGCAGAAATATTTGGTACAAATGCTCAAACAGCTTAGGGACAAATCACACAGCCATGACGCCATGATTGAATCTCCCTTATCACAATTGGACGACTATGAAAATTGTGACCTCAAATAAAACATTTGCACACAAGAAGTCAACAGACCTAGGGACATCATCTGTAAGATACACAAGTATGTGATAAAAGAGGCCATCATGCAGGCTTTACATGGAACATAGCACCTTAATTTTTATGGAGCAAAGCTGTCACTCTTTCCAGACTTATCCAGGAGGACTTTGATGATGCGTAGGACTCCCTGATCAGTGCTGAACATTCTCATTTGGAAAGAGAGGAAAAATCGCTGGGGGTTCCCCCTTCCATATTATTTCTCACAAGAATGGAAAAAATGGTTACCCTACATAATAACGTTGATCTGCCTAAATTCCTAGAACACCTGGAACTCCCAGCCACAGACTTTCCAGACTGTTGTTTTACAAAGGAGATTCTCTTGCCAAGATGCCAGCAGAGATGGCACCCTGGTCCTCAAAGAGGACAGTGTACAAAAAAGGGCAGTGCTCAGAGAATGTTTCAACAGGAAGCATGAATTGTATACTGTACAATGATTTGTATACTTGTTCTTCACAGTTGACAATCGAGACCAATATGTTGGAAGATGTGGAAGGTGTGTCATTTTTTTATTTTGATTTCCCATTTAGTTTGTTTTATGCACAATATTCAATACATAATGACATTTGTCTAAAATGTTTTCTTCATATAAATGTGTGCTTTATATTTAGAAGTGTAGATTTTAAACTTAGATGTATTTTGCAAAAAAACATGTTTATGGATTCAGCATGATCATTTTTTAAAGTTCAATGGAATAATGTAATCAACTCTGATTGAACATATACGCTTTTAATCGTTATACAAGTTTGCCTACTATTTGCATACTGTACATTAGATTGCCTGTAAAAATGATTAATTTGTGTTCATGTAAATAATGTTTCTCTATGTTGATGAATAGTCAAGAGATTAATATGAGTGGTGGGCAATATGTTGATTATCATGAAAAAACTATATAAACAAATTTAAGTGTGGTTTCTCTGACAGAGTCTGACGGAGACTCTTTACCACGTGATCAGCCATGTCCAATAATGGCTGATCACAGTGTAAACAGGAAGAGCCAGTGATCGGCTTTTCCTCACTCGCGTCTGTCAGACGCGAGTATAGGAGAGCTGATCAGCTCCTCCTCTCACGGGGGGTCTGTGCTGATTGATTATCAGCACAGCCCCCCCAAAGATGCCCACACTGGACCACCAGGGATGCCACTAACACCACCAGGGATATCACCACCAAGTATGCCACCCTAGACCACCAGGGATGCAATCAGTGCCCACAACGGATGCAAATCAGTGCCCACCATGGGCACCACTGATTGCCATCCATACCATCAATTACTGTACATCAGTGCCACCTATCAGTGCCCATACATGCCTATCTGTTCCATCTATTAGTGCCCATCTGTGCTGCCTAACAATGCCCATCTATGCTCATTATCAGTGCCGCATATTAGTGCCCATCAGTGCCACCTTATCGGTGCCCATCAGTGCAGCCCCATCAGTGCCCATCAGAGAAACTTACTTATTTACAAAGTTTTGTAACAAAAACAAAAAAAAACATTTTTTTTTCAAAATGTGTTTATTTGTTTATTGTTTATTTGTTTAGCAGAAAATAAAAATCCCAGAGGTGATCCTAAAAGAAATCTCTAGTTGTGGTAACAAAAAGCTAAAAATTTAGTTTGGCTACAGTGTAGCATGACCGCGCAATTGTCATTCAAAGTACGACAGCACTGAAAGCTGAAAATTGGTCTGGGCAGGAAGGTGTATAAGTGCCCTGTATTGAAGTGGTTAAATTTACAAAATATCCTTGAAATTATTTATTTAATGGAGTCACACTTTACATATATATATATTTATTTTTTATGTCAGAAATAAAGATGTGTTCAAATTTTAATTCTCCTCTCTTAACCAAAATCCAAGGAACGTCCTTTTTGAATCGGAGAACTGTTGTGGCCTGCTGTAAATATAACAAAACTGTCTTGGTGCTGCGCCGTTAATGTAAATGATCTCTCTGTGATCAATATATGTAATAAATGATATTAGTGCTAAAAAAGGAAAAATAAAAATCTATATGCAATTCCTAAAATGGTTATTCAACATAAATAACATAATGATGCTGGTTACTCATGTGCAAATGAAATGATTCAGTGTGCTCAGTTTATGTGAAACCACAAATAAACAGTGCAATTAAAATGGTTAGAATTAAACACATAAGTAGGGTTGCACCGGTGCCGATACTAAGCATTTTCACGAGTATCAGTACAAAGAAAAAAGATAAATCTTTGCATATATGACTAGCCTTATTCTCCTTCTGCAATCAGTGAGGCCGCGTACACACGCGGGGACTGTTCGCTCAACTTTGTCCGCTGAACAGTGTTTCGGCGGACAGTCCGCTCGTGTGTGGGCTTTCAGCGGACAGTTTCAGCGGACAGTCTGCTGAACAAAGTTTTTCGGAAATTCAGAAAAACTGTCCGCTGAAACTTTGTTGAAACAGTCCCCTCGTGTGTAGGCTTGTTCGTCAAACTAAGTTCCGCGCATGCTCAGAAAGGATTTACACGCCGAAGTTTGCATTGCAGTGTATAGGACGTCGTTTTCTAGTCCCGTTGTACGTGCCGTTCACGTCATCGCGCACGGTTTCAGCGGACTGTTCGTTCGTCGTGTGTGGGCAAGTCCGTCCATGCTAATTTTGAGCGGACTGTCCGCTGAAACTGTTTGACGGACAAAGTTGGGCGAACAGTCCCCGCGTGTGTACGCGGCCTGAGGATACTTTTGTATTTGTTGAGAAATGTCTTGGCAATTTAGTTTGCCTGTCTTAATAACCACAGGCTCTAGGAAGGCAAACTGGCAAGATAAACATTTAATCAGCAGAACTAAGATGGACAATACAGCATCTTGCAGAGCATTCCACAGTTCAATAAATGATTACAAATGCACACCAGGCATCGAGGACTTTGCAAACAATACTTCAAAGTATGGTTGGGTAGACATACTTAAAAAACTTCGGACTACAGGACCTTGTGACTAGATTTTAAAGACTACATTACATTTTCTATATTTATCAAACTTAAAAAAAATTAGTTCAGAGCATAATAAATAAAGACCACTGTACACCCTGTTTAATATGAACTGCGTAATAAGCTCTAAATCGATTAAGAGGAATAGATCCAGTAAAACATAATTTCAATTTTGGGCTTCCACAAACTGTCCAACAAATTGTACTTCAATATGTATAAAAATGTAAACGCTAAAGCATTGCACAATCATTCTAAATCTAGGGTACAGGTTAACGGGACAGTATCTATGCACTTTGCGATGTATAACGGAATGAGACAGGGGTGTCCCCTGCCCCCCCCCCTATTGTTTGTTCTATCGCTGGAACTGCTTTTGGCAGGGATCAGACAGAACCCAGACATGGGGGGATTAAAGTGGTTGTAAACCAAACCTACTGATCCAATGATTGATTATACATCTAGTAGCTATCCCTGCGGTCTCTCCTGTAACAGGAAAGCTATCTGTATATCTTGCAGGGGACCAAAAGGGGGTGGGAGATGTCCATGTAAACCATATTTTGGACCTTGAACATTGTTTTGTGCACAGGTGAGACATGAGTCCACTAGCTAACTGACCAGAGAATGTGCTTTCTGTGTGCAAAAGCTTTGGTTATACAGTTGTAAAAGGGGCTTTTTTCCTATGTGTCCAGGACCATGAAGGTATGACAGGATTAAGAGAGCAACAGCTTCTGAGATCCCTATGATTCCCTCCTTGTTTGACCACAATTCATCCGGATCCGGTCAAACCTGCATGAACCCAGCAATCTATGTCTTTGGGTTGTGCTTTTCTTTGCACAAGAGAAACTGTGGAGGGGAAATCAGGAGATAGGAAATCTGTTGAGAACAACATTTGAGTTCCCTCCACAGGTGTCTCGTTAGATGCAGCTTTGGCTGCTCTGTCAGCTAAATTGTTACCTTTAGTAGTTTCTGTTTTGTCATAAGAGTGGCCTTTCACTTTTATAATATTAACCTTGGATGGTAAATGGAGTGCTTGCAGGAGGTTTTCCACCCATTTTTGGTTGGCAATTTGTTTGTTGTCTGCGGTTTTAAACCCCCTGATTAGTCCAGATCATTCCATAATCATGGGCCATGTTGAAAGCGTATTTGCTGTCAGTGTAAATGTTCACTTTCTGTCTCTGAAATAACTGACATGCCCTAGTTAAGGCATGTAGTTCTGCCTGCTGTGCTGAATTGGCTGTTAGTGGTTTCGCTTCAATAATCACGTCAGGCAAGTAACTACTGCATACCCTGTTCTGTATGTATTATCTGATGGTCTGGAACAACTTCCGTCAACAAAAACATTTAGAAATTCAGGGTTGGGAGTGTCAGTGAGGTCCGGTCTTGGTGAAGTTGTATTTGTCAATTCTTTAGAACAGTCATGGGTGGGAGTGATTGCAATGGGCAGTCTAAGTAAGGAGTGTAACAATCTAACTGCTGGAGTAGTTTCAGAGCATGATTTGACTGTGAGTCCGTGTGTGTTTAATAACACAATCTCATAACCGCTGGATCTCTGAGCTGTCATGTGTTGAGTTGACATGTTTTGTAGAAGATGCACTACTGTGTGTGTGGTATACAGAGTGGTGTCAGTACCGAGAGTAATTTTACATGCCTCCATTGTCATTGCAAAGCAGCCACAGCTTGTAGACCCCACTTCTGGTACCATTTCTGTAAGGTGCGCCCCTGACTAGCTCGAGCTGGACTTTAGTGATCACTGGAAAACCCTCTCAATCGATTGGGTAAAATCAGACAATCACACGAGTTGAGGATTATCATGACTACGTTCTTTACTTCCTGAATACTACTTTTATGTGCTTCAAACATTGCATTGTCAGCCAATCAGGATTAGACAAGACATTCAAAACATAACCAATCATGAAACATTGACATTTAGAGCGTCATACATTAAGCAGAATTTTTAGGGGAATTTTTGATAAAAGTCTCCAAACACATATTTATAAAAATATATTTCATGACCTTAAAATAAAACCACATAATTTAATTTCACCTTCTGAATATTTCCTACTTCCTATAAGTTCTAAAGCTAGCGCTGACCACAAATGCATCCTGTTTCTTGCAGACTTCAGAAGTAACTTGCAAAGCATGGTGTTTCACTAAACTTCAGTAAATATCTGTTCAAGCAGAGTCTAAATGTAATAAGAACAGTATAAACTTAAAGGGTGACTCCCTATCCTTACACTCTGTATATAGCATGAAATTAATTTTATTAGTGATGTCCCTCTGTTTGTTTTCCCTTGCAGATTCTCCAGCCTCTTCTGGGCCCCATTGCACATGTAGGCCCCCTGTTGGTCCGAAATTTTGGACTGCAGTGTGGCTGATAGGATAGGTTATTAAGTGGGGGAATGCAATATTATTCCCTTGCCTTTTCCAATTTTCCTTTTTCTTGTTCACCATCTATATACTCTTTAAAGAATATCTGGTTGGGCGGGATTCAGTTTGGCCCCTGCATCAGGATGTCTCTTCTGCATTTATTTTAAAATTGTTTTGGATGCTAGAATCTAGGGATTAGGATGTAAGTATATGTATTGTACTATCAAATGGCATTGCAACAATCTTAGTTGTGATTTCTTTGGCTGATTTCCTTGTCTAAATCTTTTAGATATGGTGTTACCTGAAAAAAAACCCTGATGAAGGAGAATATGACTCATCTCTGAAACGTTGTTGGGTTACTCCATTACACCTATCCATGATTTGTGTATCGTTATGCATCCTTCATTATTTATATGTTTCTGTGATATTGTAACTATGTATTTTTTTGTATAATACATTTTTTATATATATTTTCCTACGTATGTGAATATGGTAGTACCTATAAAGTCCCACTTCTAAGGGGTTTCTCCATTTTTCTATCCTTCTGGGGATGTGGTACACCTTCATAGCAGATTTATTTCAGATAGCTCTGTTTCACCAAGGAGAAGGATCATCACTTGCTGGCAAACCTTCTTGATCCACATTACAAGGATAAGGTTACAGAACTTATCCTGCCTTCACAGGGGGAGCAGAGGATGAAACATCTTCAGGAGGCCTTGAAGAAAGGTTTGTGCAACGCATTTCCAGACCCAAGGAGGATACCATTTCCTGGTGCTGGACAACGTGTTGCTGAGGCTTCGTTCAGTCAGAGGAAGAACAGTAGAGAAGGTAGCCAGCTGAATTTTAATTCCTCATCGACAAGATCTGATCAGTTCAAGCTACCATGGCCATTACATGGTGCAGGAATATCTAGATCAGTGATGGTGAACCTTGGCACCCCAGATGCTTTGGAGTGCAGTGTAGATGAGCATAATGGGAAATGTAGTTCCAAAACATCTGGGGTGCCAAGGTTCGACATTACTGATCTAGGGGGAAGAGCAGACTTGGAGACCTTTCCAACAGAGCATCCACTGGGTTACTGGGTCTTGGGGATAGACCACTGGCCAGAACTTTCTCAATATGCAATTGAGCTACTGGCCTGTCCTGCATCCAGCGTGCTTTCTGAATGCACATTTAGTGCTGCTGGAGGGTTTGTAACGGATCAAAGAGTGAGCCTGTCCACAGACTCCATTGATAGGCTCACATTCATAAAAATGAAGCATTCTTGGATCAGCAGCCATCAAGCACCTGATGCTGATGTAACTAATTGAATTTGCTATGGATGTGGATCGCCTTGCTGACTATCCTATTCCTCCTCAATCATGATGATGCTAGCTTCCAACAATATTTTTGGTTTAGGGCACCACCACCACCCAAAGCCAATTTTTTCTGCCCCTGTGTACCAGGGAATGTAATTACAATTTTTGATATATTATTACACAGCAGGGCCCGTTCCTGCGCTCAACAAGAGTAACAGTGTTCTGGTACCACCAACACCTAAGGCCCAATTTTCTGCAGAGTATATAGGACAGGCCATATTGTATGAGCGGAACATCCCCTGGTTCGCAGCAGAACATGTGGACACACAAAAAGTGATGTACTCTGAACTGCTGTTCAGAGTACGTAGTGCTTGGGGGACCCAAACGCCATTTTTTTAAAAATTTGGGTGCAGGGTTCCCCATACCTGAAGGGCCTGGTATGGATTTTGGGGGCGACATTCACTACATTTTGTTTTGGTATTTTTATCTATATTGCCAGGATCTGACAATAAATTACAGCCGGGAGCAGTTTTTATTTAAATTTTTTCCTTTAGAAATGTCATTTTGCTGTGGCACTGTTATATACATGGGAAAGATGTGCTTCATACTAAGGACACCCTCCAGACATGATATTTAAAGGAATATTTTCTTTATTGTTTCACTTTAAGCATTATTAACCACTTTCAGATCGGACCATTTTGCTGGTCAAAGACCAGACCACTTTTTGCGATTCGGCACTGCGTCGCTTTAACTGACAATTGCGCGGTCGTGCGACGTGGCTCCCAAACAAAATTGACGTCCTTTTTTTCCCACAAATAGAGCTTTCTTTTGGTGGTATTTGATCACCCCTGCGGTTTTTATTTTTTGCGCTATAAACAAAAATAAAGCGACAATTTTGAAAAAAACGCATTATTTTTTACTTTTTGTTACAATAAATATCCCCCAAAAATATATTGATTGGTTTGCGCAAAAGTTATAGCGTTTACAAAATAGGGATAGTTTTATAGCATTTTTATTAATAATTTTTTTTTTTTTTTTACTAGTAATGGCAGCGATCAGCAATTTTTATTGTGACTGCGACATTGTGGGGGACCCATCGGACATTTTTGACACATTTTTGGGACCATTGTCATTTATACAGTAATCACTGCTATATAAATGCAGTGATTCCTGTGTAAATGACACTGGCAGTGAAGGGGTTAACCAGTGGTTGGCAGTGTAGGGGTTAAGTGTTCCTAGGGGTGTGTTACTAACTGTGGGGGGGGGGTGGGCTTTCATTTAGTGAGAGATCAGTGTTCACTAAATTGGAGATTGGAGTGGAGTCCGCGGGTCCCGCGACCGGACTCACGGGGGTCCCGACCAGCGCGGGAGCGTGCAGCCGGCGGCGCGCTCCCGATGGCAGGGCGGCATTGAAGATTGGACGTACATGTACCGGGGGATGTTCTGCTCGTCCCTAGTTAATGGGTCTTGAGGATGGACCACTGGCCAGAACTTGCTAAATAGGCAATCAAGCTACTGGCCTGTCCTTCATCCAGCAAGAATTCTGAATGCACATTCAGTACTGCTAAAGGGTTTGTAACATATCAAAGAGTGTGCCTGTCTATGGACTCACATTTATAAAAATGAATCAGTCTTGGATCAGCAGCTATCAATGATGTTTATATTCAATTTTTAATACTAAGATGTATATTCCTTCTTTACAAAATATCCTTTGAAACTATTTATCTAGAGTCGCTCTTATTTTTTTTTTATGTCCCCCCCCCCCCCCCCCCCCCGAGCAAAATTCAAGAAACATGCTTTTTGAATCTGAGAACTGTTGTGGCCTGCTGTAAATATGGTACATCACTTTATCTAAAAACATCATATACTTAAAACGGAATTCTACCCAAAAGTGGAACCTACACTTATCTGATTTCCCCACCCCCTCCGGTGTCACATTTGGCACCTTTCAGGGTGGAGCGGGTACCTGTTTTTACAGGTACCCTGTCCCCACTTCTGGGAGACCGGGGCCGCAGCGTCGTACATCAGCAGCTCAGTTCCCCTCCTCCTCCTTCCTCCCTCCCCTTCTGCCAGGCCAGTTAAAGAGCACAGCGTGGATGCACAGTAGGGACCCGGCCGTGAAGTCAAAAGTCTACAGTGCTGGGTTCCCTTACCAGCAATGGCGGGGGCAGCACCTGACCAGCCGATGTAAACATTGGCTGCGATGCCGACTCCAGGACAGGTAAGTGTCCTAATGTTAAAAATCAGCAGCTACAGCTACTGACTTTTAATTTTTAAAGGGATGGGCGCAACTCCTCTTTAGGCTGGCCATTCATGGAAATTCCATCCAGGGGTGGCCCTATCAGCACCAGTTTGCTCAACAAACTTCGATTGAAAAATGTAAGGATCTGGTTGCAAAATTGTCAGCTGAATAATGAATACATCCAATCAGATGCAGTCACTGTTTAGGTATTCAGACAGCCATGGTTTCCAGCTGGCTGAATGCAATAACTGCCAGGGCAGATTCCTCCATCCATGTAGTTTAGCATAGATGGAGAAATAGAATATATTAGTCTTCTCTCACAAGAAGAACAAGAGAAATCTTTGAAAATATGACTAGCCATATTCCCCTTCTGCAATCAATGAAAATACTTTTGTATTTGTTGAGAAATGTCTGTTAATAACCACAGATAAATAATAATAAATGATAACAAATGCACACCAGGCATCATAGAATCCAAGGACTTTCTACTCCAAAGAAGAAAGACGTTTTTATAGTTGGGTATACATACGTAAAAAGCTTGGGACTACTTCTGACTGAATTTAAAAAAAATATATATATATTATTTATTTTCTATATTTATCAAACTTAAAAATAAATATGGTAGTTCTGAGCATAATAAATAAAGACCGCTATACACTCTGTTTAATATGAACTGTGTACAGTAATAAGCTCTAAATTGATTAAGCTGAATAGATCCAGTAAAACATCTCTATTATGGCTTCTACAAACTGTCCATAAACTTGTCCTTCAATATGTTTTAAAAAATGTAAATGCTATTGTTGTATGAGCAGAGAAATTACATTTAGGGTAGATGAAATGTCTTGATTGGTTCTTTCTATATACAGTACTGTATATAAGGAATTTAGACTCATTTTATTTTTAATGCATCAGTACAATAACACTTGTCTATCCACACCCATCTACCTCCAGTCCTTTAAGCTATTTTCACACTGAGGCGCTTTACAGGCGCTACAGCACTAAAAATAGCATCTGCATAGTGCTTGTAAAGCGCCACTTGTCTCTCCAGGATCAAAGCCCGAGGGCTTTGACACTGGAGCGGTGCACTTGCAGGACGCATCTTTGCAGCTCTGTATACTCCACTCCTAAAGCCCCCCTGCCCATTGAAAACAATGGGGCAGCGCCGCCAAACCAGTGCTTCAGTAGTGCTTTGCGGACGGTTTTAACCCTTTTTCGGCAGGCTTTACCCCTGATGCCCGACTGTCCCAGTGTGATAGTAGCCTTATACTTTATAATCACATCTCACATAGATATAGACACTACCTCCTTTTCTATTTATTCTATCTTTTAGAAAGAACACAGATTGGAATATAAAAAGCTGCATGGTGTATTTGGATTTGCTATACCTATGTGCCCTTTTATTTTTTAACATTCTTTATTTTCCTCTTTTCACATTGGGACATAGAGAAATACAGCATATGTATGTCTGTAAAATGTACACAATTCCAAGACTAGATGCACAGAAACAGTATATCGTATTCTGACAGAAAAATGTACAATTGAGAAATTGAAGACTTTGGAGATAGTTGTCTCAAAGACTGAGATAAACTGACCATGACTATTGTATAACAGATGCTATATACTTACCATCTATCTGCCAGATCAATCCCAGCTCAACTTCCCCTTGCCCTTACCCATAAATAGAGACCACACCAAGCTGGAGTAAATATTGGCTGTAGCTGCCACTTTATTAGCAACTCAAGTAAATTAACATAATTGTATAAAAACATCCCTTAACCCACCACCCATTAGTCAAATACTCGCGTTGGTCTTTGTAGGAAACACCAAGCTTGCCACACGATCCAATCAGGCACTGAGGTACCTTTAACTTAAATAGGCCTCCAGCTAACATACTAGCTCATAGACAACAAACCACTGACCATAGTGCACCCGTTAGCTGGAATACCACCAACGGAACCCATACCACTCTTCTGTATCTGAGGTTTCTTCATTTACCCACAAAGACCAACACCTGCCACAGCACACCAGGGGAAAACCTTATCCTTGTGTGCCCTGCCACACCCTCAATGCTCTAATGCTCTCTGGATCCCATCCTGTAAACCTAAAGCCCACGTGTCAATCCCCACAGCATTGAGGTGTAACGCCAGGTATCAACTTCTAGCTTTAAATGTCTGATCACCAACCCCCTATTCCTGACAACAAATCTGTTGACATCCCTGTTCACTTTCTTTCTGGCCTTATTAATCTGCTCCACTGACCTAGCCAATCGCTAAGTAGTCTGCGCCACAACGTTGGACCACAATATTAGCATCTCTGGAAAGGTGATGCGGAACCGCAAGAAATCAAACAATATCCCGAGAAATATCCAACATAGACCTAAGACCTAAGTCCTTGCCGCCCACATGTAACACTAGAATGTCAGGCAGCCTATCCAAACGCACAAATCGGTGCACTTCTGGAACTGTCCTGCTCCATAGCATTCCAGGTACCTCCAGCCACCTAATACAGGCTTCCTGTCTTGAAATGCCCAATTGTCTACCCTCGGCCACACATCTGCCCTCCTTGCCCCCCAAAAAACATATGAATGGCTCAATATCCAGACCAGTCCTTGAGTTCCACCTGAAAGAGACGAAAACAACCCACATAACAATAAATGCTCCAGAGAACAGGTATATTCATGCCCACACATCCCATGCACTCCCCTACCCCCACTAAACTGACAACAGGTGGGGACGAACATACAATTTGACTCCCATCTCCCAATGCATTCTACCATTTCCTCCTCCAACCCCCATCTGACCGCCTCCATAGACGCCCCAATGTGAAATGAATGAGAGGAAAATTTCTGATCCCCCAAGGCCACCAAACATTTTAGAAAAATCGCAATAAACTGAAATCTCGACAAAGAGTTGCTGTCACTGTGCACTAAGAAGGACCCTGCCACGTCTGGGTGTCCCACGAGGAATCCCTTAACTAACTCCACTGGGCACGAGGGCGAACCTGGTAGTGAAAATACCTGCACTGTCCTGCCCTTGCCCAGCTGGTCTGTTTTTGATCTGCACACCAATATGGACAAGCTACAACCTATCTTTGCCACAGATGACCTCTGCCACCCCTATGCCCTCTTGTAGCTTCTTGGAAGGATTAACTCACTAATCCGAAAGGCCCCACAGAACGTCAGGGAGAACGCCGCTTTGAACAACAACACCTCATACTTGTTGTGCTTATTAAGGAAAGTTTTCCTGCACAGTATTTATGATTAAGTCATTTTTAACGATGATATTTTTAAGATACAGATTCAATCTATTATGACTAGAGACTAAAAATATGACATTTATTCACCAGACATGTAATCATACAAAACAGTTATATATATATATATTTAAACAAACGTTACATAAAATTAAAATACAGATTGCGTTACATAAAATCTTGAATATCCCACACCCACTTAATTGGAGTGTAGTACCTTTGATGTGATACAACAGTGATAAACTTTCCTGTAGAATCAATAACTTTGTAAAATGACAATTAGATAGAACATCTATATTTCACAAATTCAACCATTACTATACTGCAGTTAAGTAAGTGGTTAACAGCGTGAAATAAAATTAGACGTTTGTTATGTCATAGAATGGAAACTGTGCAAAATGAAAAATATATATTGAAAATGTAATCTTTAGAGAAAAATCTACAAGGCGGTTATTGATTTGGGAGACAAATTATCAGCTGTATAATACTCAATAAATCAATATTTAAGGGAACAAAAATGAATATGTTTGGGGACACAGTAGATATAAGTTAGCCTGGCATATTCTGAAAAAACCCACATCCATGGGAGGAAGTTCCCTCCCAGACTTACAGGATTATTACCTAGTCTCTCAGCTCTCTCATCTGTATTACTTTAATACAACTGAGACGCAGCGTTACAGATCCCTGGTCTGCGATAGTCCTGGACACCCAGCATATACCTCTATTCAAACCATTCTCTGAGGGAGACAAACAAGTAGACGATCCCCTCAATATAATGTGGGGATGCTTCTACATCACCAAAGGGTTTGGGAAATCACCTTGAAGAAACAAAATATGAGACAGATTGACATTCACACCCCGCTATGGCACAAGAGCCATATTGTACACCATCCCAGACCCGGCTATCTGGGCCTCATATGGGATACTTTACCTACATCAAGTTCTGATGACATCTGGGCCTAAAATGTTTCAAACACTTAAAGAAGAATTCTCACTTCCGAACCACCTATTATTTACATACTTACAGCTTCGTCACGCGCAGCTTACGATCTTACAGTCACATTAGACACTCCCCCCTGTCTTAAACATCATTCTGGGAACGGAACCTTCTAAACTCATATCAAACCTTTATTTCACATTTAGACTCTAAAGGACGGTTGCAGTAACCCAGACAGCTAAAATTCCAGCAAGATGTAGGGCCTATCAGTGATTGTCAGGGTCCACCTGTTTGCACACCTGTTCGCACACACAAATCCCCATGCTGGCGCTTATGCACGTGATCACGCATGGCCAGTGGCGTTCACCGCCCACACACATTGGGTCCCCCGCCGTGCAATGAGTGCATGCATGCCCCTCCGGCGGTGTGCGCACGCCCTCTGGTGGCTCTTAAATAAACCCTGTGAGCAGGTCGGGAATCGGTTAATGTTGAGAAATGTAAAGTTATGCACTTGCATGCATGATACATATTAGGGAGTGTACAACTGGGGGAATCAATGGTGGACAAGGATCTGGGGGTTTTGGTAGATCATAACCTCAAAAATAGAATGCAATGCCAAGCTGTGGTTCCCAAATGGAGAAAAGTCCTTTTTTGTATCAAGAGAGGTATGGACTCCAGAGGGAGATATATCATTTTGCCCTGTACAAATCAGTAGTAAGACCTCATCTGGAATATGCAGTTCAGTTTTGGCCACCAGTACTCAAAAAGGATATCCAGGAACTCAAGAAAGTGCAGAGAAAGGCAACCAAATTGATAAGAGGCATGGAGGAACTCAGCTATGAGGAAAGATTAGAGGAACTGAATCTATTCCCTCTTGATAAAAGGAGATGGGGGGGGGGGGGGGATATGATCAACAAATGTACAAATACATAAGTGGTCCATACAATGAACTTGGTTTTGAGTTATTCACTTTAAGGTTATCACACAGGACAGGGGGGCACTCTTTACGTCTAGAGGAAAAAAAGATTATCTCCAAATACGGAAAGGTTTCTTCACAGTAAGAGATGTGAAAATATGGAATAGACTCCCTCCAGAGGCGGTTCTGGCAAGCTCAGCAGATTGCTTTAAAAATGGTCTGGATTCTGATGTACATAATATAACTGGGTACTAACCTTCATAGGTAAAATTGATCCAGGGAAAATCCAATTGCCTTTCGTGGATCAGGAAGGAATTTATTCCGCTGCTGTAGCAAATTGAAGCATTTTTTGCTGGGGTTTTTCACCTACCTCTGGATCAACTGTGGGTGAAAGATTGTATATGGGAGTGTATTATTATTTTTTTGGGTTGAACTAGATGGACCTGTGTCTTTTTTCAACCTGACTAACTATGTAATTTTGAAACTGGACAATGAGGGATCAATCGGGACTTTAAAGGTACCAAAAACGATATACAGTAAAATTTATAAAAATATACATTTTATTTGGACGTACATTTATTTAAAATTACAATATATGTTCAAAGGCATGATATTCATACAACATGTGCTACCACTTCTTACTCTACATGTTTCACTCATAAGAGCATCCTCAGGAGATTTTGAAAGGGTCGCATGAAGTTAAATACTACAAAAGAAACAAACGATGAAAAATTGTACATAGAAATTATTGTGACAATCATGGTAAAAAAGATTATATAAATATATCATGAATAAAGAATATATACATGTTTTCAATAAATATATATTAATAATGAGCTGATAATGCATGCCTACCACATGCTTTCATTTATTGTAGTGCTTGAATTAATAGAAAAATCCTGATTCTTGCACTCAAGCCTGAGTTTAGAGGGCATATATGCAACCATAGGGAGAAGATAAGGAGTCTGAAAAGTAAATCCACATGTAAGTTTATTAGCTTTGTGGCCCTAATTGGTTATACCAAGATCATAAAAGAATGTTTGATTAGTAGAAATAAGGCACCATTTACCTTGTTCAGAGTTTTAACAGTGAAGATAGGATCTTTTTTGGGCTGATGCTGGGGTGTCCAGTAGAGCCTCAGCAGGTGGTACTAGCTGCACCTTAACAAAACCCGGATGCAAACCAACAGTCCCCCTGCTGTCAAGTCTGTTTCCCTGGGAAATCAGCCAGTAGGTTCCTAAGAGAAAAACAAATTGCTTTCTTTTTAGTGGGGATTTCTGTATAATTATGTAAAGTTTCCTGCAAATGCACATGGACTCTTCCCATCCTGGATTAGGGCTGGAGCCTTAAGGCCAATATGGGGAGGCAACAGTATCTCCAAGAGATGGGTGATAAAATAATTTCTTGCTGATCATAACATGACCGTCTTTCCTGCTAATGCAGGCATGTATTGGCAGATAAGGACCCCTTACCCCCCCAAATGGACTGTCTTCCTACATCAAGGATACTATGGATGTTTTGGGGGCCCTTAATGGGATTCATATCCCTAAGGGAGCTCTATTGGTGGCCATTGATGTGGATGTACTCTAAAACTTCATCTCCTATGATTTGGGTGTTGGAGTTATGGGGGCTTCATTCAGGAGCGAGATCAAACAGCAGTACCCTATAACAATTCTAGGCCTGCAAGCTTCAGTGAGAGAGCGGTGAGAAATAACCAATCGTGACTGGATTCTTTGAGCGATTTTAAATGCAAGAATATTATGTTTTACAATGTAAGCAGATTTTATGTGTGGAGTGCGAGTTTTAAATATTAAAAAGGTTTACACTATGGATTTTTCCCTGTTAATTTTTTATGCATGATTATGGGGATAAACGAATTGAGTGGCAAGTGAAATCCTGGTGTGAGCAGAGTTCTGGGTTGGATATTCCTCTGACGGGCGGATGATTGCAGTCTGTGAGCATCACACTGTGAAACATTTAGAGCGCCTGAGATTAACCCCTTAGGGGTAAGTGCATAAGCAAAGGGGGGTCACACTGAGCATGAGGTCTTCTTTACCTGCATAGCGTGGTGTGCATTTTCTCTGAGGATTTCCTATTTTTTTTTTTTTTTTTTTTATTGTTTATTTATAACAGGAGATGGATCCACATAGACCAACAAGATACAAACATTCCACATGTCTAACAGAGAAGAAGGCAAAACAAGCGATACAACAACAAGTCTATGCTAACATTAATATTAACATCAAAAACCGTTAAAACCAGTGTTGTGGAAGTCAGCAGGTTATCACTGTCTCGTGGGCACACCTCCCAAGTTCTTTTTCTAAAATGAGCAACTACTCGGATATAACCCCCAGGAATGGGGGGGGAGTAGATCGAGAGGAAGGAGAGAGAAAAAGAAAAAAGGAGGAAAGCAGCGGGAGAGCAGTAAGTATGTGGGAGGTAGCGGGAGAGGGGTGGGGGGTGAAGGGAAGGAAAAAAGGTGGGGAGCAGTGGGATACACAATCATGGAACGTGCAGAAATCTGATCAGATGCGCATGTACAGGAGCTATTGCTACAACCCCCTAGCACAGCCTACTATAGTCTTGTTCTGCAGTATTATGTGTCAGACCCTCTCAGGGCCTGACCCGCAGCTGAATATATAAACACAGTCCAGCCCTGCCAGGTTTTAGTGAAGGCTTCTTCTCTATGTTGTGCTGTGAGGATAAGGTCCTCCATTTTTCTGATGTCCTCCACCTTGCGGAGCCAGAGGTCAATGGTCGGCGGAAGAGCCGATTTCCATTGGAGTGGTATGCAGGCCTTAGCTGCGTCAAGCAGGTGGCGAATCACTGATTTCTGATATTTCCTCTCAGGGATGTTGGAGGCATGTAAGAGAAAAAATGCTGGGTCGTCTGTGATGGGCTGGTCTATGAATTGTTGTATGGTCTCACGCACCACTTTCCAGAAGTGCGCCAGTTTCGGGCATGACCAAAAAATATGCAACATTGTCCCTTTATCTGTGTGGCAACGCCAACACAGGTCTGATGTATTTGGGTAGTACCTGTGGAGTGACGAGGGAGTCCTATACCAACGTGAAAGAATTTTGTAATTGGTTTCCTGGATCTTGGCACATATTGAGGATTTGTGTGTAAATCGGAGAATACGGTGCCTCATGGAGGCATTGAATTGGCAAACTAGTTCTTTTTCCCAATTAAGTAATCCCGGGGGTGTAAAGTCTACTGATGGGGCATTTAAAAGGGTATATGTCAACGAAAGTGTGTGAGGTATGGTACTCGTGGCAGTGCATAGCACCTCCAGGGCTGTAAGCGTCTGAGCGTCTGAATTGGGAGGTGGGATCGTGGAAAGAAAATGCGTTACTTGGAGAGACCTCAGAAAATCCAGGCCAAACTGGCCCGTAGGGTCCATGAGGTCCGCTAATCGTTTTCCAGCGCCCTCCTGAACTGTAGTGTGAGGCTTGGTGTAGGCCCGCCTCGCCTAGACTCCGGAGACAACCGTCGTAGAGACCCGGCGTAAACAGGGGGTTGCCTATTATAGGGTAAAGGGGCGAATTCGGGGAGGAGAGGGACGTTTGCGATAGTATCCGGGCGCAAACTCTCGCCGTGTTGCCTATCAGTGGGTGCCGCTTTATCTCTGTCGGTAGTGCTGGGTAACACCATGGCGCCCCCGTAGCTGGATTGGGCTTTGGGACTGTTCCAGCTTGGCCCACAGCTTAATTCCCTGATGTCGACACCAATCTATGAGTCTCCCCAAATGCACAGCTCTATAGTAAGCTCGGATGTTCGGTAAGGCTAGCCCCCCATGAGATTTGGGGAGAACAAGAAGTTTATTGGCGAGTCTAGGCCTTTTTTTTGCCCAGACAAAGTCTGTAAATACAGATTGCACCCTCTTAAAGAAGACGGTCGGGATGTGTATAGGTAGTGCCTGCAGCAGGTAAAGAATTTTTGGGAGGATAGACATCTTTATGATGTTGCAGCGGCCTATCCAGGAGTGCATGCCTGATTGCCATTGGGTCAAGAGGGTTTTTATTTCCAACAGTAGTGGTGGGAAATTAAGTTCATACAGCTTCGAGAGTGTATGGGGAATGTACGTGCCTAGATACTTCAGGGCCTTATTTGTCCACTTCAAGTGGAAGCTGGTTTGAAGGTGCGTGAGCTGCGCTGCCGGGATCCCCACCCCCCATTGCCTCAGACTTCGCAAAGTTAATCTTTAGGTTGGAGAGCGCCCCATAGATAGTAAACTCGTGCATCAAATTGGGAAGGGATATCACCGGGTTTGAGAGTGAGAATAGCAAGTCGTCAGCGTAGGCTGACACTTTGTATTGAGTATGCTTAATCGGTATCCCCATTATGTTCTGATTTGATCTGATGCGGCATAGGAATGGCTCTAGTGACAGCGCGAAAAGGAGGGGTGAAAGTGGGCATCCCTGTCGCGTACCGTTGGTAATCCGAAAGGGTTCGGAAATTACCCCATTAGCCCTAACCCTGGCCGACGGTGTCGTATATAGGGCGGAAATCCATTGCAGCATGTTATTACCCAGTCCTATATGGCGTAGCGTGGCCGACATGAAAGCCCAGTTCACCCTGTCAAAGGCTTTCTCAGCATCTGTGCTGAGAAAGACACATGGCTTGTCTCCCAAGATGGCAGCGTGCAGCAGGTTCAGGACTTTGGTGGTATTATCCCTAGCCTCCCTGGTTGGGACAAATCCTACCTGGTCTAGGTGTATCAGGTCGGGGAGATATGGCTGCAGCCTTAAAGCTATAATTTTGGTAAACAGCTTAAGATCGGTATTCAGTAGGGAAATCGGACGATAGCTCCCACACTGGGACGGGTCCTTGCCCTCATTGGGGATCACTGCTATATGGGCCTGCAACGTGGCCTCATGGAGTTTACTTCCCTTCGGAAGACCATTAAAAAGATGAAGTAGATGATGCCCGAGGGATGGGAGTAAAGTCTTGTAATATTGTATTGTTAAGCCGTCAGGTCCCGGGGCCTTCCCTTGCTTATTATTTTTTAGTTTTAGTTATTTTTTATTTTTTTAGTATTATTTATGGCCAGTTGGAGTTCGGACAATGTTATAGGTACTTCCAGCGCGTCCCGGATTTCCGTCGTCAGGGTGGGCATGTTGGAAGAGGTTATGTAGTCGGCTATATGTTCTTGGGTAGGCTGGGTCACATTTAGGTTATACAGAGTCTCGTAAAAGGACTTAAAAGTGTTGGTAATGTGAAGGGGCAGCGTTTCTCGACTCCCGGAGGAAGAGAAGACGTGAGGTATATAAGAAGCTGTCGGTTGGGCTTTCAGGGATTGCGCCAACAGTTTGCCACATTTATTGCCCGATTCATAGATTCTTTTACGAGAAATCTGGAGCGCTGCCTTAGCTTTAAAGTGGAGAAGGTCGGTTATTTGAGTACGTATCGTGTCCAGGGCACTACCTAAGGGAGTAGTCGGCGTCTGTTTGTGGTTTCCTTCTAGGATCTGAAGTTTACGGAAAAGCTCGGATAATTGAGCGGTTCTTTGTCGTTTGATCCGTGCGCCGTGTTTTATCAATACCCCTCGAATCACCGCCTTATGCGCCTCCCAAACTAGGCCCGCGTCGCAGTCCCCCGTATTGTTAGAGTGAAAGTAATGTGATAATTCTGTCGTTACGTCTGCTAGAACCTCTGCATCCTGGAGGAGGCCCTCATTTAGCCTCCATGGCTTCCTTTGCCCCCTACAAAATTCGGTCAAAGCGTAGTGTAATGTTACAGGGGCGTGATCTGACCACGTGATAGACCCGATAGTGGAGCCTTTGACCGCCTGAAGTTGGTTATGTGGCACCAAAAAATAATCAAGACGTGAATAACCGAGGTGCGGCCTAGAGAAAAAAGTGTAGTCTCGTTCGCCGGAGTGTAAGAGGCGCCAAACATCCACCAGTTGTGAGGCATGTAGGGCAGTCTGTACAGCTTTCCGTGTGCTACTGGGGACGGAGGACAGCCCAGTAGAGGTGTCCTCTGCGGGTATTAATGGGATATTTAGGTCCCCGCCTACGATCAGCTGTCCTTCCGTAAAGCCTTGAAGCAAGTTTAACTGTTTTTTCACAAACCGGTCCTGTCTACTATTAGGGGCATAGAGATTAGCGATGGTAACCTTCACACTACCTATCAGGCCTTTGAGAAATAAAAAACATCCCTCAGGGTCTGTCATTAGAGCTATCAGAGTCCATGGGACCTTGGCAGATATTTGAATGGAGACCCCTCTAGATTTGGCCTCAGAGTATGTGGAATGATAGACTATCGGGTAAAATCTGTTTGTCAGGATAGGGAACCTGTTCTCCCTAAAGTGCGTCTCCTGTATCAAGACAATATCAGCATTTTGCCGTTTCATATCGTTTAGCAGCATGCGTCTCTTCTCTGGGACATTGAGTCCTTTTGCATTAAGAGTAACAATTTTAAGCACGTCCATGTTCGTGAAAGGATGGATGGTATGGGAAGGGGGAGGAGAGGGAGGGGAAAAGCTGAAGGGAGGGTGAGTGTAGGATCGGGATGTGAAAATGGAAGGTTAAAGAAGTGGGGGATAGACTTTCCAGAGAATGGGTTTCGACTGAGAGGGAAAGACTCCCAGCCGATACTGTCCAGCGGAGCTGGATCACTAAAGTGCAGCCAATCGCTGCTTCAACGCCCACCAGGAGTGCCTGGATGAAAAGCGTCAACCTAATTAGGGGAACGATCAGTGCGGGCCAACGGGGAGCTCCCGGAGCCACCCCGGAGCCACGGGCCCTATGTGTATTTGTAGATGTGGGCAATAAAGTGACGTCTGTATATGCAGGACAATATGCGCAGAAGGATAGGGGTCGTCCAGGATTCATGAGCACAAAACATGTCATACAACTAAACAAATTATAACATTGCATAGGTGTCTACAAGGTAACTACACTGGCTGGAAACACATTACGCTAACTAAAGCGAAAAACCATAGAACAGCTACAAACAAACAAACATCCCCCCATACATCGCCCCATACGTGGCACAGCGACACATCCCCCCCCCCCCCACGCCACCCGGGGAGCACCCACAGGTCCCGGAGAGAGGGAGATAGATATAGCCAGAGGGGGGGGCGGGAAGAGAGGACGGGAAGAGAGAAAGGCTGGGAAGGAGGGGACGGAGGAGGGAGGAAAAGCAGGCCCCCCCCCCAACAACCCCCACCCCACATCACAAAGTCCAGAGCCACCACCCAGCCCCCCCCCCAACCTCTGTGCAGGGCCCGCCACAGAAACCCACCCGGATCCCCAAATGTTCTGATATGTCACCCCACTCCAAGCCTCCGCAGGAGCATCATAGTCTTGGGGTCCATGTGGATGGGTCGTGGAAGGCCCTGAGGGTGGGGGCCACCCAGGCCCACCGGGGGACCAAAAGCGTCTCCCCAGGGCGTTGCAAAAGTGACCCCGCCCCCTCCCCGGAAGGTGACACACATATGGAAGTGTCCAGGGATGGCACAGCACGTCTCTTTAGGTCCCCAGCATGCCGCCAGGATCCAGGACAGCCACACGGCCGGGGATAATCCTGAGTGGGGGGGATGTAAAGTACAGGAAAATATCGTGGATGAAGGGTGAAAAAATCAGCCAGTGTAGAACAACAGAGTAGGTGCTGAAGGAAGCTGTTATGACTCACGTGACCTGGTCACTGAAGCGGACGTATCGCGGGATCGACCTCTGGACCTCTGGGAGCGAGCCGGTGGGGCGGCGCCGCCCGACGTTGGGCCCAAACGGCCTGCCGGGCGCGGGATCCTCACCAGCCAATTTGGCACCTGGACAGGATCCGTGCCCAGGAAAGCAAAGAAGGCGGGGAGGTCCGCCGGTGTGCGTAATGTAAAGGTGCCGCTATCCGTGCGGAAGATGACTGTTAAGGGGTAGCCCCATCTGTAGTGCAACCCTGGCGTCTCGCAGCTTCCAGAGCCGGTTTCAGCATGGCGCGGCGTTGTAGCGTGGCCCTGGAGAGATCCGGGAGTATCTGAACCTGCGCACCGTCAAAGTCAATGGACCCGTGGTCCCACACTCTCTTTAGAAGCGCTTCCTTCTGTACGTATCTGTGTAACTGGCACAGAACATCACGAGGTCGCGCCGGATCGGTAGATCTGGGGCCCAACGCCCGGTGAACTCGGTCAATCTCCAGGGAGGGAGGCGGATCACCCAGAAGCCTGTGAAAGATAGCAGTGACGGTCACTGCCAGATCTTCTTGACCCGTAGCCTCCAGGATACCCCGCAGTCGCAAGTTATTGCGGCGACTACGGTCCTCCATTTCCTCCAGATGGAGTTGCATCTCCTGCGCCACCACCGCCTGGGTAGTTTGTGCGTGTTCCAGCGCTTGCACCCTAGATGCCAATGAAGTGAGCTGGGTTTCCCCTGAGGAGACTCGGTCTTCTATGGCATGCAGCTCAGTCCTCACCTCTTGGATATCCCTGTTATGTGCCTCCTCTATCCGCAGGATCAGGGTTTCGATGTCCGCCCTCGTAGGGAGGGCCTCATTGTCCGCCCTCGTAGGTAGAGCACGCAGCATACTGCGGAGGTCGTCATCAAGGTTTCCCTGGTTTGAGGAAGAGCCTGCCATCTCCGATCTGAACACCGCCGGAATCCCTGAAAGATAGTCTGATGCGGGTGTATCTGGGAGGTTCTGTGTCCCAGTGGGGACTGTTTCCAATCGGGATACCCAAGGCGTATCGGCGGTGTCACCAGGTGAAGTGCGCGGGTTTCCCCTGAAGAAACGTTGAATACCGGGCTGTGAGGGTCGATTTGGAGTACCGCGGGTTGCTGATCTTGTCCTGTAACTTTTGGGGGTGGTCATGCCGAAGTCACATCAGATGAAGTTGCGTTGTGGCCCATATGGTCCGGGTCAGGCATGGGGTCCCCCCAGGGCTTGTCTTCACCCAGCCATCTGCAAACCACAGCCCCCGGGGAGGGGAGTTGTCATGCTACGGTCTACTGGAAGTCCTCTGTGAGCGCCCCCTCTCTGCCGCACCCGGTCCCGGGCTGTTGTTAGGTAGCAGTCGGATAGGTCGCTAGGCGGCCACAGGCCCACCAGGGCACGCCAACAGGCCAGAGGAGACGGCCAAGCAGCAAGGCCCCAGGGCTGGGATCTCCCCGATGCGGTGGGCCCAGGGCACAGAGGCACAAACTGCAGTGTCCGCAGCCAAAAGGATCCAGTCCAGGGGCTGTGGTGACACCCCAGGACAGGGCTAGGGCCCGGAGAGATGACGGGGCAGGTCCAGATAGGTCCAGCGGGGATCCAGCCCCAGGAAACAGCGGGGATCCGCAGGCTCTACTAGGCCGCACTAGGCCGGACCGGGCCGCGGCATCCCCGGGACCCGGAGAGGCCCTCCTATGATGCCCGGACAGTCCCCCGACAGGGTTGGGTGAAAAAAGGGGTCCCCTACCTCCAGATAAGCGTCTTTGTCCCCGGGAGGCCTGGGAGTAGCAAGATGGCAGCCGCGGGAGTACCGGTGCGGTCCCCCCCAGGTATAATCAGCCGAATCCCCGGACCAAAATCACTCCGGGCACCGCCGGGGGAGCCCGGACTATCTTGCAGGCAGATTTTAATGTAGCCAGCCGTTGCGTAGAAGCCCGATGGCGGCGGATAGGCATCGGTGCACCCGGAGCCCTCCAGAGAGACGTCCGCCGTCGTCCACGCCCAGACACGCCCCCCCGAGGATTTCCTATTAACCTGAGGGTTCCTGGAGCACTTCACTCTTTTTATGAACTTTGATCTTACCTTTTGGACTTTTTATGAATTTCAGGTCCTATTAATTTAACTGCACTAATGTTTAGTGTATACTTGTTTTTGGCACATATCTATTTGATCAATAGATTAGAGAGCTGTTTATAACTATGGTTGGGACTGTATTTGTGCATATTTCTAGAATTGATGTATGATTTATAACAGCAGATGTTTGTGCGGATAAATTGTAAGTCCTTTTGTGCACTAGGATCAGTGTTACAATTTTAGTGCTCATGCACACGGACATTTTAAAAAACTGGCTGCAAAGCTAGCTCTGACGCCTGGAAAAATCGGCGTTAAAAACGCAATTTTTACCGTGTTTTGCATTGGCGTTTTTGCGCGTTTTTAGCGTTAGCGTTAAGTAGCGTTTTTTAAAGAAACACATCTCTTGGCTATAGCACTCAGAAAACAAAGAAAATATGTTACGCGTTTATGCACGTTTTTGCATGTTTGTGCGCGTTTTTGCTCGTTTGCGCGTTTTACCGCGATTCGCGTTTTTACAGCTCTAGCTCCGCGCCACAAAACGCACTGGTCCTGGGTTTTTTTTACAGCTTAAAAACGCCTATGCCATTTGCAGCTCAAAAACGCCTAGGTGGGCATGAAGCCATAGACTAACATGGACAGGTGTTTTTAAGCTGCAAAAAACTTTCAAAAAAGCGGCTGTAAAAACATCGGTGTGCATGAGGCCTTATTGTGTTCCTGATAATTTCTTTTTGGAGTACCCTATAACAAGTTTTTTCTTGAATTACTACAATTTATGTTGTCGAACAATGTGTTTCTATTTGGATGCTCCCACTACCTCCAGGTGCAGGGGGTAGCGATGGGGACCAGATGTGCCCCATCGTATGCCAACGTGTGCCTGGGGGGTGGGAGCGTGATTTATTTTACAGGGAGGAAATGGAAAGGAAAGGTGCCCATATGGCGTTCTTTTATCAACAACATCTTTTTGATATGGTCGGGTACCCAAAGTGAGCTGCTTACCTTTTTTGAAACCTTGAAAATTAACAATTTCAATCTAAAGTTTACTATCAACTATCATCAACAAGTCCTCAGCTTCTTGGGTGTCCAGCTGTTCATCAATGCCAATGGTAGCCTCGGATCCACATTATTTTGAAAATCCTCAGCAGGGAACTCTATTCTACATGCTGATAGTTCTCATCCATCACCCCTGGTTATGAGTATCCCTTATAGCCAGTATTTATGATTCAAATGAAATTGCAGCAGAAATGCTGATTTCGGAAAAGAGGCTAAGGCCTTACAATCCCGTCTCAAAGAAAGAAGCTATAGTAACAACTGCCTTAAAAAGGCCTATAATCGAGCCAAGAACCAAGATAGGGTGCAACTCATTCATGGTCAAAAAGTCACCAAACCCGAATGCGAGGTGAGATTGATAACCCGGTATTCGAGACAACAAAAACAAGTCAGGAGCATAATGCCAAAATACTGGTACTTATTGCTTGCTGATCCAACTGTATATAAATATGTAAAAACATACCTGAAAATAACCTTTAGGAGATCCAAGTCCTTAACAGACAGTTTGGCCCACAGTCACCACCAACTTAAAAAATCAGGCCAAAACAAATGCACGGGAACCTTTCCCTGCAGTAAGTGCAACTTCTACAGGTACATTCATGGAGCTCCGGAGATTATATTGCCTGATGGACACACCTTTAGGCCACAATTTCTCACCAATTATCAATTGGTGGGGGTGGTCTACATTATGATGTGTGTTTGAGGTGCCTACTATGTAGGCATAACAAAAAGAACATTCTTTCATTGTATTCATGACCATGTCAAATTGGTCTCCAAGTTCCAAATGGAAACACCCATTAGTCGGCATATGGGTCTTTTTCATGAATTTGACCTGTCCAAAATGCATTTTTTTTGCTTTGTAATACTTACTGGTAAATGAGAGAGGGGGTGACAATGATAAGCTACTCTTACAATGGGAAACTCTGTGAATTCACAATCTGTCAACTCTTAAACTGCCTGGACTGAATGATGCATTCAGCTTTAAGCAATTTTTATAAATCATGGCTATCCTCATGATTAAAAACTCTCCCCTCTCTCATTCTGTGGTTCAACTAAAAATAAATGGGTTAGGTGAAAATATCACTGTATCTGCTTTTTTTTCCCCACCCCTCACCTGGCTATATATCCCCATTTTTATGATTAAACTGGTTAAATAAATACTTATTTACTGTTTATATTGTTTTGTTTTTTATCTGAGAAATGCTGTGCTGCCGGTTCATATATTAATGTTAATGGAATTAAGCTCAAATATATGACTGGACCAACTGAGTTGGAGGGTAAGTAACCATATGGATGCCCTGAGCACTTGCTACATTGGTGTTAAACCAATCACCTATGGTATACTCAGGCCTTAAGCGCTATTATCAGTGGCATGCCCAATTCCCTATTTCCAGCTTGATGACTAGGAGTCATTCTGGGCCCTCTGTTTCATCTGTGGAGAGCCCTGTGCCTGCTATGCTGAGGGGAGGAGAGGATATTTTCCTGTCCGTTCCCCTCTGCTTGTCTGGCAAACATGGACTTTCCAAAATGGTGGATTGTTACCATGCACGTTAGCGTATGAGGTCATATCCGCCTTTGGAGTTCCGGCGGGATGGGGAGAGCTTAAAATGTGATGGTTCGCCACCATGCAAACTGACAGGGAAGTTGTGAGAGAGCAAGTGTTTGTCTCTCCTCTCCTTTCCCCCTTCATAGCAAGCATCCTTTGAATCATTGGCATATGTAAGTATTTTGCTGCTGTAATGCTCATATTGGCTGAAGTTCCATTTGGGGAGGGGAATCGGGTCCTTATAGGTCAATACATATCTGCATTAGCAGGAAAGGAGGCCATGTCATGATCAACAAGAGATAATTTTATCACCTATCTCTCGTAGGTGCTGATGCCTCCCCATATTGGCCTTAAGGCTCCAGCCCTAATACAGGATGGGAAGAGTCCATGTGCATTTGCAGGACACCTTACATAATTATACAGAAATCCCCATTTAAAAGGAAACAATCTGTTTTTTTCTTAGGAGCCTAACGGCTGATTCCCCGGGGAAACAGACTTGACTGTAGGGTGCTATTGGTCTGCATACGTTTTTTGTGAAGGCACAGCTAGTACGTGCTGCTGCGGCTCTACCGGACACTTCAGCATCAACCCTTTCCCCTGGTTTTGGGGACAAAAAATATCCTATTGGTTCTACACCATTAAAACTCTGTACAAGGTAAATGGTGCCTTGTTTGTAGATTACTAATTAAACCCTCTTATGATCATGGTATAACCAATTAGGGCCACAAATCTCTAAGCTTACATGTGGATTTACTTTTCAGACTCCTTATCCTCTCCTTATGGTTGCATATATGCCCTCTAAACTCAGGCTTCAGTCCAGGAATCAAGATTTTTCTATTAATTCAAGCACTACTGTGAATGAAAGCATCTGTTAGGCATGCATTCTCAGCTCATTATCAATATATATTTCTTGTAAACATGTATATATTCATTATTCATGATAATTTATGTAATCTTTTTTGACATGATTGTCACAATAATTTCTATGTACAATTTTTCATTATTGTTCATTTCTTTTGTAGTATTTAACTTCATGCAACACTTTTAAAATCTCCTGAGGAAGCTCTAATGAGCGAAACATGTAGAGTAAGAAGTGGTTGCACGTGTTGTATGATTATCATGCTTTTGAACATTTATTGTCATTTTAAAGAAATGTACGTTCAAATAAATTGATATTTTTATAAACTTACTGTATATCTTTTTTCTTACCATTAAAGTACGCTTGTCCTTTACTAATTGTTCTGACTATGTAACTATGTAACTATATATAAGGAATTGAGTGTCTACTTCCTCATATTTGGAGTGCCTGTAACATTCTGTAGTTATTAACCACTTAAGGACCACCCACCGCATATATACTCTGGAAGGGCAGCCCTATTGTGCGAAGCAACGTACTTGTAGATTGTTTCATGCATGAGACACTGTGGGCACATTCATGCCACCGGCTGCACAAAGGGGGAACCAATGACCACGTCCGGCGGCCGCGATGTCCACCGGCCACCTGCAATCGCTCCTCAGAGAGGCAGAACAGGGATCTGCCAATGTAAACATAGCAGATCCTCATTCTGACAGGGGAGTACAGTGAGATCTCTCTGTACTCCCAGTCAGTCCACTCCCCTCACAGTTAGAAACACCTCCCTAGGACACACTTAACCCCTTGATCGTCCCCTAGTGTTAACCCCTTCCCTGCAGGACGCAGGCCATACAAGGAGTATTTAAAACGCTGACTTGGCAGTTCACTGCCTTGTGCTGCTCACTATGCACACACTTTTATTTTTGCTCCGTATCCCAGCCTTGTTTATGCAAGAACCTTTCACTGTGAGTTTTCTTCATCCCGATTTTTGCACTACTTGGTTTAATTGTCCAATCTTGGTTCAATCATAGTATGTGGCATACCATATCACTATATTATACACTTCACCGCCTTCTTCTACTTAATGGCCATGGTTCTGGGCCTTATGTCTATTTTCACACTTTATTGATCTCCACTCCCCTTTATTTGGTTATGTGCTCGTCCTATTTTCTTATTCTATATACTATAATAGTTACACATTATGCATATATACCCTCAGATAGTGGAGCCCATTCTCATTACCACTTGGATATCTCATTGGGGACTTGAAGTGCTCCCTGTTTTTTCCCGTGCCCCGATACCTCAGCTCCCGTGGGTCCTTGCCATCTAGCTGCACATACCAGGCCGACATACGTATCCTGGGATGCTATCTGTCCTCTGCTTCAATCAGCCCCCTTTCTCTGGGTCTACTATTCGAATACTGTTATATTTATTTTATGTTTTATTATGGACTTATGCAGTCCCTGAAGAGTGGGTACTATCCCCCAAAATGTGCCGGCCTTACATTGATGCTACATGCTCGACAGTTGTTTCCATATGTTTCAATTGTATCAGGGATGGAGTTGCTTCTCATTCAAAGTCCCAATCCTTCCCCTTTCTTTGGGGGTACATTTTTCCAGGGCTGAAGTGGTTCTGAACAATCATATTTCATTTTATTTCTAATGCATCAGTACAATTAGGGATGGCCTTGCGGTTCACCCGGTGGTCGGTTCACGGCAAACTTTGCGTGTTCGAGATTTGCCAAACCGGCAGACTTATCGCACTGTTCGCGCGGCGGACATATGCATTTACATTGTGAAAGAACTTTGACCCATGATGACACATCCATCATGGGGTACAGGACAGCCAATTGAGACATTTTAGCACATGGACAATTGGACATTCCCCCTACCTTATAAATAGACCTGATCTGGCGGCCATTTTACATTCTGTCTTTTGTTAGTGTAGGGAGAGGTTGCTGTGTGGAGCAGGGACAGACTGTAGTGACACAAATCACTAGCTATTAGGTCCACAAAAGTCCTTTTAAGGACTGGTATAGGTGTACACTTGTATATAGGGTTCTGGTGCACTGCTGCTGACTGCTGTGCTGGTGATTGCTGAGTGCACTGCTGACCGATTCTGCAGCTGTCTTTTGTCAGTGTAGGGACAGGACGCTGTGTGGAGCAGGGACAGTCAGTTTAATCACTAGCTATTACTATTAGGTCCACAAAGGTCCTTTTAAGGACTGGTAAAGGTGTATAGTATATAGGGTTGTACACGTATAATGTACTTTCTTTCAAATATAGAAAGCCTATTATACTTGACTGCTGACCGATTCTGCAGCTGTCTTTTATCAGTGTAGGAACTGAGGGACAGTCTGCAAATCACTAGCTACTAGACATGTGCAGAGTGAAATTTTTCATTTCGGAATTTCGTTTTCGTCCGAAAAATACATTTATTTAGTTACTCCCAAAATTCGTTTTCATTTATTTCGTTTTTCGTTCAAAAATTTTATTCGTCCAAAAATCCACAGGAATCTGTCTTTGAAGGCTTATGGTGTCTGTCGACTGTATAAAGAAGATTCGATGGAGCTAGTATATAGCATACTTAGTGTTAACTTTAGAACCCTATTAATGTCTATGGGACTCCAACGTTCAAAATCTAAAGTGCTAATTTTAAAGGCTAATATGCAAGTTACTGTACTAAAAAGTGTTTGGGGACCTGGGTCCTGCCCCAGGGGACATGTATCAATGCAAAAAAAAGTTTTAAAAAACAGCATTTTTTTCGGGAGCAGTGATTTAAATCATGATTAAAGTGAAACAATAAAAGTGTAATATTCCTTTAAATTTCTTACCTGGGGCCTGGGGGGTGTCTATAGTATGCCTGTGAAGGGGCACATGTTTCCCGTGCTTAGAACTGTCCCTGCACAAAGTGTCATTTCTGCAGGAAAAAAGTCCTTTAAAATCACTTGCGGCTATAATGAATTGTCGGCTCCCGTAATACAGAGAACACTCATTGAAAGTCATTGATAAAAATAAATAAAAAGCGTTAGGTTCCCCCAAATTCAATTGCCAGGCCCTTCAGGTCTTAAAAAAATAAAAAAATAAAAATTGATGTGGGGTCCCCCTAAAAATCCATACCATACCGTTTATCTGAGCACGCAACCCGGCAGGCCGCAGGAAAAGAGGGGGGATGAGAGTGCGCCCCATCCCATCCTGAACCGTACCAGGCCACATACCCTCAACATTGGGAGGATGCTTTGGGGTACCCCCCAAAGCACCATGTCCCCATGTTGATGGGGACAAGGGCCTCATCCCCACAACCCTGGCCGGTGGTTTTGGGGGTCTGCGGGCGGGGGGCTTATCAGAATCTGGAAGTCCCTTTTAACAAAGGGAACCCCAGATCCCGCCCCCCCCCCTGTTTGAAATGGTAAGGGGATACAAAAGTACCCCTACCATTTCACAAAGAAAGTGTAAGAAATTGTTAAATAACACAAACACACTTTTGAAAAAGTCCTTTGTTAAAAATAAAAAAAAGATTCCAGCGGTGATGGATCATCATCTCTATAGCGATGGCTGATCTGTAACAGAAACCTGCGTTACATCAGAGGGGTGCGGGGTCACCCATACGTCATTGGGTAAGCCCGGCTTCCCCATTCGCGTCATAGGGGGTGGGGTCAGATGACGGGTGGTCCCGCCCTCCGCATATAAGAAACATCAGGCCGCCGGGCTCCCGCAGTGTCTCCTCCGTGGAGACAGAAGATGGATGGATTCGCTGCGCTGGATCAGATCAGCCATCGCTGGACCCCGTAGAGATGATCATCCATCGCTGGATAGCAAGAGTGGATTACCACCGCTGGAATTTTTTAATTTTTTTAATAAAGGACTTTTTCAAAAGTGTGTTTGTCTTATTTAACCATTTTTTTTACACTTTCTTTGTGAAATGGTAGGGATACTTTTGTACCCCCTTACCATTTCAAACAGGGGGGCCGGGATCTGGGGGTCCCCTTGTTAAAGGGGGCTTCCAGATTCTGATAAGCCCCCACCCGCAGACCCCCACAACCACCGGCCAGGGTTGTGGGGATGAGGCCCTTGTCTCCATTAACATGGGGACATGGTGCTTTGGGGGGGACCCCAAAGCATCCTCCCAATGTTGAGGGCATGTGGCCTGGTAAGGTTCAGGAGGGAGGGAGAGCTTTCCTGCGGCCTGCCAGGTTGCGTGCTCAGATAAAGGGTCTGGTATGGATTTTTAGGGGGACCCCCATGTCAATTTTTGTTTTTAAATTTGAGGCGGGGTTCCCCTCAATTTCCATACCAGACCTGAAGGGCCTGGTAATTGAATTTGGGGGAACCCCACGCTTTTTAATTTTTAAAAAAAATTTTTTATCAATGACTTTCAATGAGTGTACTCTGTATTACGGGAGCCGACAATTCATTATAGCCGCACGTGATTTTAAAGGACTTTTCCTGCAGAAAGGACACTTTGTGCAGGGACAGTTCTAAGCACGGGAAACATGCGCCCCTTCACAGGCATACTATAGACAACCCCCAGATACGAAATTTAAAGGAATATTACACTTTTATTGTTTCACTTTAATCATGATTAAAATCACTGCTCCCGAAAAAACTGCAGTTTTTAAAACTTTTTTTTGCGTTGATACATGTCCCCCGATGCAGGACCCAGGTCCCCAGACACTTTTTAAGACAGTAACTTGCATATTAGCCTTTAAAGTTAGCACTTTAGAATCTTCTCTCTGTCAAATCTTTTCCCTCTATGTCGAATATTTTCTCTATATAACCCTTTCCCGCCGAGCGTACGCAGATATGCGTACTCGGCTTCCGGGGGGTATACCGGGATGATGCCCGCACCTGCAGGCATCATCCCAGTACCGTTTTTTGCAGCAGGCGATTGGCTATCCAGGCATAACAACCGATGCGGCTAAAAGCCGCTCGGCTGTTATGCCGGAGGAGCGGGAGGGGACGTCCCCCCCTCCCGCCGCCTCTCGCCGCTGTTACCGGTGCTCCCGCTCGATCAGGAGCACCGATTAGAGATCCGACGCCTCCGGCTGCTGCGGAGGAACTGGAACAAAGCCGTAATCGGCTTCGTTCCAGTCTCCTCATCGTAAACACGGAAGCAACGTCATGACGTCACTTCCCGTTTACTCGGCTGCCAATGGCGCCGGTTTTAAAAAAATATCCGGTATTCAGAATCGCCGTTTTCGGCGATCTGAATACATTGAAGTGTAAAGGAGGGGTGGGGGGTCTTTTAGACCCCCGATCCCTCCATAAAGAGGACCTGTCACCACCTATTACTGTCACAAGGGATGTTTACATTCCTTGTGACAGCAATAAAAGTGATCAATTATTTTTTTTTTTTAAACAATTTAGTAATTTTAAAATAAATAAAATAAATAAAAAAATAAAAAATAAATTTTTAAAGCGCCCGCCGTCCCCGCGAGCTCGCGAAGCAAAGAAAACGCATACGGAAGTCGCGCCCGCGTATGTAAACGGTGTTCAAATTACACATGTGAGGTATCGCCGCGATCGTCAGAGTGAGAGCAATAATTCTAGCACTAGACCTCCTCTGTAAACGCTAACCTGGTAACCGTAAAAAAAATTTAAAGCGTCGCCTATTGAGATTTTTAGGTACCGTACTTTGTCATCAATCTACAAGTGCGCGCAATTATAAAGTGTGACATGTTTGGTATCTATTTACTCGGCGTAACATTATCTTTAAATTAGGCTAATTTTACTGTTTTGTTTTTTTATTCATGAAAGTGTCCCTTTTCCCAAAAAGTTGCGTTTAAAACACCACTGCACAAATACCGTGTGACATAAAATATTGCAACAATCGCCGTTTTATTCTCTAGAGTCTCTGCTAAAAAAATATATATAATGTTTGGGGGTTCCAAGTAATTTTCTAGCAAAAAATATGGATTTTAACTTGTAAACACCAAATTCCAAAAATAGGCTTAGTCATGAAAGGGATAATCTTGGACTAATAGAGGAAAGGTTAGGCACATTCGACCACAGGTTCTATTGACACAGATTGTTATTGTCAGAGTCACGTCGAATCTCCTATTTTATATCGAACTGTTGTAACAACGAAAATAAAGCATTTATCTCGGATCTTTAGTTTTTCGGATTCTGCACTTTCGTTATCGTTTGTCAAAACGAAAACAAAAATACCTGAAATTTGGACGAAAATGAATGCACATGTCTACTAGCTACAAGGTCCACAAAGGTCCTTTTAAGGACTGGTATAGGTGTACAGTATATAGGGTTGTACACGTATAATATACTTTCTTTCAAATATAGAAAGCCTATTATACTTGACAGCTGAACGATTCTGCAGCTGTCTTTTATCAGTGTAGGGACTGAGGGACAGTCTGCGAATCACTAGCTACTAGATCCACAAAGGTCCTTTTAAGGACTGGTATAGGTGTGCAATACATGTATAAAATACTTGCACATATAGAAAGCATAGTATAGTGCATTTCCACTGTGCAGCATTGTGACTGCTGAGTGGTTCTGTAGAGATACTACAAAGAGTGACAAACGCAATAAAAAAAAAAGTATTATAACTGGTGTGAGACCAGTGGCCCCCAAAAACAACAGATCGAAGCGGGGTGTTATATACCTTCTTCCACATACATACTGCACTTCAAGAGACTTCAAAAATGACAGGCAGAGGAAGAGGCAGGCCCTTCCGCAGGGGTGGTAGGGGTAGGGCAGGAGCAACAGACTTGAGCCAAAGTGGCAAATTGCAGAAGGTGCGTGCGATTACGTCAAAGGACGCACCAGACTTGGTTGAGTGGCTCACTCAGCCTTATGCCCCGTACACACGAGCGGACTTTTCGACATCCAAACTCCGACGGACTGAGTCCGGCGGACTATCCGATCGTGTGTGGGCTGCAACGGACTTTAGCGAAGCTAAAGTCTGACGGACTTTAGAAATGAAGCATGCTTTAAATTTTCCCGACGGAACTCCGCCGGACCCGGTCCCCTTTGAAAAATCCGCTCGTGTGTGTGCTACTCCGACGGACTAAAACCGACGCTAGGGCAGCTATTGGCTACTGTCTAGGAACTTCCTACGTCGAATCCAGTCGTACGTCATCACGTTCGACTCCGTCGGAGTTTGGTGTGATGGTGTGTGGTCAAGTCCGTTCGGTCGAAAAGTCCGCCAGAACTCCGGCGGAACTCCGGCGGAACTCCGGCGGAACTCCTTTGGAGGTCTGTCAGACTTAATCCCTCTCGTGTGTACGGTGCATTACTCTTCTGCACCCTCCTCATCCTCTCGATCTGCACCCTCTTCACTCTCTGCTGTGTGCACCCCCAAAGACACTACCACCATATACCTTCCGCTTGAGTCACAGGAATTATTTCCGATCCATCACAAGACATTTCCGATGCGCAGCCATTCTTGGCATTGGATCAGGAAGAGGAAGTAGCAACAACCACCACTCAGCAGTCTGACGATAGTACCCAGATCAGCCCAAGGAGGAGGTAGGTCCCTGCTGTTAAAGCCTACTCTGAGATCTCTAATTATAGCAGTGGGCAAGGTGACGTCACGTGGGTGCCCACAAGAGAGGAAGAGGAGGGGAGTTCAGAGGGAGATATGGACCAGCAGATAAGGAGGAGAAGCAGGCAGAACTTACATTGCACAGGAGGGACAAACCAGACTGCTAATGTATCAGGAGCGAGGCATCAACCATGTACGGTCACATCTGGCACTCCCAGGATGCCAGCACATGGCTCCGCAGTGTGGCATTTTTTTAAACGTGTCCGCTGCTGACAATAGTGTTGCAATCTTTGCAGTCAACGCATAAGTCGCGGTAAGCCCAACACTCACCTAGGGACGACCGCCTTAAGAAGGCACATGAGCTGCCATCACCGAGCCCATTGGGAGCAACGGAACCCAAAAAGCCACACTCCAGGCTCTCACCGTCCAGCCTCGTCTTCTACTTCTTCTCCTCTCTCCTCACAATTGTCCTCCACTCTACCTTCCATCATGCCGTCCTCACGTTTTTCTGCAGGGCAGGCTTCCGTGGGCCAAATGTTCGAGCGTAAAAAAATGATGAAGCCGGATAACCCTCTTGCCCAACGGTTGATGGCTGGCTTGTCAGAACTGATAGCCCGCCAACTACTGCCATATAAACTGGGGGACTCGGAGGCCTTTCAAAAATTTGTGGCCATTGGAACACTACAATGGAAGGTCCAAGGAAGGAAGTATTTCTCACAGAAGGGCATCCCAGAGCTATATGGCCATGTTCAGCGGCAAGTGAATGTATCTCTGGCACACAGTGTCGGTGCCAAGATACATCTGACCACAGACACGTGGTCTAGCAAACACGGGCAAGGAAGGTATATAACTTTTACTGCCCACTGGGTGAACCTTCTGACGGCTGTCAAGCATGTAACTCGTGGGACCCGTGTAGATTTGGTTTTACTGCCACGGATTGCATGCAGGCCTGGCTCTTCTTATCTTCTCCTACTCCATCCTCCTCCCTCTCCTCCACGGCTGACTCCTCCTTTTCTGCTGCTAGCGTCTCTTCCGCTGCACCGCCCAAGCTCCCCAGAACCTATTCGACATGCCAGGTGAGACGTTGCCATGCTGTGCTGCGTCTGTTGTGCCTGGAAGCCAAGAGCCACACTGGCCCTGCTCTCCTTTCAGCTTTGCATTCACAGGCAGATCAGTGGCCAACACCGCTCAATTTGACAGTTGGTAAACTGGTGTGTGACAATGGTGCCAATCTGCTTAGCGCATTGAAACAGGGAAAAATTACACACATGCCATGCATGGCACACGTCTTAAACTTGGTCGTGCAGCATTTCATTGTCCAATACCCTGGCGTCCAGGACAACTTGCGGCAAGCAAGGAAAATCTCGGCCCATTTCAGAAGATCTTACATGGCCATGGCTCGCCTTGCTGACATTCAGTGGCGACACAATCTGCCGGTCAGACATCTAATTTGCGATAGCCCGACGCGATGGAACTCAACCTTCTATATGCTTGATAGGCTGTTCCAGCAGAAACGTGCAGTTAACGACTACCTGTCAGTCGCAGCCATGGCACCATCAGTGACATCGTGCCTTATGCCTTCTTTATGGAGCATGCATTGCCTTGTGTCATTGATCAAGCCGTGGAGGAGCAGGAGCAGGTAGATGAGGAAGTCGCAATGCTGGATGAATTCCCAGGGGGAGCTACTCTATCTGAGACAAGTCTGAAGAGGAGTCAGAGGGGGATGGTGCTGGGGTGGATGAGGAGGAGCAAGAAGAGCATGCTAAACCTTTCTGGGATCCCTGTTGTGCATGGATGTTGAGAGGAGAACGAGGAGGACGACATTATCCTGGATGATGAGCAGGAGCCAGGCCACCACACCGCTTCCAGTTTAGTGCAAATGGGGGCCTTCATGCTCCAGTGTTTTAACAGGGACCCCCGTATAAAAAGCATAAGGGTCAAAGACCAGTACTGGGTGGCAACGTACTTAGACCCCCCGTACAAACACAAAATGGCAGAAATGTTACCACCTTCACAGAGGGCTGTCAGAATGGAGCACTTCCAGGCCTTGCTTCAAGAAATGCTGCATTCTGCTTTTGCGTGCACTGGCAGAGGAGGAATTCCCACTCCCAGAGAAAGATTTGCGAGTACCAATCCAACAGCGCCTGCAAGAAGAGGGCGGTTTGAAGATGTGTTGGTGACTTCTGATATGAGGTCATTCTTTCAGCTGACCCATCGACAGGTCTCATCCGGATCCAGCATCAGGGAACGCCTAGACCGACAGGCGTCCGACTACATTGAGTTAACGGCCGTGGGGACGCTCAGAAGTGATGAACCCCTGGACTACTGGGTGGGCAGGCTTGACCTCTGGCCAGAGCTTGCCCAATTTGCAATGAAACTGTTGGCTTGTCCCTCGTCCAGTGTCCTGTCTGAAAGGACGTTTAGCGCAGCGGGGGGATCATGACCGATAAGCGCACTCGCCTAGCTCATGACAGTGTTATCTACCTGACATTTATAAAAATGAAAGGCATGGTTCTCGGAGGAATTCAACACATGTGACCAGTAGACCATGTATATGCATAACTCTATAAACAATTTATTAAATTGAGCACACTGACCTTTTTTCTACCTTTGGCTCACTTCCTTGTAAAAAAAAGCACACCGTACTATATGCCCGTACCCTCCTGTTTGAAGAGGTTGAGCGGCGTCATATTTTTGGGTCCCACACCAAGTTGCTGGTATCAGTGCTCTATCTCGGTGCTGGTGTGGTCTCAGTGCTCTCCATCATGGTGCTGGTGTGGTTTCAGTGCTCTCTATCTCGGTGCTGGTGTGGTGTCAGTGCTCTCTATCTCGGTTCTGGTGTGGTGTCAGTGCTCTCTATCTCGGTGCTGGTGTCAGTGCTCTCTATCACGGGGCTGGTGTCAGTGCTCTCTATCACGGGGCTGGTGTCAGTGCTCTATATCACAGTGCTGGTGTCAGTGCTCTCTATCACAGTGCTGGTGTCAGTGTTCAGTCTCTATTGCGGTGCTGGTTTCAGACAGTGAGGGAGATAGCAGCAGAGAAGCCAATCAGCAGGCAGTGCCAGCACCATGACTGAGGATCAGCATTGGACTGGCACCTCCGGACCACCGCAGTGGAGCCCTGCATAGGTTGGCACACTGGGACACTGGCAGAGGACTGCGCTGCCCTGACTGTGGCACTGATCATCTCCAGCACCCCCTTCATAGCCTGCCCTGACCTTGTCTCTCCTCCATGGCCTTAATGCGCTCCTGAATTGTCAAAATTTCACAGATAAAAAAAAAGGCTTGTTGTTGTCGATCCCAGATTCACTTAATACTTTTGTTATGTCAGTGTCAATGTGGTGGGACTATGTGTGCACAGCTACTAAGTATTTTGTGGCTGAAAATATGACCTCTAGGTTTTTAAGGTTCGCCTGCCATTAAAGTCAATGGGGTCCACCGCAAACTATGCGGTTCGCAAACTTTTGGCCGCGTGTGCGAAACGTAACATCGGAAGTTCGTCCATCACCAAGTACAATCACACTCATCTACCCACACCCATCTACCCCCAGTCCTTTATACTTTCATACCCCATCTCACACAGATATAGACACCACCTCCTTTTCTATTTACTCTATCTTTTCGAAAGAGAGCACAGATTGGAATATAAAAAGCTGCATGGTGTATTTGGATAGGCTATGCCTATCTGCCCTTTTATTTTTTTAACATTCTTTATTTTCCTTTTTTTTTTACAAAGGGACATAGAGAAATACAGCATATATATATGTCAGTAAAATGCAGGGGCGGGCTGGGCCGGGGGGCAGGGATGAATTTGCCCCCTGGGCCGCTCTGATTCCCCAGAAAAAGGCTGATGTGCTATTGTGCTGCCAGTGGTGAACATCGCATGTGCAGTTCAGCAATTGGCTGAGTACAACCCCATCAGGTGGCAGCTTTATAGTCCATGTCTGGCCCCCATGCGGACATACTACCAGCCGCCGCTGCCACAGGATCCACAAGGCAGCGGCGCTGACACTGACAGGCTAGGTGAAGGGATATAACCTTCAGCTGTGGGGGGGATTTCCTCCCCCTCCCTTTCCTCTTCACACAGACACTGCCTTTCATCTGCTCTCTTCCTTTGCTCATTGGCCCTGGCCAGAGCCAATGAGAGGGAGGTGTCAGAGCAGGAGAGGATCATGGGATATGTAGTCCCAAGTACCAGTGGAAAAATGGTGATTGCCTAGGAATTGATTGTAGCCCGCAGCATGCACAGGGGGAGGGGAGAGAACACCAGGAGGCTGCAAAGGACATCGAGGGAGATGAGAGGGGATCATGAGGCAGTGAGTACGAGTTGGAGGGAGCCTGAGAGGGAAGAATTATTTCCCCTTTCCCTGCTGGGAAGACACTGCAACTGAGCAAGGTGATGACCCTTTTCTGGAAGCAGCAACATGGTCGGCCACAGGTTACTTGTCACCGACCCCCTGATCTGTTGTGTGGGGCAACAATACAAATGTGGCAGCCCATGTATTGTGGGAACCACCCCCCAAATCCCTGCTGCCGCCATCCATCCATGCACACAACCCCTTTCAGGATGTCGGATACATGGATTCCAATAGGGGGGTTGTTTTACTACAGGTCCCACAGTCCCAGCTTAAACCCCTCAGAACTGGGGACGTGTCCCCCGGCCCTTAAACTAGTGAAGGACTACAGGTCCCCAGCATGAACCCCTCCGCACTCAGGATGTGTCACACCCCCCAAATAGTGTAGGACTAAGGGTCACAGCATGAACCCATGGGATCTAAGGAGTCACATGCTTAAATCTCTGGGGTTCATGCTGTGACTTGCTTTAGTCCTTCACTTTTGAGGATGTGACCCCCAAAGTGAAGGAATACAGCTCCCAGCATGAACTCCTCAGCACTCAGGATGTGTCACAACCCCCCCCCCACTAGTGAATTACAGGTCACAACATGAATCCGTGAGATCTAAGGGGATCACATCCTTAAATCTCAGGTGTTCATGCTAGGACTTGTACTCCGTAACTAATTGGGGGGGGGGGTCACATCCTTAGATCTCAGGCGTTAATGCTTGGACTTGTAGTCCTTCAATAGTTGCAGGGGGGTCAGGTCCTCAGCTTCCTCAGCTCTGAGGGATTCAATCAGAGACTTGTTTGCACTTTAGTTCCTGGAGGCCATGGTGATACAAGTCCCAAATGGACCCCGGAGGGCCACATTGTCCTCCCTGCCCCTAACCCACCTTTGTGATCATGTAAAACCTTAGATTGTTTTCCCTGATCCATCACTTTGTCACCACTAGCTCTATGGGCCACTTGACTGGATTTGCCCCCCCAGGCCTAAGGCTGCCAGCCCTCCCCTGGTAAAATGTACACAATTCTAAGCATAGATGCACAGAAACAGTATATCGTGTTCTGACAGAAAAATGTACAAATGAGAAATTGAAGACTTTAGACACTTGTCTCAAAGACTGAGATAAACTGAACATAATGATGACAGTGTAGTATAGTATTTTGTCTGAAAAGAAGAAAGGCATACATCAGTCACTTTACATTGAGTTAAGAAACGATAAAGTTCAAAAGAGGAAAGAAAATTAAGATAAGAGAGAAAGAAAATAAAAAGGAGAAGAAAGCACTTATATTTGCCTCTAGGTAGGCTTGAATGGTAAAGGAAGAAAGCAGCCAGACCATGCCACAGATCAAAATCAGAAAGGTTTTAATTTTAATCAGTATTAAATGCAATAGCAAACATTTATTATACTGCAGCTTAGCTAATCTTTAAAGTGACGGCTGTATTAGCCTTCATTATGCTTTCTTTCCTTTATTTGCAGCTTACAATAATCACCATGTGTGTGTTACTATAAAACATTTATCCTAAAAGAAAAAACTGTTGACTGTAACTGCAGTGTGAGCAATTTGTTAGTATATCTAAATATGCTGGTACATTTAATACCCCTCCCCCCAGACTGGCAATGCTTTTGTCAAGGTTCCCCTGGGCTGATTTATGCAGAGTGTAGTCACTTTAATAAACAGAATATAATGCATACCGTGCATGAGTGTGATAGTCTGGTACATCTACTTCTCGACACGGAACAGGACACGCCAAGCCTTGCTGCCCTCTCAGGACTGGGGGAGCCCTGATACCCCACTATGAAAACACAAACAAAAAGAGGGTGCACCAGCCTAGAGCAATATCCCATGTGCAATTTATTAATTAACCACTTAATAACCGGCCTATAGCCGATTAACGGCTATAGGTCGGTTTGCTATCTCTAAGAGGCCGTTAATTAACGGCCTCCCGGAGAATCGTTCGTGCGCGCCCCCCTGGGGCGCGCACGCCGGAACATCCGTGCTCGCCGAGTTCACGGGACCCGGCGCAACACGGATCGCGGTAAAGGACCAATGGCAGCGGTCCTTTACCACGTGATCGCTCCGTCCAATGACGGAGCGATCACAAATGTAAACAATTCGGCTTGCCGGGTCAAGCTAAGGTCATCAGTCTCCTCTCCTCACACCGATGCAGCGTGAGAGGAGAGGAGAACATCCCAGTGAAAATAAAAGATAACCGTGAGTGCCCAGCAGTGCCCAGCAGTGCCCAAATAGTGCCACAACAGTGCCAGAACAGTGCCAGACCAGTGACAGACCAGTGCCATCTATCACCTGTGCCACATCTGTGCCACCTGTGCGACCTGTGCCACCTTTGCCACCTCTGTGCCACCTCTGTGCCACCTCTGTGCCACCTCTGTGCCAGCAGAGCCACCCCAGTGCCACCCCAGTGCCACCCCAGTGCATACCAGTGCATACCAGTGCCACTACAGTGCATACCAGTGCCATACCAGTGCCACACCAGTGCCACACCAGTGCCACCTGTGCCCATCAGTGCCACCTGTGCCCATCAGTGCCACCTGTGCCCATCAGTGCCACCTGTGCCCATCAGTGCCATCTGTGCCCATCAGTGCTCATCTGCGCCACTGCAGTGCCACATCAGTGCCGTCTGTGCCCACCAGTGCCGCCTGTGCCCACCAGTGCCGCCTGTGCCCACCAGTGCCATCTGTGTGCTAATCAGTGCCACCAGAGCCACACCAGTGTCACCAAAGTCACTATAGTGCCCATCAGTGCCACCTGTGCCCATCAGTGCCACCTGCGCCCATCAGTGCCACCTGCGCCCATCAGTGCCACCTGTGCCACTGCAGTGCCCCATCAGTGCCGCCTGTGTCCATCAGTGCCGCCTGTGTCCATCAGTGGCGCCTGTGTCCATCAGTGCCCACCTGTGCCCATCAGTGCCCACCTGGGTGTTAGCTTTCCAAAATGGGGTCACTTTGTGGGCGTTTCTATTGTCCTGGTGCTCCAGGGCCTTCATAAGTGTAATAGGTGGTTGAGGTATTAGATGTGTAATTTATGCTCCTAGAACGCCTGAAGTTGCTACTTCAATGTTGGACTTGTGTATGTGGCCAGGCTGTGTAAAAGTCTAACACATGTGGTATCACCGTACTCAGGAGGAGCAGCAGAATGTATTTTGGGGTTTCATTTGTGGAATGTATATGCCGTGTGAGAGAAATAGCCTGGTAAAATGACAATTTGGTGTGAAAAAAAATTAAAATAAAAAAAATCTTTATTTTGCAAAGAATTGTGGGAAAAAATTACAACTTCAAAAAACTAACCGTGCCACGTACTAAATACCTTGGAATGTCTACTTTCCAAAAAGGGGTCATTTGGGGGGTTTTTGTACATTACTGGCTTGTTAGGGTCTCCAGAAATGAGATAGACTGTCAGTACATCAGCTGTGATCAAATTGATACATTTTCAGTGATTGGCACCATAGCTTGTAGACCCTATAACTTTCACGCAGAATAAATAATATCCACTAATTTGGGTTATTTTTACTAAAGACATTTAGCAGTATACATTTTTGGCCAAATTTATGAAGAAAAATTACTTATTTGCAAAAAATTTTAATAGAAATGAAGAAAAATGCTTTTTTTTACAAAATTTTCGGTATTTTTTCATTAATAGCACAAAAAATAAAAAACGCAGAGGTGATCAAATACCACCAAAAGAAAGCTCTATTTGTGGGAAAAAAAGGACGAAAATTTCAGATGGGTACAGTGTTGCATGACCGAGTAATTGTCATTCAAATTGTGAGAGCACTGAAAGCTGAAAATTGGTCTGGTTATTAAGGGTGTTTAAGTGCCCAGTGGTCAAGTGGTTAATGATCCACAGATAAATATGCTCACAAACCAAAAACAGTATATCAAGGCATCGGTGCCACGGTTGCTCGTCCCACTCAGTGTACTCCCTATGGTTTGGCTCTGGAAAAAGAGAGTACTGCCCTCAAAACATGTAAGCCACTTAGGATCCTGGTGGTGTTCTCTCGAATTCTTGTATATGCTGAGTGGGATGAGCAACTGTGGCATTGATACATAACTTGATATTTTTTTTTTACAATTGGTTTGTGAGTATATTTATTTGCGGACAATGAATTAATAAATGGCACATGAGATAATACACTAGGCTGGTGCGCGCTCTTTTGTTTGTGTTTTCAGGGACTGTAATACAGGATCTATGTTACTGGCCAGATCACCAGGCGAAGACAGAAGAAGAAAAGCATACAAAACAAGAAAACCAACGCAGCCATTGCATCTAATGATTGGTAAGCTGCTATATACAGTACTATATATATATATTTTTTTAATTGTTTATTTATAACAGGAGATGGGTCCACATAGACCAACAAGATACATACGTTCCACATGTCTTATAGAGTAGAAGGCAAAACAAGTGATACAACATCAAGTCTCTGCTAACATTATATCAATAACAGTAAATACCATCTTTATGGAATTCAGCGGATTATCACCGTCTCGTGGGCACACCTTCCAAGGTCTTTTTAAAATGAGCAGTTACTCAGATACAACCCCCAAGATATGGGGGGGTGAAACAAAAAAGAATGCAGGGGGGACAGATGGGAAAGGAGAAGAGCGGGAGTGCATTAAGTATGTGGGAGGTAGCGGGAGAGGGGTGGGGGGAAGGGAGGGAAAGATGGGGGAACAGTGTAGCACACGATCATGGAATGTGCAGGAATCTGATCAGATTCGCAGTTACGGGGTCTATGTCTATGCAGGGGCGGATCCAGAGTCTAGTCTCGGGAGGGGCACTGCTAGAAAATGTTTTTTTTGGGGCAATTTATTGGGGAAATGGCTGGTATTGGCACTTCAATCATCACGGCACCATGGTTGTTATGGTGTCAGGATGATTGAAGTGCATTATTTCTATTATTACATTGTAATATAAAATTAAATGGTTCAACTCACCATAATGCAGAATCAGTGGGACCCTGAGGGTGTCACTTTCCATGTTACTTGCCACACACTGCACATTGTCACTTGCCACACACTGCGGATTGTCACTTGTCACCAAATGCATATTGTCCCTTACCACGTCACCTGCCACACATTGCGGATTGTCACTTGCCACATCACCTGCCACACATTATGGATTGTCACTTGCCACACATTGCAGATTGTCACTTGCCACGTCGCCTGCCACACATTGCGGATTGTCACTTGCCACGTAGCCTGCCACACATTGCGGATTGTCACTTGCCACATCGCCTGCCACATATTGCGGATTGTCACTTGCCACGTAGCCTGCCACATGTTGCGGATTGTCACTTGCCACGTAGCCTGCCACACATTTCGGATTGCCACAAAGCGTGCCACACATTGCTGATTGTCACTTGCCACGTAGCCTGCCACATATTGCGGATTGTCACTTGCCACAAAGCGTGCCACACATTGAGGATCGTCACTTGCCACGTAGCCTGCCACACGTTGCGGATTGTCACTTGCCATGTAGCCTGTCACACGTTGCGGATTGTCACTTGCCACGTAGCCTGCCACACATTGCGGATTGCCACTTGCCACAAAGCGTGCCACACATTGCAGATTGTCACCTGCCATGTCACCTGCCACACGTTGCGGAATGCTCCCAGAGTGAAATTAGGCAGCAGAGAGATAATGTAATCTCTCTGCTGCCCACTGCTTCCCACACAGTGAGGGCGGAACTGCAGAGATGCAGGGAAGTGAGAGATGATGTCATCTCCCTGCTCCCCTGCTCGAACACTGAGCCGCCCAGCTGTCCCAACCTTACCCGCCCGCGCTGTCACCCGCTGAGCCGCCCGATGGAACACCCGCGGAACCGCTCGTGGGCTGTCAGACACGGAGCCTGCATCCCGGAACGACACCCACGGAACCTCCCGCGGGCCGTCACCCGCGGAGCTGCCCGCCCGATCACCCGCGGAGCCATCCGCATTCTCGGAGGGGGCAATTGCCCTGTTGCCCCCCCTGGATCCGCCCCTGTGTCTACGACCACTTAACTCAACATACTATTGTCATTTCCTGCAGTATTATGTGTCCATGTCAGACCCTCTCAGGGCCTGGCCCTCAGCTGAGTATATAAACATATTCCAGCCCTGCCAGGTTTTAGTGAAGGCCTCTTCTTTGTGTCGTGCTGTGAGGATAAGGTCCTCCATTTTCCTGATATCCTCCACCTTACGAAGCCAGAGGTCAATGGTCGGCGGAAGAGCCAACTTCCATTGGAGTGGTATGCAGGCCTTAGCTGCGTCAAGTAGGTGGCGAATCACTGATTTCTGGTATTTCCTCTCAGGGATATTGGAGGCGTGTAAGAGAAAGAATGCTGGGTCGTCTGTGAGGGGCTGGTCTATGAATTGTTGTATTGTCTCACGCACTACTTTCCAGAAGTGTGTTAGTTTCAGGCATGACCAAAAGATATGTAACATGGTCCCTTTGTCTGTGTGGCATCGCCAACACAGATCCGGTATAGTCGGGTAGAACTGGTGAAGTAACGAGGGGGTCCTATACCAACGTGAGAATTTTGTAATTTGTTTCCTGGATCGTGGCACAGATTGAGGATGTGTGTGTAAATCGGAGAATACGTTGCCTCTTGGAGGCATTGAATTGGCAAGCTAGCTCTTTTTCCCAATTAAGTAATCCCGGGGGTGTAAAGTCTACTGAGGGAGCATTTAAAAGGTTATAGGTTAACGAGAGTATATGAGGTAGGGCACCCGTGTCAGTGCATAGCACCTCCAGGGCTGTAAGCGTCTGGACGTCTGCATTGGGAGGTGGGATCGTAGAAAGGAAATGCGTTCGTTGGAGAGTCCTCAGGAAGTCCAGGCAAAAACGGGCCCGTAGGGTCCAGGAAGTCCGCCATCATTTTCCAGCGCCCTCCTGAACTGTAGTGGGAGGCTTGGTGTAGGCCCGCCTCACCTAGACCCCGGAGACATCCGTTGTAAAGACCCGGCACAAATAGGGGGTTGCCTATTATAGGGTAAAGGGGCGAATTCGGGGAGGAGAGGGCGATATTATCCGGGCACAAACTCTCGCCGAGTTACCAATCAGTGGGTGACGTTTTAACTCTGTTGGTAGTGCTGGGTAGCACCATGGCACCCCCCGTAGCGGGATCGCACTTTGGGACTGTTCCAGATTGGCCCATAGCTTGATTCCCTGATGGCGGCACCAATCTATGAGTCTCCCCAAATGTACAGCTTGATAGTAGGCTCGGATATTCGGTAGAGCTAGCCCACCATGAGACTTGGGGAGAACAAGAAGTTTATTGGCAAGTCTAGGCCTTTTGTTTGCCCAAACAAAGTCTGTAAATACAGATTGCACCCTTTTAAAGAAGGCGGTTGGGATGTGTATAGGTAGTGCCTGCATCAGGTAGAGGATTTTTGGAAGGATAGGCATCTTTATGATGTTGCAGCAGCCTAGTATTATATTTTTGGGTTTGGGTTTAATACTGCTTTAATTGTCTTGCTGTATTTCAAAAGCATATAAGTTAGGCACAGAACCAGAAAATATGAAGCATTGTACCCTCAGCTTCTTCACATTTCCAGCATGAGGTGTGGGGATACATGAAAATCTTGGGTACTCTACCACCATGTCATCTTGTAGCTTGACTCCTGAAAATTATTGGCCATGGACGAGTAATGGGCAAAATATACTAAATCTTCCCTATGTTCGGGTGAAAATTAGACATTTAGAGGGTGTGGCCTGATCATGCTGGAGTGATGCAGAGTCGGTGATCTCACACTCTATTGAATTGGTAATGGAGAGCCATACCACCAGCAATGCACACCAGCATGTCAGGGAGAAAGAGAGCTTCCCTCCAACCCACCGAGCCACTTTCACCCACTCTGGAGTACGCAAATAATTCTTTTCAGATGGTGCTAGCAAGAAATTCACTACAACCAAGATGGCGCCAGTGTTCTCAGCAGCCCAAGCTGTTCTCTCTGCTGATGGCGGGGACACAGAAGAACATAACTGCTCCATACAGATACGCAGCTGCAGTCCTGCATTTTCACAGACCTCGCCTATAATTCGACTGCTGATTCTGTGTTGGGAGACCTGGATAAAGACTGGGACATTAGAGAACATATATAACCCCTTCCCACAATGGCATATATAATACAGTTGATCACCTCTGTTAAGATCACTTTCAAAGAAGCACTAGATATTGGACAATTAACCACTTCAGCCCCGGAAGAATTTTCCCCTTTAGCCTGACTATATAGTGAATGTATTATACCCCCATCCACAAGGGTTCATATGAATAGAAATATGAATAATCAGTGACTGAAAATTATAAATAAATTAAGTGCATAAATAAATAAAGTGCAGTGCATAATTAAGTTCATGAACTAAATAAATAAATTGAATATTTATATAAATAAATAATTTTAATCTAATTCAAATGTGAGAAAACCAAAAGAAACTAAAACACTAGTGACAAATAATGTGAGCTGACCTCACCAGGTGTACCCCATCAAAAAATCCAGGAATAGATGAGTAAAAAATATTGAATAAAAATTAAAAGGAATAATGAATAACCTTCAAATTCAAACATATACAAAGATGGTTTCAACAAAAATAAATTTCATTCAGTATGTAAACAAAAGTCCCATAAATAGTAACAAGCCAAAATAGTAATAAGTCGTCCAAAGTGAGATGGAAAGCTAACACCCACGTAACTTTGTGTGAAAAGGAATCCGATACAGCACCTCCACCAATGAGTAATTAGAGCTGCTTACCAGAGCGTAAGATCTCAGTGTTAAGTGAGATCAAAAAATCATGTATATGGATAGTCTGGATTAGGGATGAGCCGAACACCCCCCGGTTCGGTTCGCACCAGAACTTTCGAACGGACCCCAAATTCGAACGAACTTTAGAACCCCATTGAAGTCTATGGGACTCGAACGTTCGAAATGAAAAGTGCTAATTTTAACGGCTAATATGCAAGATACTGTCCTAAAAAGGGTTTGGGGACCTGGCTCCTGCCCCAGGGGACATGGGTCAATGCCTAAAATGTTTTTAAAAATGGCCGTTTTGGCGGGTGCACTGATTTTAATGATGATTAAAGTGGGAAAAAAAAGTGAAATATTCCTTTAAATATGGTGCCTGGGGGGTGTCTGTAGTATGCCTGTGAAGTGCCACGTGTTTCCCGTGTTTAGAACCGTCCCTGCACAAAATGACATTAAACGGAAATAACACCATTTAAAACTGCTTGCGGTTTTAATGTTATATCTGGTTCCTGCAATATGGTTGAAAATCATTGAGAAAAATGGCATGGGTAGCCCTCCCTGCCCATTACCAGCCCCTTTAGGTCTTGTACGCATATTAAGGGGAACCCCGTACCCATATTAAAAAAAGGAAATGCGTGTGGCCCCCAGGCCCTATATACTCAGAACAGCAGTATACAGGCGGTGCAAACAAGACAGGGACTGTGTAGGTTTGTTGTGTTAAGTTGAATCTGTTTGTAATTTTCAACTGGTACATTTTTAAAGTGTAGCTCCAGTCAAAAAAACTATTTTTAAGCTTTTTGGAAAACATAGAGAAGGATTATCACCCCTGTATAATTTGTTTTGTCGTCCATCTTTTTTCATCTCACTTGCTGTTGTCTCCTTCTGTTTGCAAGTAGGAGATGTTTGTAAATTGGATGTTTGAAAGTAGGGGCCTGCCCTATATGCTCTGCAGAAATGGCGGAACAAGGTGTTGGTTTTGCCACAACATTGTAAGCCCTCAAAGTGACTCTTGGTGGGCGCTGGAGCGCCCTGCTGTGAACGATTATATCAAGAATTGTAATTACATGCCATTGTTGAACAGTGGTAGAAAAATTGACCTTTGGTGGTTGTGGTGCTGGTGCCACAACACTATAAGTCCTCACCGTTACTCTGGGTGGGCACAGGAAGGGGCCCTCCTGTGAAATATTATATCAAGAATTGTAATTACATGTCCCTGTTAAACAGGGGCAGAACAATTTGGCCTTAGGCACTGGTGCTGGTGCCACCCCACTGCAACCTCTCCCATATACTCTAGTTTTATTGCAGGAATTAGCCCTGCTGCAAAGCATTGCATCAAAAATTGTACTTAAACGCCCCTGTTAAACAGGGGCAGAAAAATTGGGCCTTAGGCACTGGTGCCACCACACTGCAACCTCTGCCATATACTCTAGTTTTATTGCAGGAATTAGCCCTGCTGCAAAGCATTGCATCAAAAATTGTAATTAAACGCCCCTGTTAAACAGGGGCAGAAAAATTGGGCCTTAGGCACTGGTGCTGGTGCCAGCACACTGCAACCTCTGCCATATACTCTAGTTTTATTGCAGGAATTAGCCCTGCTGCAAAGCATTGCATCAAAAATTGTAATTAAACGCCCCTGTTAAACAGGGGCAGAAAAATTGGGCCTTAGGCACTGGTGCTGGTGCCAGCACACTGCAACCTCTGCCATATACTCTAGTTTTATTGCAGGAATTAGCCCTGCTGCAAAGCATTGCATCAAAAATTGTAATTAAACGCCCCTGTTAAACAGGGGCAGAAAAATTGGGCCTTAGGCACTGGTGCTGGTGCCACCACACTGCAACCTCTCCCATATACTCTTGTTTGATTGCAGGAATTAGCCCTGCTGCAAAGCATTGCATCAAAATTGTACTTAAACGCCCCTGTTAAACAGGGGCAGAAAAATTGGGCTGATGGCATCAACCAGAACCAGAAATGTTCTTCCAACATATCAGCGGAGGAGGAAGAGGATAGACAATCAACATAACAGGACAGTCACTCAGCATCAGCATAGGCAGTCTTGAAGGGATGTGATATTTAAAAAAAAATTATTCTGTTACATCAGCTTCAGGTGCTTGGTAGCTGTGGGTGATCCAAGACTGATTCATCTTGATGAAGGTCAGTCGATCAACTGATTCGGTGGACAGGTGCACCCTGTGATCGGTAACAAAGCCACCAGCAGCACTGAAGGTGCGTTCCGAAAGAACGCTGGATGCAGGACAGGCCAGTAGCTCAATTGCATACTGTGCAAGCTCTGGCCAGTGATCCATCCTCAAGACCCAGTAAGCCAGAGGATTTTCGGTGGGAAAGGTGTCCAAGTCTGACCTTGCCCCTAGGTATTCCTGCACCATGTAAATCAGACGCTGGCGATGGGTGCTGGAACCGATCATACCTTGGGGCTGCGGACTAAAAAATTGTCTGAAAGCATCAGTCAGATGGCCACCTTCTCCACCGCTCCTTCTGACCGATGCCTCAGCAACACGTTGTCCAGGACCAGGAGTTTGTAACCTCCCAGTCTCTGGGAATGCGTTGCACAGACCTTTCTGCAAGGCCTCCCGGAGATGTCTCATCCTCTGCTCCCTCTGCGATGGCAAGATAAGGTCGGCAACCTTACCCTTGTACCGTGGATCAAGGAGAGTGGCCAGCCAGTAATGGTCCCTCTCCTTGATCCGAAGAATACGAGGATCCTTCCGCAGGCTTTGCAGGATCAGGGAGGCCATGCAGCGTAGGTTAGCTGAGGCATTCGGTCCGGAGTCCTCTGGGTCACTAAGGACAACATGATCCGCAGCTACCTCCTCCCAGCCACGTACAAGTCCATGTATTTCTTGGGACTGTAAATCATCCCTACAAGACTGCTGCTGTTGCTGCTGATGCTGATGCTGAGTGCCAGCCTCCACCTCCATGCTGACACAATCATCCTCCTCCTCCTCTTCCTCCTCCTCATCCTCTTCCTGTGTGATGGGTGGCACAGCAGGAACACTGTCTGGATAAAGGGGGCCTTGAGAGGCAAGGAAGTCCTCCTCTTCCTGCCTCTGTTCTGCCTCAAGTGCCCTGTCCATTATTCCACGCAGCGTATGCTCCTTGTGGCCTCCTGAAACGGTGACAGGACAGTGCATGCATCCCTGATCATGCCCCACTGGCGTGGTGAGAAAAAACCAAGCTCCCCTGACCCTGTCCTGGTGCCGTAGTCGCACAGGTACTCATTGATGGCCCTCTGCTGCGTGTGCAGCTGCTGCAGCATGGCCAACGTTGAGTTCCACCTGGTGGGCATGTCACATATAAGGCGGTTCTTGGGCAGGTTCAACTCCTTTTGGAGCTCAGCCAGCCGAGCACAGGCATTAAATGATCGGCGAAAATGCACACAGACTTTCCTGGCCTGCTTCAGGACATCCTGTAAGCCGGGGTACCTGCCCAAGAACCGCTGCACCACCAGGTTAAGGACGTGAGCTACACAGGGCACATGGGTCAGTTGTCCCTGTCGGAGGGCGGAGAGGAGGTTGGTGCCATTGTCGCAAACCACCATTCCTGGCTTAAGCTGGTGTGGCGTCAACCACCTCTCGGCCTGCCCCTACAGAGCTGACAAAACATCCGCCCCAGTGTGGCTCCTGTTCCCCAAACAAACCAGCGCAAGCACGGCATGGCATCGTTTTGCCTGCGTGCTTGCGTAGCCCCTGGAACGCCTACGGAGCACCGCTGGTTCTGAGGACAGAGCACTGGAAGAGGCCATGGAGGAAGAAGAAGTGGAGGAGAGAGGTGTGTCACAACCAATAGTAGCATTTTGGAGGCGTGGTGGCGGAACAACCTCCAACACTACTGCACCTTGTCCTGCATCCTTCCCAGCTGCCAGAAGAGTGACCCAATGGGCCGTGAAAGACAGGTAACGTCCCTGTCCATGCCTGCTGGACCATGAGTCAGCGGTAATATGCACCTTACCGCTGACCGCCCTGTCCAGCGAGGCAAGGACATTGCCTTCCACATGCCGGTAGAGAGCCGGAATCGCCTTCCGTGAGAAAAAGTGGCGTTTGGGGACCTGCCACTGAGGAACCGCACATTGTACAAACTCACGGAAGGGGGCCGAGTCTACCAACTGAAAAGGCAGCAGTTGAAGTGCTAGCAATTTAGCCAAGCTAGCATTCAACCGCTGGGCATGTGGATGGCTGGGAGTGAACTTCTTTCGCCGGTCCAGCAGCTGGGGCAGGGACATTTGCCTGCTATAATCGGACGTGGGTGTACCGCTAGCAGAGTTCCCGGAAGCACTTGGCTGTGACACACCTAATTCTACACCTTCATTCCTCTCAGAGCAGGTTTCAGAGAGGACTGAAGGTCTAGTGGGGTTGGAGATGCCAGCTGATGAAAAGCAAGGAGAGGTCCGCTTTGTTCTTTGGTGTGGGTCTTTGAGGTACGCTTGCCAACGAGCTGCATGGCAGGTCAACATATGTCTGGTCAAGCATGTGGTGCCCAAGCGGCTGATGTTTTGGCCACGTGAGATACGCTTGAGACATATGTTGCAAATAGCAGCGGTGCGATCTGATGCACTCGTCTCAAAAAAGGCCCACACCAAAGAACTTTTAGAATAACGCGCAGAGGCAGCGCTCTGCACAGGCGGAGCGCTGCGGTGTGATTCAGTCGGTGTGCTGCCCCTAAGCTGGCCCTCGGAGGGCATCCTGCCTCGTTGGACATGTGCCTCCTCCTCCTCCTCCTCCTCTTCCTCCTCCTCCTCCTCTCTCCTTCCAGGCACCCACGTGGAGTCAGTGCCCTCATCATCCCCTCCCTCTTCATCGCTGTAGCAAACCTGGCAGTATGCTGCAGCTTGTGGAACATGACTGCCAGATTGCTGTCCTTCTTGAGCATCCCCTCTCTCTGCGCTCACGCTACTGCCTTCCTCTAGCTGCGTGTCATCATCAGAGCAAAACACTGGGCATCCTCCTGGAGCATGTACCCAACACTGTGCTCAAAGAGTTCAGGAGACTCCTCAGGAGGACGTGGTGGGTCTAGGGAAGGAGTCACTGATGATGACATTGAGAGGAGGGAAGACGATGCGTTGGCAGCTGCTTTGCTAGTACCCTGAGCCTGGGTGAGAGAGGATGAGGAGGATGAAGAGGGCTTGGTCATCCACTCTACCAAGTCGTTGGCATGTTGCAGCTCAACTTGTCCAGCTGCCGAAAAGAAGGACAAGCGTGTCCCATGGCCACGTGCTGATGACAATGCACCGCGTCCACGACCAGCAATGTTGTCTCTAGACACAGAGCCTGCTTGCCCTCTTTTATCGGCTCGCGCCTGTCTGTCTCTCCTTACTGGCCTTCCAGACATGGTAATGGCCTGAAGGGAGTTGGGTAAAAAAGCAGTTGGGTAGTGTATATTGTGCTAGAGGCACACAACACCCACTAACTCCTGCAGATGCCTTTATTATAGAACACCAGAGATAAAGGGGTATATACAGATGTATACTGTGCTGTGCTGGAGGCACACACAACTTCCAATAACTCCTGCAGATGGCAAGTGGTCTCAAATAGAGAAGAGCTATGTAGGTGGATATAGCGGTATGTACTGGGTACAGAGCACGCAGACAGCACGCACTAGTTCCTAACACTACTGACTGCAAGCTCTATTATAAAAGATAGATCACTAGCTATATAGGTGAGGTGAATATAGCGGTGTATACTGCGGTCAGGGCACGCAGACAACAACCACTACACAACAGCAAGATCGAAAATCGTCCGAAAACGATCGGTGTGTACTGTGTTGAAGGTACACAGAACACCCACTAACTCTTGCAGATGCCTTTATTATAGAACACCAGAGATAAAGGGGTATATACAGATGTATACTGTGCTGTGCTGGAAGCACACACAACTTCCAATAACTCCTGCAGATGGCAAGTGGGCTCAAATAGAGAAGAGCTATGTAGGTGGATATAGCGGTATGTACTGGGTACAGAGCACGCAGACAGCACGCACTGTGTTGAAGGTACACAGAACGCCCACTGCTTCAGACGCCAACACACTACACAAGGCCGCCGCGCTGGCAGCCTTATATAGTGTGGGGCGTGCACTACACAGCCAGAGCTATGATTGGCCACAGGCATCCTGCCTGTGGCCAATCATGGCTCTCCTCGCTGCTGGCGCTGCGATTGGCCAAGCATGCGGGGTCACAGTGCATGCTTGGCCAATCATGAGCCAGCAATGCACTGCGCCATCGCAGTGCATTGTGGGCTGTGAGCGCCACACAAATTTGGCGCGAACGGACCAAAATGTTCAGACTTCGCCAAACGGACGAACAGCCGATGTTCGAGTTGAACGTATGTTCGACTCAAACACGAAGCTCATCCCTAGTCTGGATGAACCGTCACAGGGCTTTAACACACAGGACAGTGATAACTGCTCTCAATGACAGAGAGCAGTGATCTCTGTCCTGTCACTGGGCAGAATGAGGAATGCTTTGTTTACAAGACAAGACAATGAGTCCGCAGAACCTGCGCTTCTTACAGGGGACATACCCATACGCCCTTTTGCCTACCAGTGCCATTCTTCCAACGTATATTGGCATGCGCTGGTCGGCAAGCGGTTAAGAGGATACGCTGAAATCAAGGCTGAAATCAACCTCAGATGATGCCTTTTATGGGGAAACATGTCGGGTGGATACAAGAGTTGCCACGTCACTATGTTTCAGACCTGCTGGTTCATTCCGTGGTCAGTTCCTATCTTTACCGCTTGATTTTATCCTTTATCTTGCAATATTTTTTAAACATCCATTAAATAGTGTAACAATACGGCAGGATGAGCCCTTTTCTTTCTTATGCATGAGCTTCCTATTGCTGCCCAAGTGAAAGATACAGCTGACTTGAGGTGTATATACTGGGATAAGCGTTTGTGGAGGTTGGGACGCTAACCATACAACACAGGATCCAGTCTGAGACATGCAGCTGTTAAGATGAGATCGGCTTTCTTAAGAAGACCGCTGGGCTCTGTGCTTTTCATGATCTCCTATAATTTAGAGATCATGAATATCTGGTAAGAGGCTATTATTTCATTAAAGCACGTGTAGAGTATTGAAGCACTTGACTGTGTATCATTCAACATTGGAAGAAGTGCACCTTGTACTGTATTTGTTTATGGACACTATATTCATTATTTCTATTTTTTTTTATTTAGCTTGATTGGTTATTTTGTTATGTTTTTTTTTTAGGCTGATACATTTGTAGCCCTTTTTCACTTAATAGATTTTTTCACACTTTATTGCTGGTTCTCAACTAGCAGACAGCGTTATCCTTTCAATCTTTTTCCACTATTTCCAATCCTGTATTTGGGATTTTAAAAGTGCGGCAGACTGTTTTCTTTCAGAGCGCGAGGTTTACTAGTTGTATATATCCATTCTGTTATTGAAAGGATCTGCTGAGATTTGCAATATCTCGGAATTATCGCCTTGGCAGCCACTAATAAAAAATAAAAAATCCCCTTCTTAACTTTTGAGACAGATTCTGGGAACATAGATAATAGTGTTATTTGGGGAGTTTGAGGCACTGTCTCTGAGTCAAAAGTACAGTATATTTTAAAAACAATATCTCAAAATGGGAACAAAGCAGGGCAACTCCACCATATATGTTACATGGTGCCTACATAAGATAGACATTGCCAGCATTGGTCTGGTGTGGTTGGGAATATTTTGTGCAGAATCCAAGGACAGCAAAACCATCTCATAATGACTTTGCAATTTCATTCCTGTATTTTACTCACAACAGAAGATTTATCCAGTCCATATACAGGAATTACGGACTTCTTCCTCCATGAAAATAACTCCTAGCTCCCTTTCCCATTGCACAAAATAAGAAGGTTCATCAGAAAAGATCTTAGGAGAAAATTATATTGAAAGGAAACAGTGTGTGTAGGGGGTCAGATTGTATACATAGAGATTCAAAAATGGTAGGGGCATAATGAAGACCAGCTCTTGTTTTTAATAAATTATAGAAAGGTATAGCATTTGCCTGAGAGCGTAAAGATGGCAAAATTTTCAATGTTGCCGCACTCTTTCACTTTATTTGGAAAACTTAATATCTAGGTATTCAAATTCCATCTAACCTAGAATCTAATTTATGATTTAAATTATATACCTTTATTGTCATTAGTAAACAGCAATATCAAAAGGCTGTCCGTAAAATTGACATCTTTCCCTGTATTTTTTATATCTTTCAAACTGTACCAATAAAACCCACATTCTTTAGTTCTTTAAAATCCTTATTTGGGCCAATTCTCATGGTAGAATTGGGTATGACACCCTTACCAGGCTCAATTATTTGGGAGGAGTATGTCTGCCTCACTTGGGTCATTATCATGAAGTAGTCCATATATCTTGAGTATTAGATTGGTTTCATAACTCCTTGAGGAAATTATGGGTACAAATCGAGGAATTTTGGACCATGCCTTGGTCTCTTTAACTTTTTGCTTTCCAGTGCAGCTTGAACACACCTTGACATGGCTGTTAAATGAGTCCCTGTTAGAAGATAAAATGGTGTTAATGGCTGTAGAAGCCACCTTAAAAGGTTATTTGGAACTTAATATCCCCAGCGAGGTGTCTGACCAGATGGTCTGGGAAAGAAACAAGGCAGTGATCCATGGGGAACCTATAGTCCATGGATCCAGATTAAAGAAAGAAAAGATAAAGGCAATCACAGACCTTGTAGAAAAGGTTAATGAGCTTGAACAGATGCATAAGCACTCCCTCTTGCCAAATAATGCAGATAGATGGCTTGAACTATGGACCAGATTGTCAGAGTGACCGAAAATCAAAGCCCTAGATAAACTCTGATACTTTGCACATAGGTTTTACAATTATGTATGGATGTCATGCTGTCAATTGAGAGAGCTGTGGCTTGGCTATGACTCCTGCATTCAAAGGACCGGAGCAGAAAACCCAAAATTACATTTGAGTGAAGATGACATCCCTGGGGAAGCCTGCTCACAGCTGATGAGTAATTGGTTGTTAAGGATGCGGAGGCCGGCTTCTTGGCCCATTGCTTAACAATCAGCTATTCTTCACACAGAATTCTAATCGGCCAATCATTATTCAACTGATTTGAATCGTTACAAAAATTTGAAATTTGTTAGAAATGGTCATAGGCTCCTCATAATGTGTATCATCACAGAGTCATGTGACTTTCTCAGCCTGAGTGACCGCATGCTGAAAATGGTATTCACACAATGCAGATTTGATGTTTTTGAATACTTTTTTTAAATGCAAGCCCTATTTTAGATATTGTGAGTATGGTTCTATTTATTAGATTTTTGATTTTATACTACACCATTGGATGCTATTTTTCCCTTCGGAGTGGATGCAGACACTGTAGTGGACAGGAAGCTTCAGGAAACCCACCACAAGTGCACTGTGTGTATTTTGAGGACTGAGCAACCTCTGCTAGAAACACCACATTAGACATGTGTGCCTCGTTTCACACGAATCGAAAATTTGTACGAATTTCTGAAAATTCGTACATTCAGAAGCATCTGAAATATGACTTTCCTGACAGGCTCCATGGCAGCATACGTGTGGGTTAGCCCCGCCTCCATAATTACCCAATAGGACCTCTACTCCCATAAATCTTTGCTCCAAGCTGCTATCCGTGTTCCTTTTTTGTCCTCCTCCATAGGACAGGTGTTTCCTATCTGAAGAGATCTTCACTACGATCAAGTCGGCCGACTATCAAGCTTTTGTTCCTCCGATAGGCCCTGTCTGTTAAGCATGGGTATGGAGTGTATGGCAGAGTAGCGCTGAAGGCTTGGTTTGTCCGAAGATAAAGTGCGCACGGCTTATTACCTGCTATGTAAGGTGGCCATTATCTGCCCGATGGATCGGTGGTGTGTGCTTGAACCTGTTCGGCCAGGCGATCGTTGGTGGAGTGGTGAGCTGTAAAAATTCCGTTTTTCATGGCAGCAGTGTTTATGTGTTTTTCTTTTTCTATCTGTGTCTTTTCATATGCCAGCTGGTTCTTGTGCATAGGCGCTGACGCTTCCGCGTTCCAGCAGCCTTTCTCCCCCTGTTTCCGGGTCCAGCGCTGCGTTCTGCGCATGCGCGGACCCAAATCCAAAGCGAGGCTTGGTTCCCGCGCATGCGCGCGGGCATCTCGCGTCTGACGCCGCTGATGACGTCATGGGCGCCATATTTAAAACACAGTGAGAGATGTCAGAATTTGGGAATGATTGCAGGAAATTCAGCGACTTCCCGGGGCCATTCTCTGGTTGGTGTAAGGTAGGTTACGATCTGCTCTGATGTATTATTGCTCCTGTGTTTTTGTATGGCTGCTTATGAGGGTCTATTGTTGTTACAGTCAGCGTTCTTAGTCATGGATGCCTCACTGCCTACTAGTGACCTGCCCGCTTGTAACAGGTATGTGCATGGCTGGATTGCTGTGTATATGTGGAGTATTCCTTAGCATTTGATACCAGCCTGGTCTGTATCTCTCTCTCTTTCTTGTATATTTCCTTATAGCCCTTCTAGGTCTGAACCGCATTACAGTGCGCATAGTCGCAGTGGATCGTCAAAATCGCACCACCGCAAATCATCGTCAAAGTCTGGTTACCGCAGGTCTTCCAGATCTGGACAACGCAGTGGTCACTCGCACTCAAGCAGAGGACCAGATAATTCATGTTGGGGCTGTAAGATGCCCATTTCATCAGACAAATCGCTCTGTGATCATTGCTTCTCTAAAGTCGCAGATGAAAGAGATGGTGCGGATCAACGCTTGGAATCTATGGTGAGAAGAGTGGTAAAGGAATCCCTGCAGCAGAGGGAAGCTCATCACGCTATGGAATCCCCCTCAGACCCATTATGTCCTTCAGGAGGTGAAGGGCTCTTACAAGAGACTGGGGAATCTTCTCAACCAAGACACCACTCTGTGCTCTTGTCTGACAGCGAATCGGATCCAGAGGATCCAGGAGTAGGATTTGATTATGCTTTAGTACCTGCTCTTGTCAAGGCAGTGAAAGAAGCTTTAAAATGGGAAGAACCCACTTCTTCCCCCCTCCCCAAACAAAGAAAGTTTTTCAAACAACTCAAAAACTAACGGCAACATTTTCCTTTCCTATCTGAATTGGGAGAAATCATTACTGAAGAGTGGAGCAAGATTGATAGGAAGAGCTCCATGCAATCAAAGGTGTCTAAATTGTACCCCTTTAAGGAGGATGATGTGAAGCACCTTGAATCAGCTCCTCTGGTAGACGCAGCACTTATGCGTTTAGTTAAATACGTGACTCTCCCTTTGGAAGACACGGTATCTTTCAAAGATCCGTTAGAGAGAAGAATTGACTCAGATCTGAAAAGAATTTATCTAACTTCAGGGATGGCTTGTAAACCAACTTTGGCTTTAGCTGCAGTCTCAAAGGCTATTGAAATATGGGCCGACAATGTTGAAGAGTTCTTGAGAGGTATCTCAGTGAATACGGCTAAAGACTCTCCTATTCAGGAGATCAGAATGGCATCAGCTTTTTTGGGGGAGGCATCTATTGACATTACCCGCCTTCTGTCTCGGGCTATGTTGGCAGCAGTCTCGGCACGCCGTGCTTTGTGGCTCCGTCCCTGGTTGGCGGATCCAACATCTAAGCAGGCATGGTGCCGTATACCATTTGAGGGTACCTCCTTGTTTGGTAATAAACTAGATAGCGCCATATCCCGGGCCACGGGTGGGAGGTCTGGGTTCCTCCCTCAAGACAGACGTCTTCAAAACCAAAAACGTATTTTCTCAAGAAGGCAGACCTCGGATCGCGCTAGAGAAGCGCGCAGTTATAGGCCTGGCAGGGAGTTCTCTAGATCTTGGAGGTCCAGACAATCCTCCCTTAAGAAAACCTCAAAGGGGGCTTCCGCAGGTAATCAAGATTCTACCAAATCTTTTTGAAATTGGGCCCGCTCAAACATGTCAAGTGGGGCCTCGCCTTCTTCACTACCGACATGTTTGGGCGGCCTCAATTCAAGATTATTGGACCGTCAAGACGGTTTCCTCGAGTCACAAGTGGACTTTCATCAACACTCCGAGGTTAAGGTTCATTCCCACAACAATTCCAGGCTCAGAGGAAAAGAAACAGGTCCTATTGACCTACGTAAGTTGTTTGCTGGATCAAGGTGCAGCCGTGCCCGTGCCAGAAGACGAACGTGGCGAAGGCATGTATTCTCCTCTGTTTATGGTTCAGAAAAGAAATGGCGCATGGAGGCCGGTGATAGATTTGACCCACCTCAATTCCTTCATTCGCAAGGAAAAGTTCAAGATGGAGTCTCTTCTTACAATCCAACAGTCAGTGCAGCTAGGGGATTGGTTAATCTCAATCGATTTGAAGGACGCATACTTTCATGTGCCAGTAGCAAGGGATTTCCAGCAATTTCTTCGTTTCGCAGTTGGCGATCAACACCTCCAGTTTACCTGTCTCCCATTCGGGTTGACGACATCTCCTCGGGTCTTCTCCAAGGTACTCCTAGCGATAGTAGCTCTTTTACGAGTCAAAGGAGTTCGTCTCCATCATTATCTGGACGATTTGCTCCTATTATCTCAGGACAGAGATCAAATTCTGGAACACAAGAGTTTAGTCATCTCCACTCTGCAGACGTTTGGTTGGCTCCTGAACCTAGAGAAGAGCCATCTGGTTCCAACTCAAGTGATCGTGTTTCTAGGGGCTCAGTTCGACACATTAAAAGGCACTATCTCCCTGCCGGAGGAAAAAATCAGTGTGATCCGGGACAGGATTCACAAGGCTTGGGAATCATCTCATCTTTCGGCTCTACAATGCTTGAAAGTGATCGGCACAATGACGGCCACCATCCCTATGGTGAAGTGGGCCCAGTGGCACACTCGTCCCTTCCAGAAAGGGTTTCTGCAACAGTGGGACTCGGCCAATCAAACACAGTGCATACGCCTTACACCAGCGATGAGGATGTCTCTCCTCTGGTGGCTTCAAGGAAAGAATCTACGCAACCATCATTCGATAGTCCCCATTTCCTGGATAATAGTAACCTCAGATGCCAGCAACAAAGGTTGGGGCGCCCATTGCCTTACGGAAGTAGCTCAAGGAAGGTGGTCGTTCCCGTCGCGGTATGTGGTCTCCAACATCCTGGAGTTGAGAGCAGCCTTTCGAGCACTCATAGCATTTCGCCATCTGGTGGCAGGGTCGTCAGTAATGTTAAGACTGGACAACACAACTGCAGTGGCCTATATAAAGAAAAAGGAGGGACTCGCAGTTGGTCTCTATTACGAGAAGTAGAACCGATAATGAACTGGGCTCAGAAGAATGTGGTCAACATTTCTGCTGTATACATCCCAGGAGTCCAGAATGTTCAAGCAGATTTTCTGTCAAGGGTCAAAATAGACAACAACGAGTGGTCCCTTCACAGGGATGTCTTCGAGTGGCTTCTGACTCTGGGAGTATCTCCAGAGGTCGATCTGTTCGCTTCGCCGTACAATCGCAAGATGCACAGATACTACTCGAGGTTCAGGGATCCTCAGGCGTTCGGGATAGATGCTCTCACGGATTGTTGGAAGTTCCAGAGAGCCTATGCCTTCCCTCCAGTTCCTGTAATCCTACAGTTCCTTCGGAGGCTCAGAGGGGAGAAGGTGGAAATCATTGCGATAATACCATTCTGGCCCAACAGGCCTTGGTTTCCTCTGCTGTTGCTCCTCAGCTATCAGGACCCAGTTTCCCTGCCTCTCAGGCCAGATCTACTGTCTCAAGGCACGCTGTTACACCCGTGCCCATCCTGTCTACACCTCAGGGCATGGTTCTTGAGAGGGGAAGGCTAGAAGCTCTAGGTTGCCCAGAAGAAGCGATTCCAACCCTTCTTAGTGCCAGACGGAAGAGTACCAATAAAGTGTACGAACGTATATGGGCCAGGTTTATGGGCCACATGTCTTCTAGGTCAAATTCATATAATTCTCCAGCAGTTCAAGATATCTTGTCTTTCCTTCAGTCAGGGTTAGACTTGTCTCTGGCAGTTAGCTCTCTTAGAGTACAAGTTTCAGCCATTTCAGCCTTTACAGGAGTTTCGTGGGCGAATCACACCTTAATTCAACAATTCTTTAAAGGAGCTATCAGGCTTAGGCCTCAAAAGAGACCCAGGTTTCCCAAATGGGACCTTCCGTTAGTATTGGACTTTCTTTCTGATCTTGGGAAAGGTTTGGATGCTCCCCTGTCTTTAGGAGATCTCACTATCAAGACGGTGTTTCTGGTGGCAATAACTTCAGCCAAAAGGGTGTCGGAAATTAGGAATCTTGGGTCAGTTGAACCATTTCTAACTTTCTTTCCGGACAGAGTGGTCCTGATCCCTATGCTTGGATCAAATCCAAAAGTCACATCAGTATTTCACGAAAATCAGGAGATCGTGCTACCTACGTTTAGAATGTCAGACAACCAAGAGATTCATCCCCTGGATGTTGGTCGCACCTTGAAACAATATCTGGACGCTACAGCCTCGTTCAGACGAACAGACTTTCTTTTTGTCCTTCTTCATGGCAAAAATAAAGGGATGCGAGCATCAGTAAGATCAATCTCATCTTGGGTGGTCCAAACGATTCAAAGGGCATACAAGGCAAAGGGCATGGTTCCTCCTGAGGCAGTGACGGCTCATTCAACTCGGGGCATCTCGACCTCTTGGGCAGCAGTTCGACATGTCGCACCAGAAGTTATCTGTAGAGCAGCTTCCTGGTCTTCAATTAATACCTTTGTTTCCCATTATTGTGTAGAGCCAGCTGCGCTTTCTTCTGTTAATTTTGGTTTACAAGTATTGTCAGTGGACAATGAAAAATAAAATTCTAGTTTCTTTGCTCAACATTTTTAGCCCACCCGGGTGTGTTTGGCGAGTTATTTCCCACACGTATGCTGCCATGGAGCCTGTCAGGAAAATGGAAAATTTATATCAAATACTTACCGTAATTTTCCTTTCCTGATGGGCTCCATGGCAGCAGGAGTTCCCTCCCAAATGTTGGAGTAGGCTAGTTACGGAACACGGATAGCAGCTTGGAGCAAAGATTTATGGGAGTAGAGGTCCTATTGGGTAATTATGGAGGCGGGGCTAACCCACACGTATGCTGCCATGGAGCCCATCAGGAAAGGAAAATTACGGTAAGTATTTGATATAAATTTTCCATTTTTTACGCTTCCAAATTGTATACAAAATTTCGTTGACGAATTTCAGATCCAAATTCCGTTACAACAGAAACGTGACTGGTGTTTTGGTGACCAATCAGAGGTTTTCTTCTGCTGCTGAGTGAGGGTTGGGAAAATTACCTTTTTTAATATGGGAGTGGGAGACTGATACTGGTAGTCGATGGGAGATTCGGAATCAGACAAATTAAGAATGTTTGTTAATATCATTTTTTAAGTCATAATAATTATGATTATTCGTTATGATGAAGTTAAAAACCCAAGTCAGCACAGCACAGGAATGGTGGGAGCCCCTCATAATGAGCACAGCCCCAGGAGCAGGTCAGCACAGCACAGGGATGGTGGGAGCCCCTCATAATGAGCACAGCAGGAGTACAGCCCCAGGAGGTGGTCAGCACAGCACAGGGATGGTGGGAGCCCCTCATAACGAGCACAGCACAGGGATGGTGGGAGCCCATCATAATAAGAACAGCAGGGGTACAGCCCCAGGAGGAAGTCAGCACAGCTCAGGGATGGTGGGAGCCCTTCATAATGAGCACAGCAGGGGTACAGCCACAGGAGGAGGTCAGCACAGCACAGGGATGGTGGGAGCCCCTCATAATGAGCACAGCACAGGGATGGTGTATTTCGTACAAATCCAATTTATTGACAGCGCACATGTCTACCACACATGCATGTATTGACCTGTACATGTATTGTAGGTCACACTACCAAGGTGAAGGGAATTGTGAGCACATTTGTGTCAAACGAAGATGTTGTCACTTCACATTATTGCTTCTTGATTGGTTACGCACAGCTGGCAACTTTGCTCACACATGATTTTCTACGGACATTTATTATTATTTAATATACAGATGACTTGTACTAGCACTGTATAGAAGCATGTTTATTTCTATTGACAAGTTATCACCATATATTAATGTGATCAAAAAGTTTGCTACAATCACCAAGGTTATTTTTTGCACTCTATAGGAGCAGTCATTGTTTTATATTCACAACTTATTACTGTATATATATATATATATATATATATATATATATATATATATATATATATATATATATATATTATGTATTATTTTGATAGCTTCTAATCAAGATGCAATAGTGGTACAATAGTGGTGAACTGTATTGGGAACAGGCATAAAAGAGGTTAATTACTGCTGTGCTTCAACTCCCTCTCTGTGCAAGATAGATCATATTGTCAGTAAGGCTACTTTCACATTGAGGCGTTGTGGCGCTTTACTGTCGCTTTTGTGGCGCTTTGCGGCCATTAGCAGGCACTTTTAACCCCCGCTAGTGCCCCAAAAAGGGTTAAAACTGGCGGCAAAGCGCCGCTGTAGTGGCGATTTGCCGGAGGTTAGGAGGCACTGCCCATTGATTTCAATGGGCAGGGGCGCTTTAGGAGTGTTGTATTCACCACTCCTATAGTGCCTCTCCCCGCTCTGCAGTATGTTGTCATACTGTTCATGTAAAATTGTTGTTTTTTGTTTTTCTTAAGCCCCATACACACTATCAGATTTTTTCCTTCAGATTTACCAAAACCATATAATATATGAGGTTAAACCTTAGGAGTTTCAATCTGTATGCAATCAGGCTGGCCCTTGTACTACTTGGTTTTGATACATCTGAAGACAAAAATCAGCAGAAAATCTGATAGTGTTTATGGGGCTCAATATGTATTTTCTGTAAAACTTTGGTGTTTTTTAACCATCGATCATTTCTGAGATCAAATACTTTTATGTACATTCAATAAATTCAATTTTTTTTGTGAAAAATTCATCTGGGACAGAGCTCCTTAAAAGTGGAGTAACTTTCTCTTTTTTCTCTTCCCACTTCACTTAAGAGGAACTACAGGGGCTAATACTTACCTTTCCAACAGTCCCTTGTCGTCGCAACTTTTCCTGTGTGACAATTTTCTGCCATTTTCATTGGCCAGTGTGGGATTGCATCACTCCTGTTCATGCGCAGGAGCTAATCCTTCTGGCACACCGGGATTGGCCTGGCCACTATAAGCTGATTTGTGCATGTGCAGCCCAGTTTACATTATGGGAATCACTGTAAGCAGGCGTGTAGGTGTGGCCTATTGCAGAAGAGATATTGCATGTCTCTTCAGCAATAAAAATCCTGCTTGCTCACAGTACAGTAGGTAACAGCAGTACTTTAGTTCTACAGTAAAAGTTGTCGATTTCCCTCAATGTGGTATTTTGCTCCACTAGATCTTTAAGGTGGACTTTCAGAAGGGTAAGATACTCACATCTGCTACAGCAGTATCTACCTAGAACTGATACCTCAGTTGTGCATATACATGGCACACCGCACACTGTGCACTGAAAAAAATCTTTAACCTTTTCCAGCTCATTATCCCAGTTACAATGTATGCAGATTTACACCCGTTGATTTAAACACCTGTGATTTAACTCCCAGTTGGTTTGAATCCATTTCATAACCCCATTGTGTGCAGCATGTGTCACAAAGTTGAATTTAAATTACCTTACTCATTTAATTCTTCCCATTGTCAGTATATTTAGAGACAGTACCGGAAAACAATGTTTTAAAAAGCATTGGAATAAGGTTTTAAAGAGTGAAAGAAAATTGCTTAAGAATCAAAAGGAAATCTACACTTATCCCAAACAAACACATGGCAAGCAAACCTGCACGGTTAGCAGCAATACTGTGTTTTTAACTCCTACATTATTTTACACCACTTAGTTCAGAAGCCACACTATGGGGGTTATTTTACGAAAGGCAAATCCACTTTGCACTACAAGTGCACTTGGAAGTGCAGTTGCTTTAGATTTGAGGGGAAGATCTGAAATGAGGGGAAGCTCTGCTGATTTTATCATCCAATCATGTCCCAGGAAAAATTCTGTTTTTTTTTTCCGTGCATTTCCCCTTCAGATCTGCAGCGACTGAACTTCCAAGTGCATTTGTAATGCAAAGTGGATTTGCCTTTAGTAAATAAACCCCTATGTGTACTCTTTACATAGGATGCCAGTATTGCTCTGATTATGCAAAAATTACTACCTGTGGGCGAGGAACTTTATATATCATTTGCAGAAACAAACTGAAATGAAAATAGCTTCCACAAAAGCTTTTTCTTTTAGATGAGATTTGTATGAAGATTCATTTTTTTCATGCGCTGTTTTGTGTAATAAATTGTTGCGGTCACTGAGCTGAAAAGGCTGGGCACTCTGCTATAACAGATCTATTTACCAGACATGGATTAATAGTGGCACAGCAATAACAGAAGAGAAAATTAATGTCTGAGTGTAAATAGCGATAGAATGTTACTACATTTGTTGATTAATATGATGTGCCAGCGCACTTCCTTGACAGATAGAATGCATACGTAAAGTCTGTTTTCCGCTAAGAAAAGCTAATGTGCGTTATTAGAGAAATAAATTATACAGTATTTTTGACTAAAGCGGAGGTCCACCCTAAAGTGGACCTTCCGCTCATCGGAACCCTCCCCCCCTCCGGCGCCACAATTGGTACCTTTCAGGGGGGAGGGGGGTGCAGGTACCTGTACAGTACAGGTATCTGCACCCACTTCCGGGATAGCTCTCTGCGGAAAGGGGCGTATATTACGCCCCTTTCCGAAAGTCCCCCGCTGCCTGCTGGGAAACACACAGATCCCAGAGGCAGCGGGGACCGTCCTTATTGTGCAGCGCGACTCGCGCATGTGCAGTAGGGAACCGGGAAATGAAGCCGAAAGGCTCCACTTCCTGATTCCCATACCCAAGATGGCGGCGGAAGCACCCGAGAGACGATCGGGAGATCGGCTTCGGGTGCCGACATCGCGGGCGCGCTGGACAGGTAAGTGTGACTATTTTAAAAGTCAGCAGCTGCAGTATTTGCAGCTGCTGGCTTTTAAAAAAAAAAAAACGCTGAGTCCCGGCGGACTCCCGCTTAAGGCCTGATTCACACCTATGCAGGGTGCAGTGCATTTTGCATTTTTCAATACACATTTTTGACCCATTGAAGTCTATGACATCAAAAAAAATAAAAAAATCTTTGCCCTTCCCATAAAATGCTTACCATTTTACCAGCAACCCTAAGAAACAATCCGACAGGTCGTGCAGCTGGACGTAGAGGTTTCCAGAGACCAGATCGTTTCTGGTCACCTCTATGGTCTTGGAAGACCAGACTAATTTAGGGCGGAAGTGAAAAAAAAATTTTTAAGGCAAAAGATCAGGATTTTTTTGGTCTTTTGCTTTTATTGACCCCAGATCTCTCCATAAAGAGGACCTGTCTGTGGCCCATTCACAAAGCACAGCACACTATACGCAAGCACGGTAGGAAACTAGTAAGGCTTCACTGCTGGTTTCCCTTAAGCCTCATACACACTATCAGATTTTCTACTGATTTATTCCTTCAGATTTACCAAAACCATATAATACGAGGTCAAACCTTAGGAGTTTCAATGTGTATGCAATCAGGCAGGCCCTTGCACTACATGGTTTTGATAAATCTGAAGACAAAAAATCTACAGAAAATCTGAATGTGTGTATGGGGCTTTAGAACCCCTGAAAAGAAAAGCTTATCCAAAAAGAGATGAGCTCATGCATGTTCAGACACCAGCAGTGCCCGTGCATTAAGGGTGCATGGATGCCAGCCCCCTCTACCACCAATAAATATATTCATGCCAATAGAAGAATAAGAAATTATTAAATGAAGGATAAGAATAACGAGGTTTTTTCATATGCAATTTTGCTGGATTAAAATAAATTATATAAAAGGGTGGAGAAGATCATTCAAAGGCACTGGGCAATCCTAAAATAAATGGTTGGGAAATGTACTACCACCAAAACCCAAATTTATGTACACGAAAGACCCATATTTAAAGGTTGAATATAGTTTTATTGATTTCCAAAAGGAAAAAAATTAGAGCAAAGGGGGGTACAGAAGGAAGAAAAAAAAAGGGGGGGTAGTGGTATACATATACCACACAACATACCAAACATTGTATACAGTTGTATAAGTGCTTGAAACCGTTCTTAATAACAAAATGAGACATCTATATTACTTTGGTTACAGGTAATAATATATAACTCATGAACAGCTGAGGGGGTAAAGGACAAGGAAAATAAGGGGGTAGGACGGGGGAGAGAGGGGGGGGAGAACCCAGCAGTATATATATGAGGTGAATTCCTAATTTCAAAATCTCGAACCTTGGGAAGGTGATATAGCTCTCAGAATTGGGTACCCGAGTGCACTGGATGTTCCTAGTGGAGAGTAATAAATATTATATAACATGTATCTGTTTGAAATCGGGCCTGCTTCATAAGCAGAAATCCTGTTAAGGAAGGGGTCAGAGGATGACTGATGAAGCCAGATGTACCATAATTGCATGTGTTTATCCCAAGTATCCCCCATCTTTGCCTGCAGCTCCTGTATAAGCATGGTGTCTTTGATGATGTCTATCTATCTACCGATGGGGGGGTGACTTCTGTTTTCCAATGCTGCGTTATGATATGGCGAGCTCTGGATAAAAAGAATCTGAGAAGGCCCTTTTTATGGGAGTTAATTGGACCTGGTAGGATGGATAGAATGGCCACCTTAGGGGAGGGAATGAGAGAGACATTATATATATATATATATCACTGTATTTCTCAAAAACCTGGTTCCAGAAAGGGTGAACTGGGTCGCATTCCCACCTCACATGGAGGTAGGAGCCTTTTCCTCTGGTACAGTGACAGCAAATGTTCAAAGTATTGGGACCCATTTTGTGCACTGTGACTGGATCCCTGTACCACTCAGATAGAAGTTTGTAGTTCTTCTCTTGCATAAACCCAGCGATAGATGATTTGTGTATTTGTGTGTGAGTGTGAATGAAGTGTGCCATTGTTCTGGGGATATTTATATGTCTAGGTCTCTGGACCACCGTTGCTTGAAGTTAGGGAGTGTATTGGAGGTGTGGGACTGTATTTCTTTGTAAATTAGAAAGAGGGGGTGTTTGAGGGTCTGGGAGAGACTACACATACCCTCGAAAATTGAGTGGTCTGTGGATCTGTCCAGAGAGATATAGAGTTTTGCTAAGTTGTGATAGAGACATTATGGAAAACCAGTCAGTCGAGGTGGGGGATTGTGGGTCTTGTTGTGGTCAAATTTGGCCTGTGGTGAGGTGGACAAATTGTCGTGTGGTGGGCCACTGTGTTTCCCGCATAGGAGCCACAGTGTCCCTGGGCTTTGTAGGGTGGGAGCACCGGGTTGTCAAATATGGGGGATAATGGACAAGGGTCTGTAGACAGAGTGTAGGTGGTTTGTTTACCATACCATAGGGAAGGTGCCGCCAGTGTCAAGGGGGAAATCTTGGTCATTACTGAGTTTAGCGTTATGTCCCCATAAAAGAGCTCAAAGGTCTATTCGAGCCATATCTTGCTCAATGATTATAGTGTGTTTGGTCAAGGGGCGGGGGAACCATTCGGGAAGTCTTGATTTTACGGTAGAGGCCTAATATAACTGAAAATCTGGGAGATCGATGCCTCCCCTGAGCCTGGGTGCACACAGCATTTTATGTTTAAGTCTAGAGGGGGGGTGTTGCCAGATGAACTTGATCATCAGGGAGCGGACCGCGTGGAAAAGGGCATTGGGGAGGGTGATAGGGCCTGGGCTTTAGCCGTTTTTGAGCCCTTTAAGGAAGTCTGAGGAGTTAATGGGTTGTTCAAGACTTTCCACATCTCGAGGGGGGATCCTAGGTAGGACAGTGTCTTGTATTTATTGTTGTAGGTCTAGAGGAACGGAGTTGGGAAGCGCACTCGTTGTTGAGGGAGGGGGTCGATTATAGAGTAAGGCGTAGTATTTGCTAAATTCAGAAACAATTTCCAAGTTCTTATGTAATTTTTGGGTGGATGGGGTGACAATGTAGGGTATGTTCTGTCTGTGTTTTCTGGGGTGTATAACCCGGGCTCAGTGTTTCCCGCATTTATTCAGTCCAGAGGGTCAGTCCAGCCCAGGCCGAGCACTCCTATTTTCCTCTTTTATATACAAGCTCACCATTTTCACCCAGCAGCTCAGAGCATGGCCTACTTGACCTCATCTTGTGTGCACCAGCAGCCGGCAGCAGGAGAGAGACAGCCACCATACAGCTATCATATCTTGGCTCAGGGTAGAAGAAGTGGATGGTAGTGGGGGGCCCCAGGTCAACTTTTACATCCGGCCCATGAGCTTCAAGCCACACCTCTGTACATGTGTATACATATGCACATCCGTACTTAAAGAGGGATTCCACCTACAAAAAAATATTAAAAGCCAGCAGCTATAAATACTACAGCTGCTGACTTTTAATAAATGGACACTCACCTGTCCCGGGTTCCAGCGATGCCGGCAGCCGAGGCCGATCGATCGCTTGGCTCTCGGCTGCTGCCGCCACCATTCTAGGTGAGGGAATCAGGAAGTGAAGCGAATCGGCTTCACTTCCCGGTTCTCTACTGCGCATGCGCGAGTCTCTCAGCGCAATAGGAATTGTCCGCGCTGTCTCTGGGACCTGTGTGTGTCCCAGCAGACAGCGTGGCAGGACAGGAAATGGCCTAGACTCCCACGGGAGTCTATGCCCGGAAGTGGGTGTAAATACCTGTCTTTGACAGGTATCTTCACCCCCCTCCCCCCTGAAAGGTGCCAATTGTGACACCGGAGGGGGGGAGGGTTCGGATCAGCGGAAGTTCCACTTTAGGGTGGAACTCCGCTTTAAATATTAGCTTCTTTTAATATATTAATATTGATTAGGGAGTTCATCTGGAGTATTAATTAAAAGACATATTTAATGTATGATTTTTTTATTTTTATTTTTTTAACAAACCAGAATGTTCCTTTATTGCAAACAATTATGGCACGTTACATCAAATTAGTCCAACATGGACCAAATCCAAAAAACATATTACGTGTACAGTAGGCAGACATAAAATGTAAATACACAATAGAAAAATGAAAGTTATAAGGAAAAAGAAAAGGGGGAATAATGACACCAGTTCTCATCCACATTTATCCGGAATCAAGCCATATTCCAAGCACCGGCGCGGCTGACCCCCGCCTCCCACATACATCCACATTCCCCCTGCAAGAATTAATTGGAAGGATATGGGGCTCCCACTCCCCCACCCTGCAACCCCACCCGTTAGCCCATCCATGCCATCCATACCCTGGATAATTTTTGGGGACAGTGTCTGTTCATGTAGGTGAGTTTATATAACGGGAGCACCGCGTTAATTGACTTCTCCCACATACCAACCGTAGGGGGAGAGGAGGTAAGCCATTGCAATATAATTTCCTTTTTGGCATAGAACAAGAGGTAAGTCAGCAACAGTTTGGTATATCTGGGCCTTTGGTCATCGTCCTGAATCCCGAGCAAAGCCAGCTCCGGAGACAGGGGGAGCTCTAGTTGGAGACGGCCATTAATAGAATTAATTACCTGGGCCCAGTACTCAGCGACTTTGGGACAGCCCCAGAACATATGCAGATACGTGCCCACAGACTGTTTGCATCTGGGGCAGTCCCGCGATCGCTGGGGATACATTTTATGAAGCCTTTGGGGGGTGTAGTAGACCCTGTGCAGGAAACCTGAATCAACCTTTCCCTGGAGGATATCAGGATAGCAGCACTATCTGCCAGACAGTCCTCCCAGTCCGATCTATCCAGGCCAGGTAAGTCCGCCTTCCACAAGTCCCACAATTTGTTCACCTTAGCAGAGTCAGTCCGCAGTAGGCCAAGGTACAGAGCCGATAGGGGTCTATCCACCCTCTCCTGCACTAGCATCTCCTCAATAGGGTCCATCCGCAGTCTAATCGGGGATGGGAATTGGGCCCTGACAGCATGGCGTAGCTGGAAGTATCGGAATACCATCCAACCCGGTAAGCGGTGCTTATCTTGGAGAGTTGAGTATGGCAGCAAGACTCCATCAACGTATATGTTTCCTAACGTCCTGACCCCATACCGAACCCAAATCTGTGGATCCGGTACCCTCTGCACATGGGAAAGACCAGAGTTACCCCAGAGAGGACAATGAGGGGACCAGTCCTGTGGACCAACAAGCCCCCGCCTGGCCACCATCCATGCCCTGAGGTTAGTTTTTGTAGGCGCCGGGAGCTCGCTGTGTGCCCGCCTTCCCTTATATACCAGGTTTCCCAGCTCAGTAAATGACACCACGACCTCCGCTTCCAAGCACACGGCGGCATTCCCGCTAGGGAGGGTGAGCCACCACCGAACTGACACCAACACCGCCGCCCAGAAGTACGCCCGATAATCCGGTAACGCCAACCCCCCACACCAACCGTGGGGCCAGTAGGTCTGGATACTGTGAGTAGAATTCCTTAGGCAGGCCATCCGCCCCAGGGGTCTTCCCCGCCTGTAATTGCAACAGGGCAGCCTGGACCTCCTCCAAAGCAATATCCCTCTCCAGTACCGAGCATGCCTGAACACTAAGGGTCGGGAGGGGAATGCCTTCCAGGTACCCAGACAGCTCCTGAGAGCTGTAGTCCACCCTGGTCAAGTAGAGGTGCTGATAGTACTGGGCAAATCTTAGATTCACCTCATCTGGGGACCACAGTAGCGTCCCATCCAAAGCCCGCACCCCAGTGATGTGGTTTACTGCAAACTGTCCCTTAGCTAGCCATGCCATCAGGCGTCCACTCTTGTCCCCGTACTCAAAAATGTTTTGGGCTGTAGCTAGTAGTGACTTCTGCATCCCCTCCACCCGATATAGGGACAGCTGGCATAATGCAAATTGCCATTCCCCATATGCCAGCTGATCAGGACTGGCCACATACCCCTCCTCCTTCTCTTTAGCCACCCATTCTAGTTCACCCAAGGAGCGGGAGGCCTGCCTACGAGCGGCCGAAATCCGAGCAATATACTCCCCCCTAGTCCAAGCCTTAAAGGCATCCCACGTAACCATGGGGGACAAGCCAGCCTCATTCTCCAGCCAAAAGTGACACATCCCTTCCTGTATTGCCTCCTGCACCCACCTCCACAACCGTTCCCCCGGTTGCCCATATGTCAACCTAAGGAGCAACGGAGTATGGTCCGAGATCCCCCTGGGCAGGATATACACCTCCAACACCCGCCGAAGCATGGAGCTGGAGGCGTACACCATATCAATATGGGACAGGGTACGGTATGTATTGGAGTGGCACGTGAACCGCTTGGAATCAGGATTAAACCGGCGCCAGACATCGGTCAGGGCGAAGCTATCAGCCCAGGCAGCCAAACCGGGCGTCCACCTAGACGCCGCTCCCAGTCTATCCATATCAGAGGTTAGAGTCAAATTGAAGTCCCCCATTATCAAAACATCCTCCACCCCATAGGAAATCACTCGCTGCATCAGCTCATAAAGTAAGGCCACATCCACCGGGGGGGAGATACAACCCCACTAAAACACAAGGGCTATTAGCCAGCAGAGCATGAAGGACCACATATCTTCCCACAGGGTCAGTTTTGATATCCAAGAGCTGGAAGGGCAGCTGCTTGTGTATCAGGATGCTGACCCCCCTAGAGTAAGTAGAGTGCGTGGAATGGTAATGCGAACCCACCCAGGCCCTTTTCAACCCCAGAATCCGAGAGCCCAAAAGATCAGGTCTCCTGTAACACACAGACCTGCGGGGAGTATTTTTTAAGGTAGTTAAAGACCAGTGTCTTCTTTTTGGCAGAGTTCAACCCCCGTACATTCCAGGAGATCATCGAAACCTTTGTCATTGTGCTAGTGGAATAGAATGAGGTGTACAGGACTGGATAGGAGCCGCGCCAGACAGTGCCAGTGCCCCCCTCAATAGAGTTACACTGAACCACCCCCACCGCCCCCACCCCGTCCCGCAGTCAACCATGTTGAAGATTTGATCCTGCCTTAAAGGAACATAAAAACAAAATAGAAGAAAATAAATCTGAACATAACAAACTAACGCCCACTGAGTGAGCAAACCCCAGTCGGCAACGGCCAACTTCCCCCCCCCCCCCACCCCGCAGAGCCCACCCAAGGTAAGTCTGCATGTGCCCCTAGAAACTGGCCCGAAGGCAACCAATAGTTGGGAGGCGTGCGTGTACCCAAGAGTCAGCAATGTGCATCACCTATTCTGCAGCAACAGTCAGAGTCTCTCAAACATTGCTGCCCCCATGTCTGTGTAAAGCAGCATTAGGTCCAAGAGATGCTGCCTGAAAAAAGTAACCGTTTCAAGAAATTCACCTGGACTATGCCAGGGGTGCAAACTTAAAGTACCTTGTTCCTTGCAGGGATTAACCGGAGAACCATCTCTGGCATAGGAAGCAGCAGCTACAAATGGCCTGAAAGTGTAGGGGGGGGGGGCAGAGGAAACATCCCCCAGCTTCTCCTCCGAGACAGTCACATTGCTCATCCAGTCAGGAGCACAGGGGGACAAGCTAGGGGTTAACAGCGTCAGCAATGGAGCTAGTGCAAGTCTCACAATTCCCCTCTCCCCCGTTCTAAGCATCCAAAGCAAGTACTAATAGAGCATCCACAGAAGAAGCCCCCCCCAACAAGGCCAGGAGTACACATCCACACCGCAAATTAGGACAGTCCATCCATTACTCACAGTCCATCAGCCAAAGGAGCAAGGTAACTTGGTTCAGGTGTTCGGTGAATCCTCATGCCCGAGGGGGGATCGTTTCCAACCATGCGGCCACCTCCTTGGGGGACATAAAGAATCTGGTAGTCTCCCCATCAATCACCCGGAGCTTGGCAGGGAAGAGTACGCTGTACTTGATGCCTTTCACCCGGAGAGCCGCCTTCACAGCATCGAAGGAGTGGCGGAGCTTCTGCGTCTCAAGGAAGAAATCAGGGAACAGCATCAGGCGGTTATTCCGGTAAGTCAGCTCCCCCACTGCCCTAGCCGCCTGGAGCAGCTCATCTCAGTCCCGGAAATTTAGAAGGCGTAGGATGAACGTACGGGGAGGGGACCCCTGTGGACCGGGCTGCGGCGGCAGCCTGTGGGCCCTCTCCACCGTAAAGTAGGGAGACAAGCGTGCTGCAGGGAGCAGGGAACGGAGCATCTCCTCCTCAAAGACAGCAGGATTCGGGCCCTCTGCACCCTCCACTAGACCCACGATGCGCACATTGTTCCGGTGGCATCTGTTCTCGGAATCCTTGGCTCTGTGCTCCAGTAGTTTGACTCTGGCATGCAGGGAACGGATTGCGACCGTATTTTGCCCCGCCGCATCTTCCACCAGTCCCACTCTATGCTCGGCCTCCGACACCCGGGAAAGGACTTTATCCAGGTCCTGCCAGAGGAGGCCCACGTCCATCTGCACCTCCTCAATCTTATTAGTCAGGGCCGCCTGGCAGGACTTAACGGCCGTCTGACATGCAGCTATCGCAGCCATGACTTTGGGGATGCCCGGGGCTGATGCAGCAGATTCCTCCCGCGTGTCCGTTTGAGACGCCATGTTACAGCGGGGCAGCCGGTCTCTAGGTCCAGAGGGAAACGGGCTGGTCTCCGGAGGGATATCGGGAGGAAATTTCAGCTTCTTACCCCCTTTACCGCGCCCTGGGAGTCTGGAAGGCATTCACCGACCCCAACCACAAAAATGACGGCAAGCCAAATGGTTTAGCAGGTAACAGGATAAAAAAGGGCAGCAGAGCTCTCTGGCACGCGTCCTCTCACTCCGCCATCTTGGACACGCCCCCCAATGTATGATTTTAATAGTATTTCTTTGGTAATTAGTTAAGATTTTAATGTATGACTACAACCCTATTTTTTTAATGCATGATATGAGAAGATCTTTCAGCTATAGTTAAAAATATCTGCATTGGGTATGATGGACTTTATAGTCACATATACATATTGGGGGGAAGTGGAATCCTATATGTTTGGTTGGTATTATCTCCTGGATAATATTTTGTAACTAAGATGCCGAGGAAATGCATTGCAAACTCACAAGATGAATGGGTTAAACTTCAAAATAATCACATAACAAATGGCTGCAGCAGTTCTATATTAGGGCTACAGGAAAATGGCAAGTGGGTTTAGTGACATAACACATAGGGTGGGGCTGATGATGTCAAGCCAAATGAAAGGAAGTTTATGATCCGCCATCTTGTGAGTGTCTGAAGACCAGTACCCCTAAGGGGAAAGAGGCTTATTGTCTGTAGTGCATCAGATATGCACTTTTAAATCTGAGTTCTCAATTTACTTTTTAACTGCTTGCCGACCATATCACTTACACATACAGCAGCAAGCTCTGCTGTGCAGGATCACATACTTAGTACGTGATCCTGCACTTCAGGGTCTGGGGCGAGCATGCCAACTGCCGGTGACCCTCTCTGCTATAATTATTTATACACAGCAGGAACTGATATCTGGGTATGGTGGACTTGATATCTGCCAGCACCCACCGATCATTAAGCAGAGAGCCAGAATGGCAATGTAAACAAAGCAGATCGTTGTTCTGTCAGTAGGGAAGGCATTGATCCTTTGTTCCTGCAAAGAAGGAACATTGAACAATGCCTTCCCCTAGTAAAAGCACCTCCCATACAGTGTACTAGCACTGGCTAGGCACACTGTATACCCTTTGGTTGCCCCTGACATTAACCCCTTCCCAGCCAGTGTCATTAGTACAGTGACAGTGCATATTTTTTAGCACTGATCACTGTATTAGTGTCACTGGTCCCTAAAAAGTGTTAAAAGTGTCAGAGTCCGATTTGTCTGCCACAATATCACACTATAAGTCACTGATGGCCATCATTACTAGTAAAAAAAAAATAATGAAAGATAAATACAAAAATATCCCATAGTTTGTAGACACTATAACTTTTGAGCAAACCAATCAATATACGCTTATTGGGATATTTTTTCCCAAAAAATATGTAGCAGAATACATATTAGCCTAAATTGATGAAGAAATTAGATTTTTTAAGTTTTATATTGGATATGTTTTATAGCAGAAAGTAAAAAAAAAAAAAAAGTGTTTTCATTTCAAAATTGTCTGTTTTCTTTGTTTATAGAGCAAAAAATAAAAAAACTATAATGCAGAAATCTCACAAATGTTAAGTGTCCGATATATGTCAAAAAACATACATATATATAGTCAGCAACTTCAAAGTAAATTCGGAACTTCTTAACATCTCCTACCCAAAGATGGAATTAAGTTGATTATCCTCTATCTTCCCCTTTAGGATCTGCTCCTAACTCCTAACTGCTAACTCGGCATTCAGATACCTCCAGAGGGGTCTCAACTCTTTTCTTTAAATGTTCTCCCATTGCTTCATAGCACCCAAATGGACTTATCATCCTATGCCACCAGAGGGCTTTCATGGCTGGATAGGGTAAACCCCCTGAAAATAGACGTCCTTCAATGATTTCTCTACTTGTTCCAAACAATCCCGATTCGTCTTCCCACTTCATATTTTCCGAAACTTTGCAGCTTATTTTCTTCTCTTTCCTGAAATCCCAAGGTGGCTTGGGAGTTCCTGATGCTTTTCTTTGCCACAAGGCTGCAGTGTTCACCCGTATCTTGGATTGGTTCCACCACCCTTTCTCTAAGCTGTGGGTCCAATTGGAAGGCCTTATGAATTCTATTGATATCCACGCTCTCCCGTGGACCCCATCTATTTACCGCAGAGGTTCATCTATCCTTAGTGACCTTACTCGACAGACATACCCCCTCGCCTCTCAAAACATGAGGGACCTATGACTCCCTTTTATGGGTCTCTGGCTTTCCCACTGGCCCTGCGTGCTACAGGCTTTGGGAATTGGCTCGCACAGGGCCACAGGCAACTTGCCCTAATTCTCCAAGCAGACCCATCCTTAATGACAAATAATCCCTCTTTGATAACCTCGACAAGCCAGTGGATGCAGAGGCAACAAGTAGTATCCTACATTTGTTCTTTCCCTTCAGTCTCAGAAATTCTCACTAAGCCAACGGAATTTGAAGCTATGCTTTTACAGGAGGACCCCCAACCCATGTTGTATCTTAGCTTTATTCTATACTTTTGAAAGCATTTTATCCAGACCTTCTACCTTATATGCAGATCTGGGAAGCAGAGCTTCGCCACACTATCTCCCTCTCGGATTGGCAAAAGTGCTTTATCTTGACACACAAATCCTTTTTAGCCACCAAAAAGCAAGAAAAGGGGTTTAAATTAATAACCATCTGGATATTTTGGCAACAAATCTTTGATTTGTATTGTAAATTTATGGCAACCTTTATCCAACCCTCCCTTGAAATAGCCCTGTTATCCATGATACTTGAACCCTTCAATTCTGTCAAAAGGGATGTTCTGCTGCATTCGCTGACTGCAGCCAGGACGGTAATCTCCCACCACTGGAAGTCAACCACAGTACCTACCATCAGAGACCTTAAACGACTGTTGGCACAAGAGGTAGGATAGATGGATCAGTTCTCTCTTACCTGGACTACATGGTCCATGTTCCGCTAATCATCTGTATTCTCAACATGAGACAAAAGTGACACAGAACCCACCCTGCACACACATGTGGAAGTGTATATTTATTTCCTTATAATCCTTTATTGCTTTCTTAACATTCCTGCTCTATTCCTTTCCCATCCTTTTCATAGTTCCAGATGTGAATCAATTCCACATACTTAATAAAGCATCATTGCAGTACAGTATGATGTGTGATCCCCCCAGCATACCTTTTTACATAGCGACGTTAATATTACAATCTATGATGCCACATGTGTATGAACAATTACCTATGATGCCTGTCATTGAAAGGCAAGCTTTGTGCATTTACTTTTTCTTTATCATTTGTATTTTGTCTCTTGTAGCAGATACCTATTACCTATGCATAATTACCTTTCAATACCCCTTGATACCTGGTTGATATATTTGTATGTAACTCTGTTTATACTTTAATAAACTAAGAATGAACAAAAAATATACATATAATCAGCATTAATCAATCAAAAAAGTGCCCTGTGCTCCTACAGTGCTAAATGTTAAGTGCCAATTCTAATGCATGGAAAATAATCAAAATGAAAGGCCTCGTTACATCAATTAGTTAGATAAATTGTTAGGATGTACCATCATCCAGAATTAAACAGAAAAGAGGTTGGGAGGCCTGGTTCCCATATCAGGCTTCCCGAAAACAAAAGTGAGCTAGCGGACTAATACGGTACATATAAAGATATTAGTAACAAAGTAATTAAACCAGAATAAAATACAAACAAAGTTTATTCAAATAATAAAACCATTTCACAATATATAAGCTAGTACAAGTGGTGACGTATTTCTACTAGTTTCGCTCTGAATGAGCTTCTTCAGGAAATACATACGTCTGTAAAGAAACGTAAGTATAATAAATGAAACAGAAAACATTTAGTGTACAGTGTAACAGAATGTAAGAGGGGAAAGGTAAATAACGCAAAATATACAGAGCCAGTGCAATCTAGGCCTGAGACCTCTTTACCCTCATCTACGACCTCGCTACCATCACGTCAATTCAAAATCAAATCACAGAGATTCCTGGATCTGATGACTTGTCCATCGATCTGGGCATTTCTGCATCAATGCATCAAGGATCTGAAGCAGCAAACGTGGCCTGACTTTTCATCCAATCTTACTCCTGGCCAAGAATATGCCCTCAAGTGTCTAAAGCAAAGGGATGATATCATAATTAAACCTTCCGATAAGGGAGGAAATATAGTTGTCATGTCCCATGACCAATATTTGGCCATGTGTCATGACATACTAAACAATATCACCCAGTATTTACCCATCTCATCCACTAGCAGCATGCAGTTCATCAACGAGTTTGCTGAACTTTGCACAAGAGCATACTGGAAAGGGCTAATTGATCGGGACACCCTCAACTTCTGGGTTCCTAAATTTCCTTGTATCCATGTAACTTTCTATTCCCTACCAAAGACTCATAAGAATCTAATTAGAACACCAGGGAGACCCATTGTATCGGGTTTAGGATTGTTAACTGATGACGCAAGTAAATTCGTGGACAGTTATCTACTTCCACATGTCTTGAGCCTACCTTCACATATTCAGGATACATCTGATCTCCTCAGACAAATTGAAGGCATTCTGGTTCCTCCCGACTCCCTCCTCATGGCAATTGATGTGGAGGCCCTCTATTCGAGCATCCCCCACGAGGCGGGAGTCCGAATGTTCTTAATGGAACAGGAACATACATCTTGGCCCCTCAATGAATTTATTCTTGTACTTCTTACTTTCATTCTCACACGCAATGTTTTTATTTTTCAAGAACAACATTATTTACAAATTCAAGGCGTAGTGGTGGGCACATCATGTGCACCATCCTACGCCAACCTCTATCTCAGTGCTTGGGAGATTTTTGGGAGATTTTTTCCGACAATCAGTACGAACCCTATTTGGAGCATATCCTGTGTTGGTACAGATTCATCGATGATTTATTTGCAGTATGGACTGTGCCGGGTTCTGTATTGAACCAATTCATAGAGTTAATCAATATGAACGATAAGAATCTACACTTCATAGTCAACACTGATTCAATACAGATCTCATTTTTAGATGTGTTGATCGCCAAGAACTCTGATGGCTCTCTATATTCTAATTTATTTAGTAAACCCATGGCGGGTAATACTTTACTACACGCTTCAAGCGCCCATCCTAAATCTTTAATTTTCAGTATTCCGTACGCACAATACCTGCGGCTTCGCCACAATTGTGCGCGGGATGAAGACTTCTTTGCCCAATCAAGCTCTCTTCGGGAGCGATTACTTTTGAGAGGCTATTCTAAAACTTGCTTACATAAGGGTTTTAATAGAGCTGCAAATCGCACTAGGACATCGCTACTATACCCCAGTTCTTCATCTCCTAAAACTAGTACAGTAAAAGTTATCACCCAATACTCAGCCCATCATGTTCAACTTAGAAAAGTATTGACCAAGCATTGGCACATGCTTAAAGATCATCACATTCTAACACATCATATACGAGAGCGACCGGAAATCGTGTTCCGGAGAGCCAAATCGCTGAGGGATAACCTAACCAGCAGCCATTATAAACACACAAATACCAATCAAGTAAGAACTAGAGGGACTTTCCCTTGTGGACAATGCCCCCTATGCCCCTGGATCCTTCCAGGGTTAATGGTCAAACTCCCCAATGGGGAAAGCTTTACACCTTCCTTTAGTGCCTCTTGTGACACCACTGGGGTGGTATATCTAATGCTCTGCAAATGTGGAGAGTTCTATGTGGGCAGTCCTCTGTGCTATATATTCATTTTTGTATTTTAGAGATGTATTACTATTCAGGGCCACTAGATGTCGCTTTTAATTGTACAATCTTATTTATGTGTTTTTTAATGTTTAGTATGATCCGATTCTATTGTACGATGTTATTTGTATAATAGGATGCTCAGATTAGAAGAACGTATTGTTTTATAGGAAGGCTCTTTTGTGGATATGGAGGCACCGCTGTTTATGGTTGCCATGACAGTGGCGTGTACCATATATAAGCTCCGTTCGACACCTGTCTCTTATACCCTTTGATAAAGTCACGTGGATGTGACGCAACGCGTCAGTGAGGAGCCAGGTGTCACTATCGTCACTTCCGGTCGCGGCCGAGACCGTAAGTTTCCTTGTTTACCAATTCACAATTGTTGCTGCTATTATGTAAGTGTGGGTATTGTTTTAATAAACATTCTATTTTATATACTACACATAGGAGCCCCCCCTTTTGTCTCTTTCTCATCTAATATATGTCATCTAATCTAATATATGGTTGGTGAAATATCTATACTGACAGGCTGAATTAAAGAAGAGGCAGAGGGTCATCATTGTTTGTACAGCTCTGTATTGGCCTTTGATGGTCTATATTTGAGGTGAGAGGCTGGGGGAAACAGGGCGGTGCACAAGCTGAGCACTGAATCATCTGTGGACTGTCACATATTTGGAGTTGTTACAGATTTTATCTCACTGCATGGACTTTGCATATGATCACTGCCCTCTATTTGAGATTGCACTGGACTGATCATCTGCGTGCTTTATGGAACTTTTGCACTTTATTTAATTTATTTACATTGTATTTGCACTTTATATAGATTATATTCATTGCACATTTTGTGTGTATTGCACAGATATTTATTTATGCGTGGATATTTTTTGCACTTTTTGCGAGATTTGCACATTTGCTTTTTGCACGTGGTTATCATTGCATATATTTATTCTTGTCTATTTTTCACGTATTTCTCATTATGTATCATTTGTGGTTTTTAGGTAGGTGTGGTTGCGCCACACATTCCTTTTAAAATATTTCTTTATTGGTGTAGAGATCACTTTTTATGTTGGCAGCTTCCCTTCAGTTATCTGATTAGTAGATATTTAGTAGGGCTATTAATTGGGTGGAGCACATTAGTACCTTTTTTTACCTTTTCTTTTAGCTTTCAGTTTTGTAAACAAATGATCATTGCTAATACTAATGGTACTACAAGCATGAACATTGTTTGACAGGGGACAAAATGTAGTTCATACTTTATTGACACTTAGGTATTTTACTTGCCTTGCTTTGCTAATGGCAAAGAATCCACATTTAACCAAGATGTCTGTGATTTAGGGCCCAGTTACACCTATGCACATACCTTGCACATGTTTATTTTAAAATACATGTTTTGGTGTTATTGGGCTCTTGTAGTCTCCTTTTAGAAATATGCATAGAAATATGCTAAACTTAGGTACATAGATGTTAACCAGCCACATAGCATTGGGAAGTTCTATACATCAAGAAACTGTATTGGTTGCAGGTCCAATAATCCTAAGGCAAATTTCTAAAGCCCCATACACACTATCAGTTTTACTGCTGAGTTTTTCCATCAGATTTACCAAAACCATATAATATGAGGTCAAACCTTAGGAGTTTCAATGTGTATGCAATCAGGCCGGCCCTTCTACTACATGGTTTTGGTAAACCTGAAGGAAAAACTCAGCAGAAAAACTGATAGTGTGTATGGGGCTTAAGGATTCCCAGTGTGGCTGATGATGACATACATTACTCCAATTACCTGTTAAACCAGATCCGTAAAGGTTCTTAGCTGGCCACACACATACTTATACTCGAAAAATTCAAAAATGTAATGCCCAAGTTGAATGAACACATTGGGTGGCAGTAGTGATTTTTTTCAGTATGGCACATTCAGCACAGAACATGTGTAATAACAAGGGGTGCTCAGGTGTGGTGGAGGGTCTTTTGATGCTGGCTGCTGGGGTATCTATTGTCACTGTCATTTGGTCAGTGGGATCTATTGTTGCTGGGAGGGATCTACAGTTTAGGGAGGGGTCTAATGTTAATGTCAAAACCAAGTCACATTCATACACATATGGGGAAGCTTCAAAACTGTAAAAACGATAGCAAGAGATTTTGTACTGCTAATTGATTACCAGAGATTATGTACAACAAGGGTTTATGCATTTCTAAATACAATATATTATTTGTATATCTTGATCTACCAGCAAATAAGACAAAAACTTAGGAGCCCATATTTAAAACATTTTTCCTAATATGGGTATATTGATTGGGCCCGAATTGACATTTAAACCCCAACACCACCTAAAAATGTAATTTTGTTTCAGATAGAGCCTTCAATTTTGATTATGGTATGTCTCCCTTTACTGCCTGTCAAAAAAGGTTATGATGGAAAAGGGTGAGAACTTCTAGCAGTGCTTTTATTTTAATAATGAATTATACCTCTATGCTACCACCGTATAAAGAACAATTAAGCGTTACAAGAATACGCTTATCATGTATGTGAATACTCTAAATATTGCCAGATGTAGTTGCCGCAGACAACACAACATGTTCCCACAAGTATTGATAATGCGTACATATAAATTGGTTTTGTGCAAACTAAATAGTGAATCAATAACCTAATTAGAACACTCAAATAGTCCATAATATACTTGTTTTGTTGCCTCACTACCTGGAATTAACATGGATTGTTTGAGGATTTGCATCATTTAATTTACAGAACATGCCCACAACTTTGAGGATTTTTTTTATATTGTGAAGCAAACAACAACTAGGACAAAATAACAGAAAAAGTCAATGTGCATAACTATTCACCCCCCTAAAGTCAATACTTTATAGAGCCACTTTTTGCAGCTATCACAGCTCCAAGCCGCTTTGGATAAGTCTCTATGAGCTTGCCACATCTTACCACTGGGATTTTTGCCCATTCCTCCTTGCAAAACTGCTCCAGTTCCTTCAAGTTGGATGGTTTGCACTTGTGAACAGCAATCTTTAAGTCTAACCACAGATTTTCTATTTGATTGGGGTCTGAGCTTTGACTAGGCCATTCCAACAAATTTACATGTTTCCCCTTAAACCACTCAAGTGTTGCAGTGTGTTTGGGGTCATTGTCCTGCTTGAAGGCGAACCTCCGTCTTAGCCTCAAATCACACACAGAATGATACAGGTTTTGCTCAAGAATATCCCTGTATTTAGCACCATCCATCTTTCCCTCAACCCTGACCAGTTTCCCAGTCCCAACTGCTAAAAAACATGGTGTTCTTTGGGTGATGTGATGTGTTGGGTTTGCGCCGGACATAGCATTTTCTTTGATGACCAAAAAGTTCAATTTTAGTCTTATCAAACCAGAGCACCATCCTCCATACATTTTGGGAGTCTCCCAAAGAGTCTTTCGCAAACTCAAAATGTGCCATTTTGTTTTTTTGCTGAAAGTAATGGCTTTCTTCTGGCCACTCTGCAATAAAGCCCAACTCTATGGAGCGTACGGCTTATTGTCGTCCTATGTACAGATACTCCAGTCTCTGTTGTGGAACTCTGCAGCTCCTCCAGGGTTACCTTAGGTTTCTGTGCTGCCTCTGATTAATGCCCTGCTTGCCCGGTCCGTGGGTTTTGATGTGTGGCCATCTCTTGGCAGGTTTGCTGTTGTGCCATGTTCTTTCCATTTGGTTATGATAGATTTGATGGTGCTCCTAGGGATTTATTATTTAACCCTGACTTGTACTTCTCAAAAACATTGCTCCTTACTTGTTTGGTGAGTTCCTTGGTCTTCGTGGCAGTGTTTGGTTAGTGGTGCCCCTTGCTTAGGTTTTGCAGTGTGTATATGTAATGACAGATCATGTGACACTTAGACTGCACACAAGTGGACATCATTTCACTAATTATGTGACTTCTGAATATAATTGGTTGCACCAGAGCTTTTTATGGGCTTCATAACAAAGGGGGTGTATACGTATGCATATGCCAATTGGCACGTTAATTACCTCTGAATACAAACTACTATGCACTTTCAGCACATGTGCACTTTATTATAAACTGATCATTGTTATGTACTTTTTAGTGCTTTTATTTTTCTTCTGTGTAGTTTTTGTGACACATGCCTTGAACAGGTGTCACAGGAAGTGAAGGAAAATCTGCCCAATGTGGAAAAAATTGTAACTTCCTTATACAGTATATGAACACCTGAATGAATGCCCGAGCTTTATGATTCAGCTCATATTGTTCAACTGCTTGTTGACCAGCCGCCGCAGTTGTATTGCGGCAACATGGCTCGGCTGCGCAAATCGCTGTCATGTTACGTCGCTTCTATTTGTGGCCACTAGGGGCGCGTGCCTGCTGCTTGCCCCCGGAACCAATGCAAGTGCCCGGCGGTCATCACGACCTCCCGTGATTGCTCGTGACATGGAGAGAACTGGGATCTCTGTATGTAAACACAGAAATCACGGTTCTCTGAGGGGAGAAGGGACAGATCGTGTGTTCATACAAAGTATGAAAAACTATCTCTCTTCCCCTAGCAATTCCCATCCACCCTTCAGTTAGAACACTTAACAGGGAACATAGTTAACCCCTTGATCGCCCCCTAGTGTTAACCCCTGCACTGCCAGTGACATTTTTAGAGTAATTAATGCATTTTTATAGCACTGATTGCTATATAAATGTCAATTGTCCCAAAAATATCTCAAAATTATCCGCCATAATGTCGCAGTCACGATAAAAATTGCAAATTGCCACCATTACTAGTGAAAAAAAAATAATAATAAAAATGCTATAAATCTATCCCCTATTTTGTAGATGATAACTTTTGATGCAAACCAATCTATATACGCTTATTGCGATTTTGATTACCAATATGTAGAATAATACATACATATACATATGTCAAAGACTAGATATCAGCCTAAACTGAGAAAAAAATAGCTTTAAAAAAAAAAATTGGGGATATTTATTATAGCAAAAATTACAAAACAGTTTTTTTTTAAATGTACACTTTTTTAAAATTTATAGTGCAAAAAATAAAAACCACAGATATGATCAAATACCACAAAAAGGACGCTCTATTTGTGGGAAAAAAAGGACGTCAATTTTGTTTGGGTACAGCGTCGCACGACCGCGCAATTGTCAGTTAAAGTGACATAGTGCCGAATCGCAAAAAATGGCCTTGTCATTCAGCAGCCAAATCTTCCGGGCTGAATCAGTTAAGATGCTTGATTGTCTCTGGAGGTTGCATGAGTCACTTAGATCCACTCGCTGTTTTAAAAGCATATATATTCTTTGTACTGCTCTGTATTTTCTTACATTTTCTAAGCCACATGTATGATTTTCTAAAGCACCATTGAGATCTGGTCCTTATTAATATGCATCGCAAAATGTCAGTGCTTCTTCTTAGAACAAGTAATTACCCTCTATACCTGTAAAGGCTCTGTGTTCTGTCACTACCTTCATAAATTAAGTGAAAATCAAGCACTTAAGTGATGTTATAAAGTCATTTGTAAATAATAGATAGAAGACATGGCTTTTATCGTGTGTTATGCATTCAAATATGTCCAGCTACATGATTCAATTAGCACAATCAGTGGAAACAAAGAGTTGCTTATAGTGCAGGAAACACAACAGCATAAATGAGAAATTATATAGGATGACCATGCTGGGCTTCTACAGCACTTGCTTATATATTACACCAGAGGAAATTACCAAGGGCACGAAAATGTCATGTTGCCTAACTGTGCTAAAAAAAATTATTTACTTGCCTCCAGACTGTACTATACAGACAGATGTACAAATACTTTTTCAGCATTAGCCTTAAGTTGGCCATTCATTAACCATTTCAACCCCCGATGGTTTTACCCCCTTTCTGACCAGAGCACTTTTTACAATTTGGCACTGTGACGCTTTAACTGGTAATTGCGCTGTCATGCAATGCTGTACCCAAACAAAAAAAATATACATTTTTTTCTCACAAATAGAGCTTCCTTTTGGTGCTATTTGATCACCTCTGCTTTTTTTAATTGTTGCGCTATACACAAAAAAGAGCGAAAATTTTGAAGAAAACACAACACTTTTTACTTTTTCTATAATAAATATCCCCAAAAATGTTTTTAAAAAACAAATTTCTTCATCAGTTTAGGCCAATATATATTCTTCTTCATATTTTTGTCAAAATACAGCACAATAAGCTGATATTGATTGGTTTGCGCAAAAGTTATAGTGTCTACAAACTATGGGTAAGATTTCTGCTATTTTTATGGCATTGTTATACATTTTTTTTTTTTACTAGTAATGGCGGGGATCTGCGATTTTTAGCCATATTGCGACGGACAGACCGGACACTTTTGACACATTTTTGGGACCATTGACATTTATAAAGCGACCAGTGCTATAAAAATGCAGATTATTGTGTAAATGACACTGGTAGGGAAGGGATTAACACTAGGGGGCAATGAAGGGGTTAAATGTATATTATATATGTTCCCACAGTGTGTTCTAACTGTATGGGGATAGGACTGAGTAGGAGAGGAGATATATCGCTGTTCCTACTTAGTAGGAACAAATGACATGTCTCCTCTCCTCTGACAGCACAGGGATTTATGTGTTTGCACACACAAATCCCCGTGCTGGCGCTCATGCACGTGATCGCGTGTGGCTGGTGGCGATCGCCGGCCATGCACATTGGGTCCCCTGCCATGCAACGTGCACATGTATGACCCTCCGTCATCATGCGTTTACTCTGCATACCCAGCCATCCATACTCTGCATACCCAAAGGAACCCCATACCAGTACGGAGTTTCGTGCAAAGGAGCCATTCTGCCCCCAAAAATACACGTGAGCTGGTTAAACAATTTGCTTGTTCAATTTCATTTAGATTTACCTCCAACTGTGTAGTACAGAGGCCTGCCTGATTGCATACAAATTGAAAGTGTTTAGGTTTGACCTCCTATTATATGGTTTTGCTAAAGGAAAGGAATCTTGTACAAGAAAATTGTATAACGTATGGCCAGCCTTACGCTTATGAGGGTGTGTAAGCTAAACAGTGATCACTACAGTACCTCAGTTTGCTTCTCCAATGATCCTCTACTGTTATAAAAAGAAAATCCTTTCTATAGTTACCCTTTTACAGCTTTGCTTCTCTACCTCTTGTAGGTGTGTCAGTTTGGAGTAAAGGCAGTGCTCAATTGCTACTGCAATCTTGCCTTGCACAGCACAGAAAAATAGGACACTGTGTAAAATTCTCTTGGGATCTGTTTAACCACTTCAGCCCTGGAAAATGTTACCTCCTTAATGATCAGAGCATTTTTTGCAATGCGGCACTGCGTCGTTTAAACTGCCAATTACTTGGTCGTGCAAAGTTGTACCCAAACAAAATCTACGTCCTTTCCCCCCCCCCCCCCCCCCACAAATAGAGCTTTTTTTGGTGGTATTTGATCGCCTCTGCGGTTTTTCATTTTTGCGCTATAAATAAAAAAAGACTGACAATTTTGGAAAAAAAGCTATATTTTTCACTTTTTGCTATAATAAATATCCCCCAAAAAATATAAAAAACAAATTTCTTCTTCACTTTAGGCCGATATATATTCTACTACATATTTTTGGTAAAAAAATAAAAAATAAAATCACAAAAAAACTTACATTGATTGGTTTGCACAAATGTTATAGCGTCTACAAAATAGGGGATAGATTTATGGCATTTGTATTATTATTTCTTTTTCTTTACTACTGATGGCAGTGATCTGTGATTTTTATTAGGACTGCGACATTGAGGCGGACAGATTGGACACTTTTTTGGGACCAGCGACATTTATACAGCGATCAGAGCTAGAAATAGCCACTGATCACTGTATAAATGACACTGGCAGGGAAGGAGTTAACACTAGGGGCGATCAAGGGGTTAACTGCGTTCTCTCAGTGTGTTCTAACTGTAGGGGGGGTGGGCTACCTAGGACATGACAGAGATCACTGCTCCCAATGACAGAGAGCAGGGGATCCCTGTCATGTCGCTAGGCAGAACAGGTAAATGCCTTGTTTACAGGCAGTTCCCTGTTCTGCCTCTCCTTGCTGCAATCGCGGGCCACCTGCAGGCATCGTGTCTACAGGACCCGCGGGTACATGTCAGCGGGCGCGCGCTATGCGGCTATGACGGAGGGACATACTGGTATGCCCTTTTGCCCATCCATGCCATTGTGCCGATGCAGATCATTGTTCGCTGGTCGGGAAGCAGTTAATGTTGTAACTTACTCATCTGGGTCACACTTATCAAATCTTTTTCATTTATTATTTACCAATATAAAAAAAAAAACAGTATTAGCTTTTTAGAAATAGTAAATTATGTGTATATGGCATTTCTGGACATAAACTAAAAGTTCAGAAAACCATTAAATGCAGAGCAGCCAAACTAGCAGTCAATTATTATTTTGTGACACAGGAAACATTTATGATAAACAGATATAAACATGTCATCTTCCAATATTCAGAAACAGAAAGCTGGCTAGTACTAAATTACTGAAAGTGTTTAATATGCCATTTTCCAGGAGTCTATTTAACTGAACATTTATATTGAAGCATGATCAGTTGAATCTGGAGAATAATTAACCACTTGCTTACTGGGTACTTAAACCCCCCCCAGTCCAGACCAATGTTCAGCTTTCAGCGCTGTTGTACTTTGAATGACAATTGTACGGTCATACAACACTGTACCCAAATTAATTTTTATCATTTTTTTTCCCCACAAATAGAGCTTTATTTTGGTGGTATTTGAGCACCTCTGCAGTTTTTATTTTTTGTTAATTTAAAAATACCAATTTTTTTTAAAAACTTTTTTTTATATATATATTTTGTTATAAAATTTTGCAAACAGGTAATTTTTCTCCTTCATCGATGTACGCTAATGAGGTGGCACTGATGGGCACCGATAGGTGGCAGTGATGGGCACTGATGGGTGGCAATGATCAGCACTGGTTGGTTACACTGATAGGCAGCACTGCTAGGTGGCACCGATTGCCACCATTGATAGGTGGCACATGTGGGCATTGATAGGTGGCACTCATGGGCACTGTGGGCACTGGCAAGTGGCAATGACAGGGGGTACTGGTGGCACAGATTAGGCAGAATTGCCTATTCCTCTTCGGGACCGATGTCCCTTGCACATAAGCTGGTTATCGTTTTTTTGTCTCCTCATCATATGACGGCCTCCCGGAAATATAGCGCGGACGCCGAGAGGTTAACAAACATCTATAGTCTCAATTACACTTGTATTAGAAATCCACCCGGGTAAGGTGCCTGTGAGTGGATGAGTAAACAATGTCCTTTCCATAAACTTTTGCTGGGAGGCAAGACTCCCGATGTTCTGTAACTGAATGCAATGGCATTTACGGTATGCCATTCTAGCGGTACCCCCATAGGAGCTGCTGAGTGTTGTAGTCCGTCTGTCACCCTGCCCCAGCCAGGCACACACTTTCCACTAACTCAGAGACATGAAAGCAATCCTTGCACTTGTTTTTTATGTTTTATTGAGGGGAATTAAATGTGGATGGGGCTAGGGACTTATGAGATGCCCAGGTAATCAAACATCAAACTTTGGGACTTCTATATACACCACTGTAATACAATCTTCTCTTCTTCTGCACTTCCTTGCTTGCAGAGTATCACTCCTCACTCCTCCTGCACATCACTTTCCTTGCTTGCACTCTCCATAATAGCTAACCCTGTAGGCATAACACTGGCTCAGCCAGGCCCAAAGTAGATGCCTTTACAGGCAGGGACCGTGGGCCCCTATGGTGTAGCAAAAAGTATAGAAAGTTCCAGTGCTAGCTGTCCCTGTGGCTACTGCTCCCAGAATCACCTCTTTAGGCACTGCCAGCCCTCCTGGGTGCAGCTGCCACCTTTCCACTGCCTGTGCCACAGGGGTCAAGTCCTGGGAAAAAAAGTGTGGGAACTCCCACCCAAGATCCATTCCCCCACCAAAAAAAAAAAAAAAAAAAAAAGTACGCTCATATGCATATATACTTCACAGAAAATACAGTACAACATTTATTGTAAAGTGCCAGTTTACAAAAACAAAATAACGTGTCAAACAAAACAATCAACACAATGGGTGATGATCTTTCCCTCTACCACAAATACACCCTGTTCCAAATTCTGTTACACAGCCCATTAGAAAATATCCCACAAACAGGAATAACGTTGTCCTTTTCATTAAATTCTTTTTATTAAATTCTATCCACTGATTCTGGTCCCAACATTCCGGAAGAACAATGATATCACTGGCATTGGCAGTGGTATCTTCAGCCACATCGGTAATGAAGTCAACAACCGATTCACTGACTGGTGTAGTTTCTGCAGCGGACACCGCTTGCTGAAGCAAAGGCTCAGCCTGAGTTGAGCAACTTGCAGAATCAGCATGAGATTTCTTACTGGATGCCTTCATGAAGAAATCTGTAATGCTGCTTTTTCGTTTGCTCATTTCTGTAACAATGAATACAATAATGGTGTAAAATAAGCAGCCTGGCTGGCCTCAGGGTGCTGGCCTGGCTGGTCTCAGGGTGCTGGCCTGGCTGGTCTCAGGGTGCTGGCCTGGCTGGTCTCAGGGTGCTGGCTGGCTGGTCTCAGGGTGCTGGCCTGGCTGGTCTCAGGGTGCTGGCCTGGCTGGTCTCAGGGTGCTGGCCTGGCTGGTCTCAGGGTGCTGGCTGGCTGGTCTCAGGGTGCTGGCTGGCCTAGCTGGTCTCAGGGTGCTGGTTGGCTGGCCTCAGGGTACTCGGTAGTTCCCTAGCTGGTCTCATGGCGCTGGCCTGGCTGGTCTCATGGCGCTGGCATGGCTGGTCTCAGGGTGCTGGCCTGGCACTCACCCAAGATTCCCCACTTCAAAAATACAAAAAAAGTGTGTGTGTGTGTGTGTGTGTGTGTGTGTGTGTGTGTGTGTGTGTGTGTGTGTGTGTGTGTGTGTGTGTGTGTGTATATATATATAATCATACTCCTTTAACAAATAAACTGCAACATTTATAGTACCAGTTTACAAGGACACCTCCAAAATTCACATGCCTTAAATAAATCTAGAACAGATGTAACAAAATAATTTAAGCTGTATGCTATACTAATAAAAAACCTCCCTCGCAGGGGATTGCAATGACTGGGGGCCCCTTCTGCACTATGTCTCTATGCAAGCTACGATATGTGGGGCCCTTTCTGCCGCAAGATGTCCACACATGTGTTGGTCTGTGCAGGGGAGGGAGGTCGGGCATGCTGAGTGTGCCGGCCCGGAGCTCCTCTTCTCAGGCTGCCTGTATTGTTTCTGCAAAGTGGGGCTCAGGCCCCAGGCCACTCACTCATCTGTTCCCATCAATGCAGCCTGATCAGTGCCCATCAAATGGAGCCTTGTCAGTGCCCCCATCAGAGAGCAGGGGTTCCCTTCAGACAGCCCCCCCATCAGAGTGTCCCCATAACAGTGCCCTCATCAGAGAAGCAGGTGTTTTCACGGAGGGGGGAAGTAGCAGAATGGAGGGGGACACAGAGGAAAACTGGAGGGGGGCAGAGAGGAAAACTGGAGGGGGACAGTAGCAGAACGGAGGGGACAGCAGAACAGAGGGGGACACGGAGGAAAACTGGTAGGGGTGCAACGGATCAAAAAACTCACGGATCGGATCATTCCTCGGATCAGAGTCATGGATCGGATCATTTTTCGAATCAGCAAATAATTATTGAATTTGCAAAAACTGTGAAAATGCCACCACCATATAGTCCCCACTGCAATATACATCTCCCCCACTGTAATATTGGCTGAGCATGGATGGGTATGTCTGGGTATTGGCAGAGTAAGTATTGGCAGGGTAAGCATTGGCAGGGTATTGCAGAATATTGGCAGGGTAGGTATTGCAGAGTATTGGCAGGGTATGTATTGCAGAGTATTGGCAGGGTATGTATTGCAGAGTAGCGGTGGGGTATTGCAGAGTATTGGCAGGGTATTGCAGAGTATTGGCAGGGTATTGCAGAGTATGTATTACAGAGTATTGGCAGGGTATTGCATTGCAGAGTATTGGCAGGGTATTGCAGAGTATTGGAAGGGTATTGCAGAGTATTGGAAGGGTATTGCAGAGTATTGGCAGGGTATGTATTGCAGAGTATTGGCAGAGTATTGCAGAGTATTGACAGGGTATTGCAGAGTATTGACAGGGTATTGCAGAGTATTGGCACAGTATTGCAGAGTATTGGCACAGTATTGCAGAGTATTAATAGGGTATTGCAGAGTATTGGCAGGGTGTTGCAGAGTATTGGCAGGGTATGTATTGCAGAGTATTGGCAGAGTATTGGCAGGATATTGCAGAGTATTGGCAGGGTATTGCAGAGTATTGTCAGGGTATGTATTGGCAGAGTATTGGCAGGGTATTGCAGAGTATTGGCAGGGTATTGCAGAGTATTGCAGAGTATGTATTACAGAGTATTGGCAGGGTATTGCAGAGTATTGGAAGGGTATTGCAGAGTATTGGCAGGGTATGTATTGCAGAGTATTGGCAGCGTATTGCAGAGTATTGACAGGGTATTGCAGAGTATTGGCAGGGTATTTATTGGCAGAGTATTGGCAGGGTATTGCAGAGTATTGGCAGAGTATTGCAGAGTATTGGCACAGTATTGCAGAGTATTGATAGGGTATTGCAGAGTATTGGCAAGGTATTGCAGAGTATTGGCACAGTATTGCAGAGTATTGATGGGGTATTGCAGAGTATTGGCAGGGTATTGCAGAGTATTGGCAGAGTATTGAAGAGTATTGGCAGAGTATTGAAGAGTATTGGCAGGGTATGTATTGTAGAGTATTGGCAGAGTATTGCAGAGTATTGACAGGGTATTGCAGAGTATTGGCAGGGTATTGCAGAGTATTGGCAGAGTATTGAAGAGTATTGGCAGGGTATGTATTGTAGAGTATTGGCAGAGTATTGCAGAGTATTGACAGGGTATTGCAGAGTATTGGCAGGATATTTATTGGCAGAGTATTGGCAGGGTATTGCAGAGTATTGGCAGGGTATTGCAGAGTATTGGCAGAGTATTGCAGAGTATTGGCACAGTATTGCAGAGTATTGATAGGGTATTGCAGGGTATTGGCAGGGTGTTGCAGAGTATTGGCAGGGTATGTATTGCAGAGTATTGCAGAGTATTGCAGAGTATTGGCAGGATATTGAAGAGTATTGATAGGGTATTGCAGGGTGTGTATTGCAGAGTATTGGCAGGGTATTGCAGAGTATTGGCAAGGTATTGCAGAGTATTGGCATAGTATTGCAGAGTATTGATGGGGTATTGGCAGGGTATTGAAGAGTATTGGCAGAGTATTGAAGAGTATTGGCAGAGTATTGAAGAGTATTGGCAGGGTATTGCAGAGTATTGATAGGGTATTGCAGTGTATTGGCAGGGTATTGCAGAGTATTGGCAGGGTATGTATTGAAGAGTATTGGCAGAGTATTGCAGAGTATTGGCAGGATATTGCAGAGTATTGGCAGGGTATGTATTGGCAGAGTATTGCAGAGCATTGGCAGGGTATTGCAGAGTATTGCAGAGTATTGGCACAGTATTGCAGAGTATTGATAGGGTATTGCAGAGTATTGGCAGGTTATTGCAGAGTATTGGCAGGGTATGTATTGTAGAGTATTGGCAGAGTATTGTAGAGTATTGGCAGGGTATGTATTGGCAGGGTATTGCAGAGTATTGATAGGGTATTGCAGAGTATTGGCAGGGTATGTATTGGCAGGGTATTGCAGAGTATTGATAGGGTATTGCAGAGTATTGGCAGGGTATTGCAGAGTATTGGCAGGGTATTGCAGAGTATTGGCAGTGTATTGCAGAGTATTGGCAGTGTATTGCAGAGTATTGACAGGGTATTGCAGAGTATTGACAGGGTATTGCAGAGTATTGATAGGGTATTGCAGAGTATTGATAGGGTATTGCAGAGTATTGGCAGGGTATGTATTGCAGAGTATTGATAGGGTATGTATTGCAGAGTATTGGCAGGGTATTGCAGAGTATTGGCAGGGTATTGCAGAGTATTGGCAGGGTATGTATTGGCAGGGTATTGCAGAGTATTGGCAGTGTATTGCAGAGTATTGGCAGTGTATTGCAGAGTATTGACAGAGTATTGCAGGGTATTGCAGAGTATTGATAGGGTATATATTGCAGAGTATTGGCAGGGTATTGCAGAGTATTGATAGGGTATGTATTGCAGAGTATTGGCAGGGTATTGCAGATTATTGATAGGGTATTGCAGAGTATTGGCAGGGTATGTATTGCAGAGTATTGGCAGGGTATGTATTGCAGAGTATTGGCAGGGTATTGCAGAGTATTGATAGGGTATGTATTGCAGAGTATTGGCAGGGTATTGCAGAGTATTGATAGGGTATGTATTGCAGAGTATTGGCAGGGTATTGCAGAGTATTGGCAGGGTATTGCAGAGTATTGGCAGGGTATGTATTGGCAGGGTATTGCAGAGTATTGGCAGGGTATTGCAGAGTATTGACAGAGTATTGCAGAGTATTGATAGGGTACTGCAGAGTATTGGCAGGGTATTGCAGAGTATTGGCAGGGTATGTATTGCAGAGTATTGGCGGGGTATTGCAGAGTATTGGCGGGGTATTGCAGAGTATTGGCGGGGTAGTGCAGAGTATTGATAGGGTAGTGCAGAGTATTGATAGGGTAGTGCAGAGTATTGATAGGGTATTGCAGAGTATTGGCAGGGTATTGCAGAGTATTGATACTGATAGGGTATTGCAGAGTATTGATAGGGTATTGCAGAGTATTGATAGGGTATTGCAGAGTATTGGCAGGGTATTGCAAGTATTGATAGGGTATTGCAGAGTATTGATAGGGTATTGCAGAGTATTGGCAGGGTATTGCAGAGTATTGATAGGGTATTGCAGAGTATTGGCAGGGTATTGCGGAGTATTGATACTGATAGGGTATTGCAGAGTATTGATGAGTATTGGCAGGGTATTGCAGAGTATTGATGAGTATTGGCAGGGTATTGCAGAATGCAAATTACACACTAGTGACTAACCTCCTGGTATTCTCTTCCCTTCTGTTCTCGGGGGAGAAGTAAACTGGAAAAGTGCAGCGGCTGTGGCCCCAGGAGGCCAGGACTGTCTGGCACTGGGTAGAGGGGAGCGGGGGGGGGCAGTCCGGAACTCCGGAACCAAGCAGGCGCGCAGCGTGTGTCACACTGCCCACTGACTCGTGCCAGTGCGTGCCCACGTGCACGGCCGAAGTCATGTGACCGGTTGCTAGATGCGGAGCGGCCCCTGCCTAGCAACCAGTCACTCGGCGGCTGAGGAGCGGCGCGGACTACACGCTTCATAGCCTCAGCCCTCAGACAGCTAATGGGAACGGCGTTCCCGCTGTGGAAATAGTACGGGAACGTCGTTCCCATGCGTTCCCGCAGCACTCGAGCCCTACTGTGCCACCACCATCCTCCAGACTGGCTCTGCACCCAACCCAGACTGCTGCATCCCAGTCCTCCCAACGGTATTAAAAAGTCACCAGCCCCTTTGGCTGCCTCTGTGGAACACCATCCTGGAAATTTACATTAAAAAACAAAAATTGCAGTGCTAAATAATGTGAAATACTAGTGACAATACACACCAGACAAATATAAGAAAAAATAAAAAAAAATGTGTGAAAAAAAAAAAAATGTATGAGAGTAAACTCACTGAAAACATTGAGCCCCAACAATAGTAGTGAAACTAATAAATATTGATAAAAAGCAAATGAATATCATAGCCAAAATGCATAACATTAAATCCTAAAAAATAATCTGTGCAGTTCATAAAAAAAAAAATGATATCGCAGAAAATGGGAAAATGCTATGCACATAAAAAAAATCCTCATGAGAGGTGAAGACACTACAACATCAATCAGTCCTTCATGTAACCCCATCCAATTCTTATACAGGGGGCTTCAAATATATGCGGTAGTATGGAAATGTGATACTTGACATCCAAATTCCACCAATAGCAAACTTCTAAGAAGATAGCAGGTGCACTTATCATAGAATAATAATAGGTACTCTTACCCTAAGGTGTGGACCCACACCGTAATGGTGAGTCAATTGTGCATCAAAGTGAATCCACCGCGAATGGTCCTCCAAAAGGAACAATCGAACTCCCGGCTCTGAATCGAGATATCCAATACAGGTTGTCTGTGTCTCAAACTCCCCGAAAGTGCAATCATGAAGGTAGGTATAATGAGAAAAAAATAGAAAAAATGCCTCCACATAGAGTAGATCACTCCAGTACAAAAAATGTATTTAAAAATGTTAAATTATAAAAAACATAATTCATGAAGGTACAAGCCATCAAGAGAAATTATGCTTAGGCAGAATAATAGATAAAAAGAGTGGTATATCTGGCCAACAGGCTATGTACCGACATGTTTCACACCATAGTGCATCAACTGGGGCATAAACCTGCTGTCAAGACTCCACGCTATGTATATATATATATATAATGCTCTTTAATACAATTACATCAAAACACATATCAGCTGTTGTGGCAGCAAGCCCATCCAATACAGCCTATCCAATTTCTAAACACTGACATACTCTGCTGACACTAAGAAAGAAGAGATCAATCAGTGTGGGAGAGACATCCGTGCATCATCACTCCGCCCTCTTTCTAACAATGCCAGGGAGCCCATAGGACCTCTAGAACTGGAATGTCTACATGGGCGGAGCAAAGCCATGATGGTGCGCAAGCAAATCCGAATAGCAAGAGCCATAAGGGGGAACTAGGGAGGAGGGGCAGCACTCCAAGCCTCTCTCTGTGTGTAATGGACAATTATATGAACAGAGAAAGAGAGTAGCACTGGGCAGAAGGTGCTATCCATAATAAACAGCTGTCATGAAAGACATGCATATAAGCCAATTCAAGGGACTCCCTCTTGTGGACAGAAGATATAAATACCTAAAAAGTGTTTTAACAAACACATGCATATAGGCCAATTCAGAAGGCTCCCTCTTGTGGACAAAAAATATATAACAACCTAAAAAAATGTTTAACCACTTGGCGCCCATACTATGTCTATTGACGTCATGGGCTTTCAGTGGTTATATCTAAATGATGCCTGAGGCCACAGACATCATTCAGATATTGCCGTTTTCAGCCAGCGATTCCCTGCACCATAAGAACAATCATAACGGCAGTTCTGCCGATTGATCGTTCTTACGGGCGGCGGGAGGGGACACCCCCCCTCCCGCCGCCCTCCGGTGCTTCTACCGAGTCGGTCACAGGATCCGCCGGCCCCAGCAAGTTACCATAGAGATTTCCAGCGGACTAGATCGTCCCCGGAGTCTCTATGATCGTTCGGTTAATTTCTGTATTCAAATTAACGCCGCCGATCTGGCTAGGAAGCCAGGATCGTTTTTTTTTTTTTATTCTTCCCAGCCTAGAGGTGAGATATGGGGTCTTATTGACCCCATATCTCACTGTAAATATGTCCGATCATGCCATATTCCTATTACAAGGGATGTTTACATTCCTTGTAATAGGAATAAAAGTCATCAATTTTTTTTTTTTTTTAAGTGTAAAACTAAAAAAATAAAATTAACAATAAAAAAAAAAATTTAAAGCGCCCCTGTCCCCGTGAGCTCGCACACAGAAGCGAACGCATACGCAAGTCCCGCCCACATATGAAAACGGTGTTCAAACCACACATGTGAGGTATCGCCGCAAACGATAGAGCGAGAGCAATAATTCTAGCCATAGACCTCCTCTGTAACCCAAAATATGTAACCAGTAAAAAAATTTAAAGCGTCGCCTATGGGGATTTTTAAATACCAAAGTTTGGCGCCATTCCACGAGCGCGTGTAATTTTGAAGCATGACATGTTGGGTATCTATTTACTCGGTGTATCCTCCTCTTTCACATTATGCAAAAAAATTGAGCTAACTTTACAGTTTTTTTTTTTAAGCATGAAAAAAACGTGTTCAAAAAATTGCTGCGCAAATACCGTGCGAGATAAAAAGTTGCAACGAGCGCCACTGTATTCTCTAGGGTCTTTGCTAAAAAAACATATATAATGTTTGGGGGTTCTTTTCTAGCAAAAAAATTAGGAATTTTACATGTAGGAGAGAAATGTCAGAATTGGCCTGGATGCGAAGTGGTTAAAAAACACACCCAAAAGCTGGTATGGTTTATATATACCTTTACCAAACCATAATGTAAATATATATTCATTGACCCTTTTGGAACCACTATTAATATATACCAAAAGAATAAAAAAAATAAAATGGAAAGACCAATGGAAATAAAAAATTTAAAATAACCATACTGAATAATAGTTACATTCTTACCAACGCCAGCCCAAAACAGGCATGGTATGGTAAGGTAAGTGGTCAACCTAGCCAGAACATATCCTTTATAGAAAAATAAATAAATAAAAATAAATAAATAAATAAATATATAAATAAAAATCTACAAAGCCATCCCCCCAAAAATGGAGGGAGGCAAGGTGCTACCTATAAAGAATAAACCCATATCATGATGATTTGTTGATGAATGCGTTAATATCCCAGTCGAGATTTAACCCGTACTCTTCTAGCACACTAGAGGGTGCTACACCATTATCTATAAGTGTGCACAGCCTACTGCATTAGGGTATGCATCCTCAAGCTTAAAAACATCTGTGTGTGTCTACATATACACTATATGGCCCTGGCACATTGATCTCCCTGCCGACACAGTAAAAGAGAAGTGTGTATGCACTTCTCTTATGGCAGAGCCAGTAAAAGGGAGTTCTTTCCTATCTTCCCGCTGACACACAGAGTGATAAAGCTAATGTGCATGGGTGATTAGAGTGTGCCCAGGCACATCTGGCATGCCCTGTGCACATGCCTATGCCATTATCATTTATATGACATCGTTTACATGAGTTGTTAAGTCATATGCATATTTATCAATGTTAAGATTCCTCCATATGTGCAGGTCAACAATAAGATGTGCAGATACAAGTGTATAGCAAATATTTTGGAAGGAATAAACAAAACACTTTTGTGGTGATGTATCCTGTGCCACATTTAAAAAAAAACTCTTCCACCAGTTTTGGTAGCTTCACCAATACATGTGGCAGATTCAGGTGGTTCTTAACCACTTGCCGTCCGCCCTATAGGCAATTGACGGCGGCAAAGTGGTTTCATAATCCTGACCGGACGTCATATGACGTGATCAGGATTATGAGCCGCTGCGCGCCCCCGGGGGCGCGCATCGCGGCGATCTTGTTGCGGGGTGTCAGTCTGACACCCGGCAACTACGATCTCGGTAAAGAGTCTCCGACGGAGACTCTTTACCATGTGATCAGCCGTGTCCAATCAAGGCTGATCACAGTGTAAATGGGAAGAGCCGGTGATCGGCTTTCCCTCACTCGCGTCTGTCAGACGCGAGTAGAGGAGAGCCGATCGGCTGCTCCTCTGACAGGGGGGGTCTGTGCTGATCGATTATCAGCACAGCCCCCCCGAGGATGCCCACACTGGACCACCAGGGATGCCACCAGACCACCAGGGAAAAGGTAATAAAGGTCATAATCCTCCCTAGACCACCAGGGATGCCAGTCAGCACAATGGGTGCCAATCAGTGCCCATAATGGATGCCAATCAGTGCCCACAATGGGCATCACTGATTGGCATGCATTATTGTTTGGCACTGATTGGCATCCATTACTATACACCGATGCCGCCTATGAGTGCCCACCTGTGCCGCCTATGAGTGCCCACCTGTGCCGCCTGAGTGCCCACCTGTGCCGCCTATGAGTGCCCACCTGTGCCGCCTATGAGTGCCCACCTGTGCCGCCTATGAGTGCCCACCTGTGCCGCCTATCCATGCCCACCTGTGCCCATCCGTGCCGCCCATCCGTGCCGCCCATCCGTGCCAGCTATCAGTGCCAATTTGTGCCACCTATCAGTGTCCGTCCGTGTCGCCCATCCGTGTCGCCCATCAGTGCCGCCTATCAGTGCCACTTCATTGGTGCCACATTGGTGCCCATCAGTGCCGCCTTATCAGTGCCCATCAGTGTAGCCCCATCAGTGCCCATCAGTGAAGGAGAAAACGTACTTATTTACAAAGTTTTGAAACTGAAACAAAAAAAAAACATTTTTTTTTTCAAAATTTTCAGTATTTTTTTATTTGTAGCGCAAAAAATAGAAACCGTAAAGGTGATCAAATACCACCAAAAGAAAGCTCTATTTGTGGGAAAAAAATGATAAAAATTTCATTTGGGTACAGTGTAGCATGACCGCGCAATTGTAATTCAAAGTGCGACAGCGCTGAAAGCTCAAAATTGGTCTGGGCAGGAAGGTGTTTAAGTGCCCTGTATTGAAGTGGTTAAACTAAAAATGAATTGATTCTAATTCATATATAACAAAACTGGGGGTGATTAAAGAGCATTTTCAGGTATGGATATTTTATAAAAAGCTTTATACAAGCTTGGACCAATGTACGTATGCATATATCGATTTTCCTGGTAGCTGGAAATCGCCGAAGTAGACACCACTATTCCGGTGATCTACACTTGCTTCTAGATCCTGCTCCAGGTGGCTACATTACTGCATTCTGAATGGAATACAGCAAGGTCAAGAGTGTGACACTTCCCTGCCTCTCCACCTCGCCCATTCAGAGAAGGCTTTGTAATCATTCAGAAAATGTAAGGAATTCTCAACGGCACTGGTGCTGAGCGGCTGACCTCCTGTGTTCAGAATGCAACAGGCCAGCCACTCTGCATGGAACCCCGAAGCAAGTGGAGATCATTGACGTAAAAGTGTCTACTTCAATAATTTCCAGCTTCCTGGGGCATCAGCCAGGTATGATTTATGCATAGTTACATGGTCCAAGCTGGACCAGATGTATAAAATATCCATAGATAAACATTATCATGCAAATAGTTATCTATTTGCATATAAAAAATGTACAATCGTATGGTGCAAATCGCCCACGCACCAGGCGGTATCTATGGTGTATGAGCAATCTGCACCAAAGGATTGTACATGTTTTATATGTAAATAGGTAATTATTTGCATAATAATGTTCAGTTATGGTTTATCATACAAATACTGACTGGCAGAAACCACAATAATACACTGGCAATTCTTCCCAAATGTGCCAGAAATTCATGAATCCTTTTTGTTTTATTATTGCCTTTGTCAGTATAGAAGAGAAATACCATTACTTCTGTTATGACAAGTGAGATACATTTTCCCAACACAGATGACAATAAAAGCCTTTCAGGGACTCTAGCCATTCCCCACTCTATTGGAAACAAAATAAAACCTTTGCTGGAGTTATGCTTTAATATAAAAAGATCATATATTACCTCGAGGCTGGGTTCACGCCAGAGGCGGCTGGTGCTCAAAATTTGGGGGGGGCACAAACAAACTGAAAAATACTGACAAAAAAAAACATCAATTGCAGCCTTATTGTGCTATCAAATGCAGCCACTGTGCCCATCAAATGCCACCACTGTGCCCATCAAACGCTGCCATCATGCCATCAAATGCTGCCACTGCGCCATCAAATGCTGCCACTGTGCCCAAACACTGCCACTCTGCCCATCCAATGCTGCCACTCTGCCCATCAAATGCTGCCACTCTGCCCATCCAATGATGCCACTGTGCCCATCCAATGCTGCCACTGTGCCATCCAATGCCACCACGGTGACCCCCACCCACTCGCTGTCTGCCCGACACTTAACCTGTTTCGGTGGGACAGCGGGTGAGGGCAGTGAACGATGTCCTCAGAGTGGTGTCCTCCAATAGTCTCCTCCCGCCAGGTGTCCAATCACAGCGCCTGTCATTTCAGCCAATCAGGTGATGGGTAACAGACCCGAGCACCTTATTGTCAGAGAGGCAGTTTAGTATTAGGAAAGCAAATATTAATTTGCTGTTCTAACACACCTGGGTGAAATGCGAGCGCCAAGCATTTTTGATGCCTATTAGAGCCTTTGACTCTAATCAGGTGCTTTAAAAACACCCCCTACAGCTGTAATTCAGGCGCCCAATGCATGCATCTATCCATTGGTCATAGAGGGGGTGGCTGGAGAGAGGGGTGGCACCCGTGCACCCTTATGGACGCACCGCCACTGGTTCAGTGGTCTCAACATGGGAAGGGGTGCTTTAGGGTGGAGGGATCTGCCCCACAACCCTGTGCTGTGGTTGTGGGGGTCTGCAGGCAGGTGGCTTATCGGAATATGAAAGCCCCCTTTAAGAAGGGGGCCCCCAGATCCCCCCCCATGTGAATGAGTACAGGGTACATATTACCCCTACCCATTCACCAAAAAAAGTTTCAACGAGTAATAAAAAACAGAGACAGTTTTTGATAATTTCTTTATTAACCACTTAAAGACCGAGCCTATTTTTTACAATTGTTGTTCACGAGTTAAACATTTTTTTTTTTGCTAACCCCCAAACATTATACATTTTTTTTCTAACACCCTAGAGAATAAAATGGCAGTCGTTGCAATATTTTGTGTCACACCGTATTTGCGCTTTTTATCTTTTTTAAAAAGATACTTTTTTTAATTAAAAATAAGACAACATTAAAGTTAGCCCAATTTTTTGGGCGATAGCTCGTATATGTGTTTTGTTCATATGTGGGCGCTACTCACATATGCATCCGCTTCTGCATGCAAGCTCACGGGATGGGGCGCTTTAAAAAAAATGATTTATTTTATTTTGACACAGTTAAAAAAAAAAATAATGTTGGGTCACTTTTATTCCTATTACAAAGTATGTAAACATCTCTTGTAATAGAAAGAATGCATGAAAGGAGCTCTTAAATATGAGACCTGGGGTCAAAAAGACCTCAGATCTCATATTTACACTAAAATGCAATAAAATAAATAAAAAATTCTCCTTTAAGTGCTATGGGCAGAAGCGACGTCAGACGTGCTATGGAGTCGTGCAGGGGCCATCTTCCCCTCAGTCGGCAGCCAGGCATCCACGGGAGAGGACGCGATCATCTCTGCCGCTACTGGCGGAGACGCCCGGAGCGTGGCGGGAGGGGGGTGGGCACCTCTCCTGCTGCCGATAAAAGTGATCAGCCGCAGAGACCACTTTTACCCTGAAGGAAAATGAACAGCATTCCTGAAAATACTGGGGTTATGGCAGCCAGCAGCAGCCATAACCCGGTATTTAGCGTCAATGTACAGACGTACCGGTACGTTGTTTTGTGTGAAGTGGAAAAAAAACAATGTCCCCCAATGTAAATTCATTGTCAATCACGACACCGCCAGAACCCAAAACCAAAAAAAATGCCTCCTCCGCCTTTGACAGTTCTTATATATAGGTAAAACAAAAAGGTACCCCTTAAGTGGGACTTTGACAGACCACGAACACATGCAAGGAAAGTATAAAATATCATATTTATTGATGCACAAAGTACTAAAAACAGGGACAGACGACTAGCATCTGAACAATAAGAATATGAAATACAATACAAATAGAAAAGACAATAAACCATATAACAACACTTATGCTCTCATAGGGATTGGATATCCCAAGACCCAACGCTTTTCCAGTTTTTCTTGAAAACTTTCATCAGGGGTGGAGAGTAAAGGAAAATACAATATGGTAATAGCTGGTGATTGAGCCACTCCTCAGCGAGAGGTAGATATATTAATTAGTACAAAAGCAGCCAGACCACAATGTCAAATCCCTAGTGACGACCATGGATATTAGCGCATCCCTCCGCAAGAAGTGCAAGGTGAAGTGGGTACTGTAAATTACGTATCCACTGGCTCCCTAAGGTAATGCGGGGTAAAATGGACCCCGCACCAAAGTATATCCGAACCCAAAAATGTGGCACCCAGGAGGTCCCCTATTCGTGTGGATCCCTTATTGAGAATACCCAGGAAGTGATGATGTGTGGTATCCCATCTGGTTCCAGTGCTGCCCAAACATCCCTCTCACAGGAGATGTTTGGGCAGCACTGAAACCAGACGGGATACCACACATCATCGCTTCCTGTTTTTTTTTAAAGCACCCCCTTCCCCCTGTGCTCGTACGCAGAAGCAAACACACACATAGGTCATGCCCGCATATGTAAGAGGTGTTTGCAAAACACAAGTGAGGTATCGCCACAAACATTATAGTGAGAGCAATAATTCTAGTGCTAGACCTCTAACTCTAAACTGTAACCTGTAAACATTTTAAAGTGTCGCCTATGGAGATTTTTAAGTACCATAGTTTGGTGCCATTCCCCGCGTGTGTCCAATTTTAACTACTTGCCGACCACCTGCCATCGTCTGATGGTGGCAGTATGGTACTCCTGCACAAATCACCGTAGCTGTACGGCGGGTGCTTCAAGGAGTATAAGCCAATTGCTGCATGAATACCGTGTGCAATAAAAAATTGCAGCACTGAACATTTTAATTTATAGGGCCTCTGCTTAAATACTACCGTATATATAATGTTTGGGGGTCCTGAGTGATTTTCTAGCAAAAAAAAATATATATATATTATTTTTACATGTTGGAGAGAAATGTCAGAATTAGATTCAATCCCTTTTAAGAGATCGATAGTGTCCCTGGTGTCTTTTAAATAAGAGGGGGGTTGTAAAAAATAATCTATGTACCATATTTTCTATATTTTCCAATTATTGCTGTAATGGAATCTATCACACTGATAATAGGATGTCCTGGTGAATGAACAAGGTCCTTGTGAAAATGGTGAATAATCCCCCCCCCAGCAGATATTTTACTGTATCTAACAATCTTTAACAAAATGTAAAACCACACTAATAGGTGAAATAAAAAATAAACGCCATTAGACACCACTGGCCATAATGTTCACACAGAATAATAGTGTTACGATACAAAAAAAAACAAGAAATACCACTTTGTGTCAAACATATTAAAACATAAACAAAGAATAATGTCCACAATAGACATGCACGTCTTCCTTTGAACATTCCTCTAGTGCAAAGCTGCTGGCTTAAAACCAGACCACTTTTTGCGATTCATTAACTGACAATTGCACGGTCATGCGATGTGACTCCCAAACAAAATTGGCATCCTTTTTTTCCCACAAATAGAGATTTCTTTTGGTGGTATTTGATCACCCCTGCGGTTTTTATTTTTTGCGCTATAAACAAAAAAATAACATCAATTTTGAAAAAAACTAATAATTTTTAACTTTTTGCTATAATAAATATCCCCCAAAAATATGTAAAAAAAAAAAATGTATTCCACAGTTTAGGCTGATACGTATTCTTCTACATATTTTTGGTAAAAAAAAATAGTAATGGCGGCAATCAGCGATTTTTATTGTGACTGCGACATTATGGCAGACACATCGGACATTTTTGACACATTTTTGGATCATTGTCATTTATACAGCAATCAGTGCTATACAAATGCACTGATTCCTGTGTAAATGACACTGGCAGTGAAGGGGTTAACCAGGGAGTGGCAGTGTAGGGGTTAAGTGTGTCCTAGGGGCGTCTTACTATCTGTGGGGGGCATGGCTGTGTGTTAGTGAACACTAATCTCTGCTCCAATCACAGAGAGCAGAGATCAGTGTCACTTGTTACTAGGCTGAATGGGGAGATGCTGTTTACTTCTGCATCTCCCCGTTCAGCCCCATAATCTTGATTCCCCAATGCTTGAAATTAAAACCGAAGGTCTAGTCTAATAATTAGTTAAGAAACAATTCAAATCCAGGTCTATATTTAGGCCAAAGGGTTGGAGGGTTTCTAAATCAAATATCCATTTAGTCTCAATATGCGATACTACCCAACAAGCCATCCTTCATCTATAGGAGAGCACCCACCTTAAGAAACAAACTGGTAAAGAACGTTATAGACCCCCCTAAACAAGTAAAGATTTTTCCTAACCAAAAAGGTTCTTTAAATGTGGGAGGTGTCCACCGTGTAAACTCAGTAGGAAAACAAACAAGGAAAAAAGTAGGGTTTATGTCCTTCACCAATGGAAAGGAATATAAGATTAACCAGCTGATCACCTGCAATAGTACCTTCATTACGTACGTTATCGAATGCCCTTGCCGCAAACAATATGTGGGTAGAACCACAAGGCAACTACACATAAGAATTAAAGAACACATAACCAATATAAAAAATGGATATAATAAACATAGTGTTTCCAGACATTTTCGAGACCATCATAATCGGGAACCCACATGTATGGTATTCTATGGAATAGATCAGATAAAGGGGCATTGGAGGGGAGAAGATAAAAGATTAAAAGTATCGCAGAATGAGACTAAATGGATATTTAATTTAGAAACCCTCCAACCCTTAGGCCTAAATATAGACCTGGATTTGAATTGTTTCTTAACTAATTATTAGACTAGACCTTCGGTTTTAATTTCATACATGGAGAATCCAAATGGTCATACTTTTTCCTTCCCGAGAACAAGGAAGAAACCATAGAGTTTTTTGGAAGGTCGAATATGATATATGTATTATACCGCTAGAAGGAGTTTTTCCTTCCGAGGAACAAAAAATAGAGTTTTTGGGAAGGTCAAATATGATATAGGTATAATAATGTTGGAAGGAGTGTATAGATCTTTATTTTATTTTTATTTTCATAAAAAATAAAACATTTTTATGGGTAGTTCCTCCTTTTGAGTATAGATAGAAATAAAAAGGTCCAGTCAAATTAGGTAAAAAGTAGGATTAATATGGAGTAATAAATTTAGTCATAACTAAATGTCCCACTTATGGGGAGTCTAATTGTACGTTTTAGAGAATCTGTTACATCGCTAGGGATATAAAAGCCCCTGGCAGGAATGATATGTTCATCATTTCATGAAAGGGTCATATATAAATAAATAATAAAAAATAAAAATATAAGTTAAAACTGGAACCTTTAATAGCAAAAGTCCCCTCTCCAGTGAGAACATTTCACCTAATTTTAAACACAAGGTTATGGGTTTTTTCTGTTTGGGTCCAATGTAATGTATTCATATTATTGAAAATAACCGCTAGTTAATTTTAGATTAAAAAATAAAAAAATAAAAAATTCTTCTGGGATTCATATACACAACATAAATAAGGAATTTCCCCACATAATCTTGATGTGGAAAAAATCACAACGCCAGTTTCTTCAATATTAGTTCCCCCATTTTTTCTGGTCTTATTCAAACAAATTTATTTCTGGTTCTATTAATAAAAATATTCTCTTCTGGTTCCACAATATTTACATTATAGTCCTGTCTGAGTCCAGTGGAAATTTTCTTCTTTTTAGGAGTATTTAGTAATAACCCATATGAATTTTTACTCTTTTATTTTTATATTTATTTTTATTTTATTTTTCCATCTATACATTTTTAATTTTTTTAAATATTTCTAATCTTATTTTTATTGAGAGTTATACATATATATAATTTTATTTTTCAAGATTGTATGTATTTTCATGTAATTTTTATATATTTTTTATTATAGTATTTCTTCTGTTTAAGTTGAATTATATACATGGCCATTTGAATGGTAATAGTGTATATAGAAAGCCTTGTATGTAACACAGAGGGCATATATAAATATCAGTAGAAGCATAGCATATATTTTACGTTTGATGCAATTAGTGCTATGTGCCCACATACTAAAGGAGGTTGTAGCTTAGGGTTGCCACCTTTTGTTAAAGTCAAACCCGAACACTTTAGCGAAGCACGCCAATTTTTTTTTATAGTACAAACTATACATATATTTTGCTATTAAATGACATTTCTAATCATATGAAGTTAATAACAAGAGTCCCCCTTTAAATCAGAGCCCACAGAGTTCCCCTTTTTACATCTGAACTCGCTGAGTTCCCTTTCACTGTAAGGGGGGACTCTGCAGACTCTGATGTAAGGGAGAACTCTGGGGACTCTAACATAAGGGATGCTCTGGGAACCCTGATGTAAGGGGGAACACTGAGAACTCTGATGTACGGAGAGGACTCTAATGTAAGGGGGAACACTGTGGCCTCTGGTTTAAAGGGGAAATCTGATGTAAGGGGTGCTCTGAGAACCCTGATTTACCTTAGTGTACTCACTCAGAGGCAGGAGAGAGAAGGGGGGAGACTTCAGTCACAGACAGGGATGGATGGTGAGCTCACTCACCCCTTGGCAGTCAGCATCTCTCATCCAGATGTATCTGAGGCTGCTGAATTCAAATTTTTCCGGCCCCAACTTTCCTTTTCTGAGGCACAGCGCCGGGGATTGGAGTGTGGGCAGACCCAGAGGGGTAGGGGTGGGTGGAAGAGGTGCTGATCGAGTCCCCTCTCCTCTCCCGTCTATGTGTGTGTTTCGGGGGGGGGGGGGGGGGTTAGTGCTGGCTTTGAGCAGTGTGAAAGAGTGTAACAGACACTTTCAGCTTAGACAACTGCAGCCAGCAACCCTGCTGGGAAGCCATAGTCCAGTCTAACTAATGTGTCCGGGTTTCAGGCAGTCTGAAACCCGGACGCATGATTCCAAACCCGAACTGTCCAGGTGAATCCTGGACAGGTGGCAACCCTATTGTAGCTGTACTTAAGTAGGGTGTAATGCGATACTTGCATAAATAAAAGAGGTTCGGGCGCTTGTTCAACGTCATACATAGCAATTTGAGGGAGTTCCCTCACCAAAGATGGCGATGGAGGCTTCACGCAGGCGCAGTATAGCATTACACCCTATAAAGGTGTACTAAGATGGCCGCTCCAGAGGACGTCATATGACGAAACGTGTAGGGCGTGGCCTAGGACACACACAGACTCTCCCTTCAAGAGGCAGTGTTTACATATATCGCGGTTTTAATATTGTATCCTTGTGAGTCGTTTTTCTCTCTTTAAGTAATAAATATTGAACGTTGGTTACAATATCACGCTATGAGCGATCTTTTTTCTTTATACCCAACGAGAGCATTACATCCCTGAGACAGAAAACAGATTACTGGGACCAATAGAGTGCGGAACACTAGGATCAGTAAATAGCTACACAGTGGCTAATACTGTGAAGGCGCTTCTACCCCTGCAGGGGCAGGGGAGTTGGTGAGTGCGAATTCTGCATATTGCATGAGAATTGCACCAGATTTTTTACCCCCCAAGGATCATTTGCACTTATCACTTTGCACCTTTGGATTTGTTTTCTCATGTTCAATCTTTTCTATTCTTTCACATTGTGCGTTTTTTTTTTTCTTTCACAGAATTTATAAAAACACACCCACCAATTTTATTTATTTTATTTTCACACGTATTTTATTCCCTGGGGTTATAGAACATTAGAGTAGAGTGCCCTTACTACCTACATTTACAATACAGATGAGGCATACTTGCCTCTTCCTCTTTGGGACGGACGTCCTTTGCAGATGAGCCTGTGATCGGCTTTTTTTTTCTCCCCCGCTGTCAGCGTGAGGAGAAAAAAAAACGATCACCAAGCTTTTGTTTTGATCATGGGAACAGCTGTCATTGGCTGACAGCTGATCACATGGTAAGGGACCAGCCCCTTACTTGGATCGGTAATCACCTGAGTCTCAGTAACTCGGTGATCACAGCAAGATCCACGCATGCCCTACAGGGAGCGTGCACAGGGGAGGCCGTCGTATGACGGCCTCCCGGAAATTCAGGTTCGTGCTGTGGCCGTCATTCAGCTATAGCGCGGACTTCAAGAGGTTAAAGTGGTTGTAAACCCTTTACAACCACTTTTTGCTACATGTAAGCCTATAATAAGCCTATAATAAGGTTTACCTGTAGCTACCCATGCATACTAGCTCAATTTGCCTTTGTCTTGCAGGGTTTTTTTTATGTTTGTTATGTTCGTGGGTTTACAACCGCTTTAATGCATGATTACTGACCTCATTTTTGTCCTGCAGCAGTTTGGTTAAATATGCTGGCTCTTTATTTTGGTGTAGGGTTCTTTGTGGAGCTATTTAGGTTAATAATGGGCCTCCATTTATATCGATATATGTTTACCTTGGCCATTTTATCCTTAGGCCGCGTACACACGGGCGGACTGTCCGTCCAACTAAGTCCGTCAGACAATCCGACAGACAGTCCGTCCTACTTTTGAATGAACGGACTTGACCACACACGATGAACAGACAGTCCGCTGAAAGCTTGCGCGATGACGTGTACAGCACGTATGACGGGACTAGAAATACGACGTCCAATACACTGCAATGCAACCTTCGGCCGTGTAAATCCTTTCTGAGCATGCGCCATACTTAGTCCGTCCAACTTGCCTACTCTTGAGCGGACTGTCCGCTGAAACCAAAGTTGGACGGACAATATTACGGAAATTCCGAAAGACTTAGTCCGCCAGACTGTCCGCTGAAAAAGTCAGCTGAAGCCCACACACGAGCGGACTGTCCGCCCGTGTGTACGCGGCCTAAGTCTGACGTGTGAATATAGCTTTTATTTGTGGACATCTCTCATGTTTCTCAGATTTTCCTGTCCGTTCACTGTCACATATGAAACATATAGATTTTTTTGCCTATATATCTATATCATGTTTGATCTTGTTTTCTCTATACTATGATGGAGAAGGACATTCTGTTCTTTCAGCACAAGATGGCATATTCTTGTATAATATGGTATTCTCATAGTGTGGCTTGGTTTCCTGACAGAGGATTCATACTTCCCATTTGCTGTTTTCCAATGTCCATTCTGAATATACAATATAATGCAAGGTGGACAAGCGCGGCATCTATGCCCCAGATAGCGTCATCTATGATGAAATGCTTAGGGGGAGCCGACACTTGTGACATCACCATGCACTGAGAGCCAGGAAGTGTTCTGAGCCTCTCCATGACTGGTTTGTACATAGAGCACTGTTTATTCATATGTGAGTAGTTTTTTTATTTTAATAAAGTCTTAGCTGAGTGGTTTTATGCAATGTGGAGCACTTCGATTTTTGTCTTCCCATATATACATCCTTGTACTGGAGGTGACATCGTTACATAGTTAGTCAGGTTGAAAAAAACACAAGTCCATCTAGTTCAACCATAAAAATAAATAAAAAATAATATCAAACAATCCCATATACTCAACCCTGTACGCACAGTTGATCCAGTTGACACCATCTAATGACCTAACTGTGACTTACCTGATTACATCAAGCATTATTTTACTTTTCTGCCCAGAGGTTCATATTCAGTGTTTTTCACATTTTGAAGCGGTTCATTTCATCTACAGTAAATCAACAGAAGTCCCCTTTGGCACACCTATTGCGTTCAGAAATATAAATGAAGATGTGCTGCTCCCAAAATCCAACAGTGTACAACACACTCCAAAAACCAATAATGAAAAATATAATGTTTTAGCTCTGCACTATAACCAATAATCTATAGTGAAAGTCCAAGAAAAAAAATCAACTGAATAAATAAATAAATAAAAATGAAACAAATTTAAAATTCACGTGTTGTGTCACTAAGTGATTATCCTCAACTTCTTACTTCTTCCGTGAAATAAACAATCAGTGTGTTGTACACACCACCACCATTAGCAGCTCACCTCACCTCACCTCAATTTTAGACCTATATTCAATAGGTCACTTGTGCATGTCTCTTTAAGGGATGTAATCAGATGTATTGAATTGATAGATGTCTCTCTTGAGCCAATCAAACTGTACAAGTGCTACCACAAATCCAAAGATAATGGTCAGGAATAAAACATATAAATAATCATTGTGCTTTCCATAAAAACACACTAATTAATTAAAAAACAAACATTAAAAATGCACATAAAAAAAAAAAAAAAGCACAATGACTGGTGCACTACCGATCAATTGCATCTATCAATATCCAAACCACCACAAGGAGCATCAAGGATAGAGGTTCCAGTTTGTGGAGACTTGGCCATACATATCGCTTTACTACTGTCCCCCAAAAGTTGGATTAGGCTCAACGTTGCTTGCATATAACTTCACTGTTCCCTTCTGCCCATCCATTAGCACGGTTTCACATTTTGTTCAAAATATTGAGCTGACTACATATCAAGCCGCACATTCAAACAACCACCCAGCATCTTACCAATATAGTCCTGCACCTCCAAATCACTTTATAGCCACACCCCATACATTATTATTTATTATTATTATTTCAGGTACTTATATAGCGCTATCAATTTACACAGAGCTTTACATACACATTGCACATTCACATCAGTCCCTACTTACATTCTAAACTCACATTCATACATACACATACTAGGGACAATTTAGACAGGATCCAATTAACCTACCAGCATGTCTTTGGAGTGTGGATGGAAGCCGGAGTACCCAGAGGAAACCCACGCAGGCACTGGGAGAACATACAAACTCCAGGCAGGTAGTGTCATGGTTGGGATTCAAACCAGCGACCCTTTTTTACTGCTAGGCGAAAGTGCTATCCACTACACCACTGTGCATAAACATATGCAAAAAATTGAATTCCACAAAACCCAGCATTAGAAATTAACTATGAGGTACTCACACTCATACAGGATCCTTAGTTTTGTCCCCAATTATACACCAGCTTGTTTTCATGACTGCACAAAGATGGACACCTTTTTTCCCATACATGATTGACTTGCCCTGCCATCATGAAATCACAGACCAAATTATATTACATAATCTATACACAATTTAAACCCATGTGAAATTCTATTAAATAAAAATCCAGATAGCACAACAAAAATGTCAATTCAAATCTCACACTAAGCTCTGGGGATAATTCTTTTATAAAGTGAACAGTGTATTTGCCTTTAGTAAATCAATCCCAAAGGGTCACACAAAGCACATGTTAGCAGAACACCTAATTAAACATTTGAAGTTGTAAAAGGAGTCTATTTATAAATGTTTTTCCATCCAAGGTTCACACACCCTTTAACCAGGATTTACAAATTTCCCCCAACTGACTCCAATTAGAAAAATTTGTGAATATTGGATAAAATAAAAATAGTGGCAGTGTTCTGTGATATATATAAATAAAACACATTTTTCAGCTCTGTTTGGCATGATTTAGCCCACTCTCTTCAGTCAGAGCTAATAAGATACTATTACATACATTCATGCACTTTACAGATAGTGCTGGATGCATTCAATGGGAGTTGTATGTTTTTGTAATTACTTATATACATAATTCACCACTGAAAATCCTCTCATCTTTGGTGAGCCTATTTATTATTTCGAGATTATTTGGAATCCCACCTTGTTTTTTTCTCGCCAGAACAAGAATTGAGGGGGTAATTTCCGAAAGGCAAATTCACTTTGCTCTACAAGTGCACTGCAAGTGCGCATGTAAGTCAACATATAGCGTACTTGGAAGTGCAGTAGCTTTAGATCTGAGGGGAAGATCTGAAATGAGGGGACGTTCTGCTGATTTTATCATCCAATCATGTGCAAGCTAAAATGCTGTTTTTTTTTATTTTCCTTGCATGTCTCCCTCAGATCTACAGCGACTGCACTTAAAAGTGCACTTGTAGTGCAAAGTGGATTTGCCTTTTGTAAATAACCCCCTATATGACTTACATCCTAAGTTAGTCACAATGGAGTTGATTTACTAAAGGCAAATTCACTTTGCACTGCAAGTGCACTTGGAAGTGAAGTCGCTGTAGATCCGAGGGGGACATGCAAGGAAAATAAAAAACAGCATCTTTGTTTGCACATGATTGGATGATAAAGTCAGCAGAGCTTCCACTCATTTCAGATCTTCCCCTCAGATCTACAGCAGCTGCATTTCCAAGTGCACTTGTAGTGCAGAGTGGATTTGCCTTTAGTAAATCAACCCCATTTCTTTGTTGTGTGTCAGTCTAGGAGGTGCATGTTGTGATTGTATTGATTTAGATCATCATAGTGATGTGCCTAATCTGTTACTTTAAACTTCCTATTCACTTCATCGCACAGGCTTTGATTCACTGCCATTGATTTACTAAAGGTAAAAGTCTATTCACTTTGCAAGGGAATTTTCCCCTGAGCTTAGCACATAAGGTAAAACTCTGCCGACATCCATCATCCAACCACATTCACTAAGCTAATTCACTTCCAAAGGGAATCTTCTCTTGCCAAACAGCCTATTTTCCTTTTGTAAACATACCCTGTCTTGTCTTATTGATACATACTGCAGAGCCTTTGAAAAAGTAATGTGACAAAACACATTAGGGGGAAGAGGTCTGAGCATGCATTTGCAGGAATCTCTGTGGGCTGTAGAACACATTGGTGATGGTGATTAATACTTCTGGCTTAGGAGAGGTAGGTGAGTCACTGAATGGCTTTTGTGTGTACAGCAGCAAAGCGTCCTGACAATACAATGCTTGTTGTAACTCTTAAGGATGCAATTTGCTTGTTTTGTTATAATAAATGAAATGGTTTTAACAGTTTCACACCATGTGAAGTTTAATTATTTTCACATTTCCTGCAGAAAGTAAAGGTTCAGAGGAAATATAAACCAGTGACGCTGATAATTTATCAAGCTAAGCGTTATTGACCTGAAAACATAGTAAAGTCATTTATCTCTGGTGTGCACAGGTGTGGGGGGGCACAGCACTACTTTCTGGAGTGATTTCGCACAGAGCTGGACTTGGAAGTGCAGTCACTGTAAATCTGAGGGGTAGCTCTGAAATGAGGGGAAGCTCTGCTGATTTTATCATCCAATCATGTGCAAGCTAAAATGCTGTTTTTTATTTTCCTTGCACGTCCCCCTCAGATCTACAGCGACTGCACTTCCAAGTGCACTTTCAAATACAAAGTGGAGTTGCCTTTAGTAAATAACTCCTGGTCATAGGACACGTTTTGTGGATTTTTTATTTTTTTTGTATATTTGTTATTTAATCTTTGTTCACTTTCTTTATACAGTTTTTTCTGAGTTTATATCACAGAATATCATGAATAGTGTAGCGCAATGCCTCCTACATCTATCATAATCTGTAATTAAAAAAATACAAACAATACATAAATCAGTGTTCAATCATATATACAGTATCTCACAAAAGTGAGTACACCCCTCTAATTTTTGGAAATATTTTATTATATCTTTACATGTGAAAACACTGAAGAAATTACACTTTGCTACAATGTAAAGTAGTGAGTGTACAGCTTGTATAACAGTGTAAATTTGCTGTCCCCTCAAAATAACTCACAGCCATTAATGTCGATACCGCTGGCAACAAAAGTGAGTACACCCCTAAGTGAAAATGTCCTAATTGGGCCCAAAGTGTCAATATTTTGTGTGGCCACCATTATTTTCCAGCACTGCCTTAACCCTCTTGGGCATGGAGTTCACCAGAGCTTCACAGGTTACCACTGGAGTCCTCTCCCTCTTCTCCATGACAACATCACATTGCTGGTGGACGTTAGAGACCTTGTGCTCCTCCACCTTTCATTTGAGGGTGCCCCACTGATGCTCAATAGGGTTTAGGCCTGGAGACCTATCACCTTTACCCTCAGCTTCTTTAGCAAAGCAGTTGTCTTCTTTGAAGTGAGTTTGGGGTCATTATCATGTTGGAATCCTTCCCTGCGGCCCACTCTCCAAAGGGAGGGGATCATACTCTGCTTCAATATGTCACAGTACATGTTGGTATTCATGGTTCCCGCAATGAACTGTAGCTCCCCACTGCCAACAGCTCTCATGCAGCCCCAGACCATGACACTCCCACCACTATGCTTGACTGTAGGCAAGACACACTTGTCTTTGTTCTCCTTACCTGGTTGCCGCCACACACGCTTGACACCATTTGAACCAAATAAGTTTTTCTTAGTTCCAGTAATCCATGTCCTTAGTATGCTTGTTTTCAGCAAACTGTTTACAGGCTTTTTTGAGCATCATCTTTAGAAGAGGCTTCCCTCTGGGACAACAGCCATGCAGACCTATTTGATGTAGTGTGTGGCATATGGTCTGACTGACAGGCTGACCCCCCCCCCCCCCCCCACCCTTCAATTTCTGAAGCAATGCTGGTAGTACTCATATGTCTATTTCCCAAAGAGAATCTCTGGATATGACGCTGAGCATGTGCACTCAACTTCTTTGGTTGAACATGGTGAGGCCTGTTCTGAGTGAGACCTGTCCTGCTAAACCACTGTATGGTCTTGGCAACCATGTTGCAGCTCAGTTTCAGGGTCTTGGCAATCTTCTTATAGCCTAGGCCATCTTTATGTAGAGCAAAAATTATTTTTTCCAGATCCTCAGAGCGTTCTTTGCCATGAGGTGCCATGTTGAACTTCCAGTGACCAATATGAGAGAGTGAGAGCGATAACACCACATTTAACACACCTGCTCCCCATTCACACCTGAGACCTTGTAACACTATTGAGTCACATGACATTGGGGAAGGAAAATGTCTAACTGGATCCAATCTGGACATTTTCACTTAGGGGTGTACTCACTTTTGTTGCCAGCAATTTACCTGTGTGTTGAGATATTTTGAGGGGACAGCAAATTTACACTGTTATACAAGCAGTACACTCATTACTTAATATTGTAGCAAAGTGACATTTCTTCAGTGTTGTCACATGAAAAGATCTAATAAAATATTTACAAAGATGTGAGGGGTGTACTCACTTTTGTGAGCTACTGTATATATATATGTCCATATAAATGAATCTATGAATATACAAATCCTCAATCTCCACAAACAATATTTGTGCTCCTTGCAATAAAGCGGTGTGTCACATGTTCCCTTACCTTACATATTTTGACCAGTTTGGAGGCTGGTATGGCGATATAGGAGACATTGAAGCTGATACATAAGGCCGCGTACACACACGGGGACTGTTCGCTCAACTTTGTTCGTCAAACAGTTTCAGCGGACAGTCCGCTCAAAATTAGCATGGACGGACATGGCCACACACGACGAACGAACAGTCCGCTGAAACCGTGCGCGATGACGTACGTCACGTACGACGGGACTAGAAACAGGAAGTACAAGACACAGCAAAGCACCCTTTGGGCTCCTTCTGCTGACTTTGCGTTAGTAGAAGTTTGGTTAGAGACGATTCGCGCTTTTTAGACTTCAGCTTAATTTGTCCGTTCACTGCGGCGCAGTCTACCTGTGAGGTTTATATCTGCCTTTCGGTACGCGTGGATCAGTTGTACCTGTTATTAGGCGCTTCTGGTCCGCTCGTTTCTGTGTTTCAGGTCGTTCTTCATAGGTCTGGCTGTTCTTCAGTGCATTCAGTTGAGCTTGTCTGTCCAGCCGACCGTTTCAAAGCCATGGAGAGTGGACGTACTCGGGAACGAGTTCGTGCTATATTGGGGCTTGGTGTTTTAGTTGTTGTGAATTGTTTTTATTTAATGACTATTTATTTTTATTTTATTTTTTCCCCTGTGTTTGACTCCCCAGTGTCCTTCCACGCCACAGGAATGGCAGACTGTGGCTTCCCAATTCGCTGCCCGTTGGGACTTTCCCAACTGCGGAGGGGCGATCGACGGGAAACATGTGAGGATTGTGCCCCCACCCCATTCGGGGTCCTACTATTGGAATTATAAGGGGTTCCATAGTGTGGTGCTAATGGCGGTGGTGTCGGCACAATGTGACTTTCTTTATGTGGATGTGGGGAAGAACGGCCGGATGTCTGACGGAGGAGTCTTTAGGCAGACCGAGTTCTGCCACCGTCTCATCACTGGTGGCCTGGACTTGCCACCAGATGCCGAGAATGTGGAGGGTCTACCGTTTGTGTTTCTGGCTGATGAAGCGTTCGGTCTGAGTGAACATCTTATGAAACCCTTCCCCCAAAGGACCCTCACCCCGGAGAGGAGGGTTTTTAATTACCGGCTGGCCAGAGCAAGAAGGGTTGTGGAGAGTGCCTTTGGCATTATGGCCAGCCGGTTCCGTCTGTTACTGACAGCGATCAACCTTGCAGAATATAAACTGAACTATGTGATTCTGTGCTGCTGCATTCTGCACAATTTTCTACGTAAATTTTCAGGTAACCAGTACCTGCAGCCTATTGGGCCTGAGGCCGGACTCATATTTCCAGAACTGACATGGCTGGATCATGCCCTTCCTGGCTTAGCCCCCCAAACAGCACGTGAGGTGTGTGACCGCTATGTCAGCTATTTTAATGGTAGGGGGGCTATTCCAATGCCAGCTGAGCAATAAAAATGTATTTTTCTTGAAATATGTCTTGTCTGTTCAAATTTTTAAGTTTGGTTCTTGTTTGCTTTTCACGTTGCTTGTCTCCTACATTGTCCTAATTCAGGGATATGCAATTGGCCAACCTCCAGCTGGTGCAAAACTACAAGTCAATCATGCCTCTGGGTCTCATGCTTGTGGCTGTCAGTCTTGCTATGCTTCATGGGACTTGTAGTTCTGCAACAGCTGGATTTCCACTAATTGCATATTCCTGTCCTAGTGCATTTGTATTGCAAAGTGGTTTTTGACAATAGGAAATAAGGCCCTTTGTGACAGAAAACACAAAATGACTTCCCAAACTGGTATTGAGTATTGAAAGAAGTAGACACACACACACATCTTTTTTTTGATTTTTTAATAGTGCACATGCCAACTAGTGCCTCTGTTTTAGATATTTTTTTTGTGTTTTTTATTTTTTTATTTTTTTTGAAATTGTTTGTTTTTGTTTTTTTTTTGTTTTTTTGGGAATTTTTTTTTTTTAATTGTTTTTTTTTTTTTTTCTTTTTTTTGTAAACATAGAATATATATAGAAATATCTAAAATACAATTATCACAAAAATAAAAAAATAAAATCAGATTTTTAACTATTTACATAAAACAAGGGGTAAAGCCAAATTTTGAAGATGCACACCAAAAAATGTCAACATGTGCTATGTACCATCATGAGTGATCAATGGACGTGTTTGGTGGGTGCAATCCCTTCCTCTCACATACTAGAATGAGGAAGGGATTGCAAACACCAAATGCGTCCATTGCGATCCTCTGATGGCACATAGTACATGTTGACACACCGTGTGCATCTTCAAAATTTGGCCTCTAAAAACAAGGATGTAAAAACATTAAAAACTTTTTTCAAAGGGAATGAAGAACATGATCGATTGGGTTTTAGGGAAAGGGGGCTTAGATTCTCCCTAAAACATCGATCATGTTCTTCATTCCCTGCCTCATAGTGACCAGTTCTCTTTGGATGTTTAGAATCTGGTTCTCCATCCGATCAATCTGGCCATTCCAGGCCATGATGTCACCAATCATCCTCTGGGCACTATCACTGGTAAATGGGTCCGCGACTTGTTCTACCACAACCAGATCACCTAAAAACATGTGTAGATAAAAAATTGGTTAAAATATACAGCCATTAATTGTTTACCTTAAGCTGGGTTGTCAGACACTCACTTTGTGGGGTGTGTAACTCCACCTGCTCTTCCTCCTCCACATCTAGCCCTGGGCTCGGCTCATCCAGTGGAGCTACGGAGCTTGGTCCAGCGGAGGATACCGAGCTTGGCTGCTCCCTCGCAGACACAGGACTGGGCAGCTCCAATACCGACGCAGGGCTGGGGCTAAGTGCCCAATCAGGCTGGCGAGGTCGGGGGGTCATGGGCTGCTCCGCCTCTTGTCTGAGTCTTTGTTCCCCTATGAGAATGAAAAGAAAAAATAAAAATAAAATAAAAGATACTTTTAAGCATAGTGATATTTGAGTTCAGAAATGTGAATATGAAACATTGGTTTGAAGTGGTGTACAATTATTAGCTGGTTATTACAAGATCCTAGTTTAACCACTTAATAACCGCCCTATAGCCGAATGACGGCTTTAGGGCGGTTTCTTAACTGTGGGAGGCCGTCATATGACGTCCTCCCAGAATTCCGCTCTCGCGCGCCCCCTGGGGCGCGCACTCGAGAGCATCCGTGACCGCCGGGTCCACAGGACCCGGCGCATCACGGATCACGGTAAACGGCCGCTCATCGCGGCCGTTTACCACGTGATCGCTCCGTCAAATGACGGAGTGATCACTTGTAAACAAACCGGCGTCATGTTATGACGCCGGTTCCTCCCTCCCCCTCTCTGTACCGATCGGAACAGCGGAGGGGGAGGAGATCGGTGTCAGCAGCGATGTGGGCTGCATCTGCAGTGCCCACATCGCTGCTCACCGAAAATTAACCCCTCAATTCCCTGCAAAAACTCTGCAATACCCTGCCATTACTCTGCATTACTCTGCATTACTCTGCAATACCCTGCATTACCCTGCATTACTCTGCATTACCCTGCATTACTCTGCATTACCCTGCAATACTCTGCATTACTCTGCATTACTCTGCATTACCCTGCATTACCCTGCATTACTCTGCATTACTCTGCAATAGTCTGCAATAGTCTGCATTACACTGCAATACTCTGCAATACCCTGCCAATACCCTGCAATACCCTGCAACACTCTGCAATGCTCTGCAACACTCTGCAATGCTCTGCAACACTCTGCAATACCCTGCAACACTCTGCAATACCCTGCAACACTCTGCAATGCTCTGCAACACTCTGCAATGCTCTGCAACACTCTGCAATGCTCTGCAACACCCACCAATACCCTGCAACACTCACCAATACCCTGCAACACTCTGCAATGCTCTGCAACACCCGCCAATACCGTGCAACACTCTGCAATGCTCTGCAACACCCTCCAATATCCTGCAATGCTCTGCAACGCTCTGCAACACCCGCCAATACCCTGCAACACTCTGCAATGCTCTGCAACACTCTGCAATGCTCTGCAACACCCACCAATACCCTGCAATGCTCTGCAACACCCGCCAATACCGTGCAACACTCTGCAATGCTCTGCAACACCCTCCAATATCCTGCAATGCTCTGCAACGCAATACTCTGCAACGCCATACTCTGAGATACCCAGCCATACTCTGATATACCCAGCCATACCCAGCCATAGTCGGTGATACCCTGCAATACCCAGCCATAGACACCCCCCCCCCCCTCCCGCCGCCCTCCGGTGCTTCTACCGACTCGCCAATACTATCAAATCCAGAATCTTTTTTTTTTTTTTTTCAGGCTTCCCAGCTTAGAGGTGAGATGCGGGGTCTTATTGACCCCACATCTCACTGTAAAGAGGACCTGTCATGCCATATTCCTATTACAAGGGATGTTTACATTCCTTGTAATAGGAATAAAAGTGATCAAAAAATTTATTTTTGGGGAAAAAAATGTCAAACTAAAATAAATAAAGTAAAATGAACAATAAATTTTATTTATTTTTTTAAAGCGCCCCTGTCCCCATGTGCTCGCATGCAGAAGCGAACGCATACGTAAGTCCCGCCCACATATGAAAACGGTGTTCAAACCACACATGTGAGGTATCGCTGCGTACGTTGGAGCGAGAGCAATAATTCTAGTCCTAGACCTCCTCTGTAACTCAAAACATATAACCAGTAAAAAAAAAATTAAATCGTCGCCTAAGGGGATTTTTAAGTAGCGACGTTTGGCGCCATTCCACGAGCCTGTGCAATTTTGAAGAGTGACATGTTAGGTATCGGTTTACTCGGTGTAACCTCATCTTTCACATTATGCAAAAATTGGGCTAACTTTACTGTGTTTTTTTTTTTTTTTTAAGCACAAAACAGTTTTTTTTCCAAAAAAAAGCATTCGAAAAATTGCTGCGCAAATACCGTGCGAGATAAAAAGTTGCAACGACCACCATTGTATTCTCCAGGGTGTTTGCTAAAAAAACATATATAATGTTTTGGGATTTGATGTAATTTTCTAGCAAATAAATGATGATTTTTACATGTAGGAGAGAAATGTCAGAATTGTCCTGGGTGCTCCAGAACGCCTGATGGTGCTCCCTGCATGTTGGGCCTCTGTATGTGGCCGCACTGTGTAAAAGTCTCACACATGTGGTATCGCCGTACACGGGAGTAATAGCAGAATGTGTTTTGGGGTGTAATTTGTGGTATGCATATGCTGTGTGTGTGAAATAACCTGATAATATGACAATTTTGTGAAAAAAAAAAAAAAAGTAAAAAAAATCTTGATTTTGCAAAGAATTGTGGGAAAAAATGACAACTTCAAAAAACTCATCATGCCTCTTACTAAATACCTTGGAATGTCTTCTTTCCAAAAAGGGGTCATTTGGGGGGTATTTGTACTTTTCTGGCATGTTAGGGTCTCAAGAATTGAAATAGGCCGTCAGTACTTCAGGTGTGATCAATTTTCAGATATTGGCACCATAGCTTGTGGACTCTATAACTTTCACAAAGACCAAATAATATCCACCAATTTGTACTTATTTTTACCAAAGATATGTAGTGGTATAAATTTTGGCCAAAATTTATGAAGAAAAAATTACTAATCTGCTAAATTTTATAACAGAAATGAAGAAAAATTCATTTTTTTACAGAATTTTCTGTATTTTTTCTTTTATAGCACAAAAAATAAAAAACCCAGCGGTGATTAAATACCACCAAAAGAAAGCTCCATTTGTGTGAAAAAAAGGACAAAAATTTCATATAGGTCCAGTGTTGCATGACTGAGTAATTGTCATTCAAAATGTGAGAGCACCGAAAGCTGAAAATTGGTCTGGTTATTAAGGGTGTTTAAGTGCCCAGTGGTCAAGTGGTTAATACATCCTTAAAATGACTTTTTTTTTAGTTAGGCTGTGTTCAGACTGGTGCGATGTGCGAACGCAGCAAATCTACTGTGGTTTCACGCATCGCATGTGCAGTTCGCACTGCCCTATGTGACCTGCTGGGAGTATCAGTGTAAAGTTTTATTGACACCTCCGAATTAGTTCTCATTTCACAGTGCAATCTTTAAACTCGGACAGGAATCGGACCACATGGTGTGAATACCCATGTGATCCGATTCGGCTGTGGACTAAAAAAAGGGCCATGTACAAGTTTGAGCCGGATGCGATGCAAATTCAGCCATACTATATGTATGGCTGAAATCGCATCACACAGAGATCACATGTGATTTGCACTGCAGTGCGGTGCAAATCACATTTGATCTCGTACATTGCAGCAATGTGAACCTAGCCTTTAACCAAACTGTGATACTTTATATCTTTTGTCCAAGTTTCACAGACGGACACACTCGAATCATCCCCTGGAGTACCTGTGTGTGATTATGTCAAAAAATGTTCTATGATGTTCCAAACTACACTTAAATGTTTCCCAGTCCAGATGTTGAACCAGCATTCTATCTATCTATCTATCTATCTATCTATCTATCTATCTATCTATCTATCTTTTTTTTTTTTTTTTATTGAGTCTACATTGCACTGAATAAATTTAGGAAACTTTAGTAAAAATTAATTTCCTATAAACTGAGCGTGACAATTCAGTTTATCATGAACAATACCAAAAAATGAATAACTAATTAAAATCTAATCCAACACCAGATAAATTTACACCATATACAAATTCATGCTATTTACGCCCACATATACGAACAACCATATGCGCTCATTACATGAACTATTAACTACACGAACGATCAAATCCGCCGGATTCACATAAGGTACCTACACGAAAGATTAGGATCAAATCCGCCAGATTCACATACGGTATGTACACGAACGATTAGGATCAAATCCGCCAGATTCACATACGGTATGAACACGAACGATTAGGATAAAACCCGCCGGATTCACATAAGGTACCTACACGAACGATTAGGATCAAATCCGCCGGATTCACATACGGTATGTACACGAACGATTATGTCCGACAGTCACGGTAAACGTGGAGTTTACTCACTTTTTTTCAGGGCCTTCATGATCCGATGATATTGCTCCGGCTCCCTGGACTTGATGTCGGACCATCGTTTCCGGAGCTGGTCCTTGCCTCTTCGTACCCCAAATTTGTTGTACAAAGTTGTGACGACCTCCTCCAAAATGCCGCTTTTCCGGACATTGGGTTTGGGGTACGGGCCATGTTCCCCATCATAGTCCTCCCTTCTTAATATAGCCACCATCTCCACCATCTCTTCAAAGGCCATATTGGTGGCCTTATATCTCCTCCTTGCTCCAGAAGCATGGGGGCCATGGCTTTCCTCTGCGCTGCTCACGCTGCTAATTGAATTTGCATCCGCCATTTTCTCCTATCATTCACCCACAGCGGAACGAGGGTAAAAGGGGCGGGGGAAATACGGTCACAAGGAACGTCAGGGGCGGGCGACGCAGACGGAATCTGAGCGCATGCGCTGTATATAAAGCGTTACCGCGAGGTCTTGATCGAACGGAAGAAGCGAGTGCTACACGCGACGGTAAGATAGTTGTCGTTTTATTTTCGTTTAATTTAAAGTCTGCATTAGGAATGTGTATATTGAAATTTAGTCTTATTGATGTTTAATTGATTTTTATGTGGGTTGGTGGTTGAGTGGGATTGGTGTTTTGTGTGGTAGTGTGGGGGTGGAGGTGGGTGTATAGGGGGGGTGGGGGGTAGTGTGTGTGTGGGGGGGTAGCGTGTGTGGTAGTGTGTGTCTCGCCTACATTGTCACAATATAGTGTGCATTTGGTCTGACTTTTTTTTTTGTCCAGAAAATGCAAAGGTATACCCCAGACCCCTTTAAGGAGGAGGCCTTCCTCTCAACATTTCTGGACTTAATTGAGTCGCACAGTAGTCTTTGGGATTCAAAACACCCCCAATATTCAAGCCTTGCTGCCCGGAAGAAGACACTGGAGACAGTTTTGGTGTTTGTGAAAACCCGACTCCCCCAGGCAGACACTGACTTTGTGAACGCCAAAATTAAGAACCTGCGTAGCGTGTATAGGTGGGAGCGCAGAAAGATCCTAGAGTCCCAAACATCAGGATCAGCAGCAGGTCAGGTCTATGTACCTAAGCTGTGGTATTATGACAGGCTGCGTTTTCTGGATGACACGTCAGAAGCCAGGCAGTCACTTTAGACTCTTCCGTCTACCCGTCCCTCCACCCTTCCCTCCGCCTCAGGTGAGCCATCCCTGGAAGATCCAGACCCTTCCTTGCTGGACGAAGTTGATGCACCCAGCTGGAGCCAGGTATATTTTCGTTTCTAAAGTTTGGATTGCTCAAATATTAATGCTGTAAAGTTCAATGTTTGAATTGCTTCCAAATCTAGGATTTCATCACAAATTAAATTAGATAGAAGGATACAGTAGTTTACACAAATGTGGCTCAAATCTTGGTGAACTGATGGAAAAATGGTGGTGTCAAAATGATAGCCTTTTGTATTTCAAGACAAATGTATTTGCAAGTGAGAACTGTAAAATTGTTAGTGATTGATGATTTCAAAATATAGACATATTTTATTTATTGATTTCTTTGTTTTTTACACAGGATGAGCTCACCCAGGAGGAGGCCGGGACCAGTGGTATGGAGGAGGAGGCCGGGACCAGCCACACACAAGAGCTAGCTGGGCCCAGCAGGAGTCGGACTGAAAGCCAGGTCCCTCCCCTCCGCCTAGCCAGCAAAAGGCCCAGGAGGATGACCCGTATAGAGGAGGAGTCCTTGGCGCTTATACACCAAGCCAAACAAGTTCTGTCCAAACCCCCCAATCCGGAGGAGGCCTATGCCACTTATCTGGCTAGTAAGCTACTTGAAATGGACAAACCACAGCAAAACTTGTGTGAAGCAATATTTTTTGATGCCATCCAACGGGGTCTGAAGGGTGAGCTCACACCCACCACCAAGCTTAATAACGCAGACCCTACTGCTCCTCCTCCTCCTCCTCCTCCTCCTACCACATGTCCACCACCAGAGACACAGCATCCAGCGACGCGTGGAGGGAAGGCTGGACGGAAGAGTTGCAAGTGACTGCCTGGCTTCAGTCTGCTCTGAAAGAAGACGCAGGCTGTTATAGTACCACAGTCTGGGGACATAGATCTCATCTGCTGCTGTTCCTGGTCTTTGGGATTCTAGGACCTGGTTGTGCTCCCTATTTACATGCTACACAGGTTCGGAATTTTGGTGGCCACTCACTTGATGTGTGCCTGGGGGACAAAAGGCTTCACAAACGTCAAAATTGTCTCCAGTGTTGCCTCCCTCTTGATTTATTTTTGTTCTGAGGAAAAATAAAAATTTATTATTTCAAAAAAATATTGTATGTTTTTTTTTTTTTTTTTTTTTTATTTTGGCTTAAAAAACAAAGTTTATTTGTGAGTAGGCAGATACACGTCAAAAGACTCTGGGGGTTATTTACAAAACACACGTTCATGTTAATATAAATATGCTAACTTCAAGTGCAATTTTTAAAGCACTGCAAGTGCACTTGGAAGTGCAGTCGCTGTAAATTTGAGGCTTAACATTTGAAATGAGGGGAAGCTCTGCTGATTTTGAACATGCAATCATGTGTAAGCTAAAATGCTGGTTTGGGTATCTATCTATCTATCTATCTATCTATCTATCTATCTATCTATCTATCTATCTATCTATCTATCTATCTATCTATCTATCTCTACTTGCATAGTCCTGCTTGGCCCAAAAAAAAATGCAAGTCCATCTTGTTTCAAACCCCCCACAAAAAAAAAAAAATAAATAAATAAATATATGACAATAGTAGTTCCAAAAATATATAGTAATAGATAAATTCTATATTTTTTTTTTTCAGAAATAAAAATATATATATAAATTTTTGGGTTTTTTTTTATTTTATATATTTTTTTTTTTTAAAGATAGACACACACACATATATATATATATATATATATATATATATATATATATATATATATATATATATATATATATATATATGTATATATATATAATTTTTTTTATCTTTTTTTTTTTTTTTGAGGGTTTTTTTATGTTTTGTTTTTTAATTTGGAATATATTTTTTCTATAATTGGAAGATTATTCATAGGATGAGGATGAATAAAAACATGTAGTATAACTCTGTGTGAATATAAGCAGCAATGCTACTTCACTTTTCTTGCATTACGAAGAAGAAAAGAACGGGCTATATTAAAAAAACACAAAATTAGCAGCATGACGAATATGCTAGCTTCAATGCGAACACTAGTTTTACAAGACCGAGCGCTTCCGCCCTGTAAATTCTTTCTGAGTATGCGCGGAACTTAGTTTGACGAACAAGCCTACACACGGGCGGACTGTCCGCTCAAACAAAGTTTCAGCGGACAGTTTTTCGGAAATTCCGAAAAACTTTGTTCAGCAGACTGTTCGCTGAAACTGTCCGCTGAAAGCCCACACACGAGCGGACTGTCCGCCAAAACACTGTTCAGCGGACAAAGTTGAGCGAACAGTCCCCGCGTGTGTACGCGGCCTTAGATCCACATCCCCAGTTCCCTTAAAGGGAATCACAGCGTGTTTTGAATTGCTGGTAAAACAGGGGTCATAACAGCAAAGTGAGAGGCTAGAATGCAATAGATGTTGGTGTGGCACGCTATTTTATTGCAAGCCTCACGTGGTGGAGGAGCACAGATTCGGGGGGTTATTTACTAAAGTCAAATCCACTGTGCACTACAAGTGCACTTTAAAGTGCACTGAAAGTGCACCTGAATGTGCAGTCACTGTAGATCTGAGGGGACCATGAAAGGAAAATAAAAAACTGTATTTTAGCTTGCACACGGTTGGATGATAAAATCAGCAAAGCTTCCCCTCATTTCAGATCTTCCCCTCAGATCTACAGTGCCTGCACTTCCAAGGGTACTTTCAGTGCCCTTTCAAGTGCATGTTGCAGTGCAAAGTGGATTTGCCTTTAGTAAATCAACCCCATTGTTTGTGGAGATCGTTTGTGGATTCCTATATTCATGGATTCATTTATATGGACACTGATACAGTAATTATGTGATTGAACACTGATTTATGTATTGTTGGTATTTTTGGAATTATGGATTATGATCGATATTAAGAGGTATTGCTCTACACTATTCATGATATTTAAGTTTTACCGGTGAAGTGCGGTGAAATCACTTCTTTTTTTTTTCAATAAGAGTTTTATTGAGATACAAAAAGATTTAACAATCATGCACAAGAACAGTTTTGCATATAATACAGAGGGCATAACCAAGGTCACCAACTGCCCCAGCACAATGTGTGATGCTGTGAAATCACTTCTTGAGTGTCAGCAGCATTACGCACATTATATTCTACTATATATTATTTTAGGTTTTCACAAATTTATTTTGGCTGCTCTGATTATTTATTTACTTCTTTCGTTTCATATAACAGAATGTTGATATTTTGTTTATACTGTTACAATATAATAATATTCATTGAAGTGCAAATACTTTTGAAAGGTGTGATTGACACTATAAATAACAAGAGATGCTATTTCACTATGTAGGAAACAGAATTACATAGGTGAGTTCCTTTAAATAAAAGCTTACTACCAAATTTCAAAACAAGTTTACAGTATATCTAAAACCAAAACTTTTTAACTTTGAGTTCAGTCATTTTAATGAGATGAAGTGCAGGATTATAAGAAAAACATACTGTACATACTTACCTACCTTCTGCAGGATCGGTGCAATGCTGCAAGTGATCCCTTGCTGGCCCTAAGCACGAGAACTGAGTGATAACATGACCACTGATTGCTCAGTTCTTGGTCTTAACTGAGCAGAAAGCCGTGACTGTCAGTCACCGACTCTATGCTTTGCCACTTCAGGGCTTACTATACCTGATGCGCTGAGAGTCTGAGTCAGCTGCCTGTGATGCCACGTACACACGATCGGACTATTCGGCTGACTTAGTCCGGAGGACCAGAGTCCGCCGGACAATTCAATCATGTGTGGGCTCCAGCGGACTTTTTCTTCACAAAAGTCCGGTGGACTTTGAAAGAAGACTTGACTCAAAATTGTCCGCCGGACTAGGCTTTCCGGTGGACAATCCACTCGTCTGTGTGCTAGTTCGCCAGACTTTCCAAATGAACGGACTAGCCCACACATGGACTAAAGTCCGTTCATTTTGAACGTGAATACAGGTACGATGGGACTAACGAAGGAAGTCAATGTCGCCGCTTCCATCAGCGAGATTGACACCTTGCGAGCCCTGTCACCTGGTATGGGTTTTAAGGGTAACCACTATGCCAAAAAACAGTGTGGGGGTCCCCCCAATGTCCATACCAGACCCTTATCCGAGCACACAGCTCGGCCGGTCAGGAAAGGGGGTGGGGACGAGCGAGCACCCCCCCTCCTGAACTATACCAGGCCACGTGCCCTCAACATGGGGGGTGAGTGCTTTGGGGAAGGGGGGCCCTGTGGCCCCCCACCCCAAAGCACCTTGTCCCCACGTTGATGAGGACAAGGGCCTCTTCCTGACGACCCTGTTAGGACAAGTCTTTGGTTGCCGGGGTCTGTGGGCGGGGGGCTTATATCGGAATCCGGGAGCTCCCTTTAATAAGGGGGACCCCAGATCCTGGCCCCCCACCCTATGTGAATGAGCATGGGGTACATCGTACCCCTACCCATTCACCTGGGGGGAAAACGTGGTAATAAAAAAACACATAACACAGGTTTTTAAAGTAGTTTATTAGGCAGCTCCGGGGGTCTTCTTCCGACTTCGGGGGTCTTCTTGCCGGGCTCCTCCATTATCTTATGCTCTTTTGCCGCTCTTTTGTTAGCAGAGGAGCCAAGCTTTCTCCTTCGTCGTTGTCGCCACCCGGGTGTCTTCTTCCGATTTTCGGGGGTCTTCTTCCAACTTCTCCGTGCTTTCCGGCCTCTTCTCCCGCTCTTCGGTTCTTCTGCTGGGCTCCTCCGCTATCTTCTTCCAGCTTTTTTACTAGCAATGGCCTGGTCTTCTCGTTCATCGTCGTTGCCATCTTCTTCTTCTGATGTTGACACGACGCTCTCTCCCACTGTAATGCTGGCGACACGTTGCACAGTGACTTATATAGGCATAAGGGGCGGGGTCACTGGGTATGGACTTTGGAGGGACTCCCATGCCATTTTTCAGGCGTATGGGTCACCCTTAAATCCCATACCAGGCGATGGGGCTCGCAAGTTGTCAATCTCGCTGATGGAAGTGGCAACATTGACTTCCTTCGCTAGTCCGTTCGTGTGTGGGCAAGTGCGCTCGTTCGGAAAGTCCAGCGGACCTCTGCTGGAAAGTCTGCCGGATAGTCTGATCGTGTGTACATGGTATAAGACATCTGGGTGCAGCTGCCTGTAAGGCATTTGGGAGTATCCCAACATTATTGTCAAGATCCTGTCACCTAATTATGGTAGTAAGTGCACTCCTGTGCCCCCCCCCAAGAAAAGTATGGCCAAAAGAGCTTTTGCCATATTTCTGTTTTAAAATATTTTAGTACAACCTATCTACATCGCAAAGTCAAAGACTGCATTCAAATTTCCTGTTTCATACAGTCTACCCACTGTAATAAACATTGAGGCACTAACATTACAAGAAATTTCCTCCCAATTTTCCTTTCCAGTTTTTCTTCTGTGCAGGAATGCAGTAACATAAAGATAAATATACTAAAAAATTATCCTATATTTGTTACAGGCAGTTTTATAGCTATCATTCCTTTTTTGGTAAAACTGAAGTTCTCCAAATTCAATTCTATGACAAAAATCAAACACTACATCATGCAATTACCTACATTTCAAGAACCTATAGCCATACCTCTTCATGTTTATGTAAGTCACTTGGGTAACTGATTGGTGCACAGATCCACAGTTCAAACAACAAATGTTTCAAATGAGTCTTTTAACTAAATGAGTCAAATACTGCCCTTGTAGAAATGTAAACCATGGGCTTTGTCAGACCTGGAGAAAGCCTTCCTGATCAAGGGAAAATCACTTAACCCATCTCTATAATTTCCAATTCTTGGTAATCTGTGATTTAGAACAGGAATGAGGGTACAACTGATACAACTGTGCAAGTGGGGCCTCAGTTTGTAACTAGGGCAATATATTCCTTAATATAAGAGTTTTTTTTGTCTTATACTAAGATTCACTGTATATCAAATCTACCGTATATACATTAAATAAATATTCAATAAGAAGATAAGTTACATAAAAGCCTAAGGCCGCGTACACACGCGGGGACTGTTCGCCCAACTTTGTCCGTCAAACAGTTTCGGCAAACAGTCCGCTCAAAATTAGCATGGACGGACATGGCCACACACGACGAACGAACAGTTTGCTGAAACCGTGCGCGATGACGTGAACGGCACGTACGACGGGACGAAAAATACGACGTCCTATACACTGCATTATAACTTTCGGCGTGTAAATCCTTTCTGAGCATGCGCGGAACTTAGTTTGACGAACAAGCCTACACACGAGGGGACTGTTCGCTGAAACAAAGTTTCAGCGGACAGTTTTTCGGAATTTCCGAAAAACCTTGTTCAGCGGACTGTTCGCTGAAACTGTCCGCTGAAAGCCCACACACGGGCGGACTGTCCGCCGAAACACTGTTCAGCGGACAAAGTTGGGCGAACAGTCCCCGCGTGTGTACGCGGCCTAATGGATAGTCAACGTTCTAACAATTTTACCACTGCCTTTCTTCAGGGTAAACATAGTACCCTAGCATAATAACTAAAATACTGAAAAAGTATCCTTATATGTAGCCCACCAACACTTTTTTCCAATACTGATTCCCATTGCCCTTAAAAACTCCTCTACCAAAAATCTAGAAATCAGATGTATGATATAATTTATTCAGGGTGGTCTTTTCACCGTCTACTTTCTAAGCAATTCTTTCAAAGTAATCAGGCAATTCAACATCAAACGATTATCCCTTTCCCTAAAGCTTGGTGAAAAAAATATCAATGGAAATGTTAGACTAATGTGTCTCCTCAACAAACTACCATTGCCCATCTATATTCTACATCCTCTTGACCTTTCAAAACTAAAACATCTGATTTCGAAATTGAAAAATGGGCCCACCTTTCAAACAATGTGGGTCACTTTCTCCCTTCCATCTACAATAATTTGTCATAGAAATGTAGGTGCTATTATTTAACTTAAAGTAGACTTCTCTCAGATCACTTCCCACATTTAATTTATGTACCTTCTTTTACCCTTCCTCCAGCAATGTGGTTAATTCCCAAGCTATTCCTTTACTACATGTTATAAAGGTCTAACTTTTTGATGGTTAGAAGTTTCTATCATATTAAATAATACTCTAATAGAATTATTTTTCACAAACCCTTGTTTACTGGGAGATTTTTTAAATAGGACTTCCTTAATAGTGTGTGCGTAATCTATAATCTGTTTATGAGAAAAACATAAATGATTAATTATTTAGTTGTTTAAGGGTATCAAATGATATAAATTCACCATCAAATATTTATTAGATTATTTCTGGTATAAACCGTAGGTTTCTTATAACAGTAAAATAATATGAGTTCTCAAATTTACTTGAGATTTCCACAGGAAATTCCATGCCTTTAATGTCTCTAAAAAAAAGGAAAACCCCTATATCCAGTATACATGCTATACAACTTTTGTTGTTAGATTTCCTTTAGATTTACAAAAACCATGTAGTACAAGGGCCTGTCTGATTGCATACAAATTGAAAGTGTTAAGGTTTGACCTCATATTATATGGTTTTGTTAAATCTAAAGGAAAAAAATCTAAAGTAAATTGTATAGTGTGTATCCAGCTTTAGTATCCACAGTTACATAAATTTTCTGACCATGTAATTAGAAAGACAAGAAAATCCCCTCAGATCTTCCAGAACTAAATCAATGACATTTTTATTATTTTATAAAGCCAAGCTAAAGCTCCAGTATACTTACTGGTGCACCCATATTATAACATCTTATAGTTGGGAGTCTCAACCCGACCCATTTAAAGGTGACTATCGGAACATTAATGCTTTTATTCCCCCTTTCCTTAGGAATCTAACACTCTGTTCAATCTCAACATGTCTTCTGAGCTAATCAATAATGTTTCAGATTCAATCAAGTACAACAATTTCTTCAGGGCACTAGATTTAATCACATGTACATGTCTTCTTGGCTTTGCCAAATGTAACTAGGTACAGTGAACATTACAGCGGGTAGAAGATGTTACATGAAAAATCTGCAACGGTACAGAGTCAGTTACTGAGAAGACAGACGAAGATAAAGCTTTATTAAGGATTAGGATGACCAAGAAAGTAGTTCTGTTTTTATTGGTATAGGCCAAGTTACACTATTTAGGAGGCAATATAATAAATCCTACTTTGTAAGGCAAGAGGTTCGGGTAGTTTAATGTATCTGGGTGAAGATTTCCTTTTTGTATGGCAGGGTATGAGGGGAAGTAAATGAATAGGGTTATTTAGTAGCTAAAAAGAATAGAACAGGGGGGACAGGAAAATATATATAAATGGAAGAAAAATTACAAGAATAGGCTTAAAAGAAAGGGACTAAAGATAAGCAGAAGGCTGGGAAAAAATGGCGGAGGGAGAATGATAGGACCAGTAGGTGAAGGCCTGGAATTGCATGATGAATTTTTCTTGTGTTAGTGTTACATTAACTTGTAGTGTAAAAGGTTACAATGGTGATGTACCGGTAGGTGTTCTGTATAGGTTATCCAAGGTTTATGTATTTTTAATTATTGATTGTGGAAGCCTTTATGGAAGAAAATTAATTTTTAATTTGCTGTTCTGCCCTTTATTCTGGTCTTATTTTCTTCAAAGCTCAGTCTAGAGGCTTTTCCAAGCATGAGCAATTGATTGTTTATCTGCTGTGACTATATGCATAAAACTTCTTTTTTTTTTGTGTGTGTGAGGAATTCTCAGTTAGATCTGTCAGAACTAGGGATGAGTTTCGTGTTCGACTCGAACATACGTTCGACTCGAACATCGGCTGTTCACCCGTTCGGCGAATTCCGAACGTTATGGGCCGTTCGCGCCAAATTCGTGTGGTGCTCACAGCCCACAATGCACTGCGATGGCGCAGTGCATTGCTGGCTCATGATTTGCCAAGCATGCACTGTGACCCCGCATGCTTGGCCAATCACAGCGTCGGCAGCGAGGAGAGCCATGATTGGCCACAGGCAGGATGCCTGTGGCCAATCATAGCTCAGGCTGTGTAGTACACGCCCCACACTATATAAGGCCGCCAGCGTGGCGGCCTTTTGTAGTGTGTTGGCGTCTGAAGCAGTTAGTGGGTGTTCTGTGTACCTTCAACACAGTATACACCGATCGTTATCGGCCGATTTTATCTTGCTCTTCTGTAGTGGTTGTTGTCTGCGTGCCCTGACCGCAGTATACACCGCTATATTCACCTCACCTATATAGCTAGTGATATATCTATCTTTTATAATAGAGCTTGCAGTCAGTGTTAGGAGCTTGTGCGTGCTGTCTGCATGCTCTGTACCCAGTACACACCGCTATATCCACCTACATAGTTCTTCTCTATTTGAGCCATCTGCCATCTGCAGGAGTTATTGGAAGTTGTGTGTGCCTCCAGCACAGCACAGTATACATCTGTATTTACCCTTTATTTCTATAATAAAGGCATCTGCAGGAGTTAGTGGGTGTTGTGTGCCTCCAGCACAATATACACCTGTATCTACCCTTTATTGCTGTTCTCTAATAGAGCCATCTGCAGGGCTTAGTGGGTGTTGTGTGCCTCCAGTACAGTATACCCCTTTATCTACCCTTTATTGCTGGTGTTCTATAATAAAGGCATCTGCAGGAGTTAGTGGGTGTTGTGTGCCTCCAGCACAATATACACTACCCAACTGCTGTTTTACCCAACTCCCTTCAGGCCATTACCATGTCTGGAAGGCCAGCAAGGAGAGGCAGACAGGCGTGAGCCAATAAAAGAGGGCAAGCAGGCTCTGTGTTTAGAGACAACAGTGCTGGTCATGGACGCGGTGCATCGTCATCATCAGCACGTGGCCATGGGACACGCTTGTCCTTCTTTTCGGCAGCTGGACATTTTGAGCCGCAACATGCCAACGACTTGGTAGAGTGGATGACCAAGCCCTCTTCATCCTCCTCATCCTCTCTCAACCAGTCTCAGGGTACTAGCAAAGCAGCTGCCAATGCATCGTCTTCCCTCCTCTCAATGTCATCATCAGTGACTCCTTCCCTAGACCCACCACGTCCTCCTGAGGAGTCTCCTGAACTCTTTGAGCACAGTGTTGGGTACATGCTCCAGGAGGATGCCCAGTGTTTTGTAGGCTCTGATGATGATACTCAGCTAGAGGAAGGCAGTAGCGTGAATGCAGAGAGAGGGGATGCTCAAGAAGGACAGCAATCTGGCAGTCATGTTCCACAAGCTGCAGTATGCTGCCAGGTTTGCTACAGCGATGAAGAGGGAGGGGATGATGAGGGCACTGACTCCACGTGGGTGCCTGGTAGGAGATAGGAGGAAGAGGAGGAGGAGGAGGCACATGTCCAACGAGGCAGGATGCCCTCCGGGGGCCAGCTTAGGGGCAGCACACCGACTGAATCACACAGCAGAGCTCCGCCTGTGCAGGGTGCTGCCTCTGCGCGTTATTCTAAAAGTTCTTTGGTGTGGGCCTTTTTTGAGACGAGTGCATCAGATCGCACCGCTGCTATTTGCAACATATGTCTCAAGCCTATCTCGCGTGGCCAAAACATCAGCCGCTTGGGTACCACATGCTTGACCAGACATATGTTGACCTGCCATGCAGCTCGTTGGCAAGCGTACCTCAAAAACCCACACCAAAGAACAAAACGGACCTCTCCTTGCTCCCCATCAGCTGGCATCTCCAACCCCATTAGACCTTCAGTCCTCTCTGAAACCTACTCTGAGAGGAATGAAGGTGTAGAATTAGGTGTGTCACAGCCAAGTGCTTCCGAGCACTCTGCTAGCAGTACACCCACGTCCGATTATAGCAGGCAAATGTCCCTGCCCCAGCTGCTGGACCGGCGAAAGAAGTTCACTCCCAGCCATCCACATGCCCAGCGGTTGAATGCTAGCTTGGCTAAATTGCTAGCACTTCAACTGCTGCCTTTTCAGTTGGTAGACTCGGCCCCCTTTCGTGAGTTTGTACAATGTGCGGTTCCTCAGTGGCAGGTCCCCAAACGCCACTTTTTCTCATGGAAGGCGATTCCGGCTCTCTACCGGCATGTGGAAGGCAATGTCCTTGCCTCGCTGGACAGGGCGGTCAGTGGTAAGGTGCATATTACCGCTGACTCATGGTCCAGCAGGCATTGACAGGGACGTTACCTGTCTTTCACGGCCCATTGGGTCACTCTTCTGGCAGCTGGGAAGGATGCAGGACAAGGTGCAGTAGTGTTGGAGGTTGTTCTGCCACCACGCCTCCAAAATGCTACTATTGGTTGTGACACACCTCTCTCCTCCACCCCCTCCTCTTCTTCTTCCTCCATGGCCTCTTCCAGTGCTCTGTCCTCAGAACCAGCGGTGCTCCGTAGGCGTTCCAGGGGCTACGCAAGTACGCAGGCAAAACGATGCCATGCCGTGCTTGCGCTGCTTTGTTTGGGGGACAGGAGCCACACTGGGGTGGATGTTTTGTCAGCTCTGCAGGGGCAGGCCGAGCGGCTGCACACGCAGCAGAGGGCCATCAATGAGTACCTGTGCGACTACGGCACCAGGACAGGGTCAGGGGAGCTCGGTTTTTTCTCACCACGCCAGTGGGGCATGATCAGGGATGCATGCACTGTCCTGTCACCGTTTGAGGAGGCCACAAGGATGGTGAGCAGTGACAGTGCATGCATCAGTGACACTGTACCTCTTGTCCACCTCTTGGAGCATACGCTGCGTGGAATAATGGACAGGGCACTTGAGGCAGAACAGAGGCAGGAAGAGGAGGACTTCCTTGCCTCTTAAGGCCCCCTTTATCCAGACAGTGTTCCTGCTGTGCCACCCATCACACAGGAAGAGGATGAGGAGGAGGAAGAGAAGGAGGAAGAGAAGGAGGAGGAAGAGTCAGCATGGAGGTGGAGGCTGGCACTCAGCATCAGCAGCAGCAGCAGTCTTGTAGGGATGATTTACAGTCCCAAGAAACCTGTGGACTTGTACGTGGCTGGGAGGAGGTAGCTGCGGATCATGTTGTCCTTAGTGACCCAGAGGACTCCGGACCGAATGCCTCAGCTAACCTATGCTGCATGGCCTCCCTGATCCTGCAAAGCCTGCGGAAGGATCAAGGAGAGGGACCATTACTGGCTGGCCACTCTCCTTGATCCACGGTACAAGGGTAAGGTTGCCGACCTTATCTTGCCATCGCAGAGGGAGCAGAGGATGAGACATCTCCGGGAGGCCTTGCAGAAAGGTCTGTGCAATGCGTTCCCAGAGACTGGGAGGTTACAAACTCCTGGTCCTGGACAACGTGTTGCTGAGGCATCGGTCAGAAGGAGCAGTGGAGAAGGTGGCCGTCTGACTGATGCTTTCAGACAATTTTTTAGTCCGCAGCCGCAAGGTATGATCGGTTCCAGCAACCATCGCCAGCGTCTGATTTGCATGGTGCAGGAATACCTAGGGGCAAGGTCAGACTTGGACACCTTTCCCACCGAAAATCCTCTGGCTTACTGGGTCTTGAGGATGGATCACTGACCAGAGCTTGCACAGTATGCAATTGAGCTACTGGCCTGTCCTGCATCCAGCGTTCTTTCGGAGCGCACCTTCAGTGCTGCTGGTGGCTTTGTTACCGATCACAGGGTGCGCCTGTCCACCGAATCAGTTGATCGACTGACCTTCATCAAGATGAATCAGTCTTGGATCACCCACAGCTACCAAGCACCTGAAGCTGATGTAACCGAATCATTTTTTTTGAAATATCACATCCCTTCAAGACTGCCTATGCTGATGCTGAGTGACTGTCCTGTTATGTTGATTGTCTATCCTCTTCCTCCTCCGCTGATATGTTGGAAGAACATTTCTGGTTCTGGGTGATGCCATCAGCCCAATTTTTCTGCCCCTGTTTAACAGGGGCATTTAATTACAATTTTAGAAAACGGCCATTTTTAAAAACACTTTAGGCATTGACCCATGTCCCCTGGGGCAGGAGCCAGGTCCCCAAACCCTTTTTAGGACAGCATCTTGCATATTAGCCGTTAAAATTAGCACTTTTAATTTCAAACGTTCGAGTCCCATAGACTGCAATGGGGTTCTAAAGTTCATACGAATTTGGGGTCCGTTCTAAAGTTCTGGTGCGAACCGAACCAGGGGGTGTTCGGCTCATCCCTAGTCAGAACCATGCTTTCTATGCAATTTATTTACATGTTTTTTGGGGATGAGTTATATCAGGGATCTGAAATTAGCGGACCTCCAGCTGTTGCAAAACTACAAGTCCCATCATGCCTCTGCCTTTGGGTGTAATGCTTGTAGCTGTCAGAGTCTTGCTATGCCTCATGGGATTTGTAGTTCTGCAACAGCTGGAGGTCCGCTAATTGCATATCCCTGAGTTATATATTCTCATCTACAGTCATTGGTCAAAGTTAGTCAGGTTAGAAAAAAAAAGACATGTCTACTGAGTTTTATCTTAGTCTACTAAGATTAATTTACGTTGAATTTATCCAGGAAGGAAACAAAAGCCTTATATTTTGTTTCTATTTATTTATTACAGGTATATTCACAACAGTCCCTGCCTTCAAGTAGCTTACAAGCTTAGATACCTAACTCACATGCATACATACACACTTTCTAGGATAAGTAAGAAGGCCAGTATGGTGGCCTGAATTTATGGGAGGAGCCCGGGGGGTATTTAACCAGCCCACTCGCCTGTGGTCTTTGTCGGTTTCCTGTGCGCAATACTACGTCACTAGGCCGACTGCTCGAGTTTCGTTGCCATTCGGATAACTTCTCTCTACTAGAAGTCTCGTGGTTTTCGTTCCCGTTCGTGTTTTGTACAACGTCTCTGGCTCGACTGCCGCAGGTAAGGGTCTCGATTGACCTTCCTTTACTAGAAACATTTCTATTTTTGAGTATCGTTAAAACTTGAAATATCTCGAGTCATTCGTTACAAAACCGGGTCGTTTATCACTCAAAACGCACCATTTTCGCAGCGCCCTTCATTTCACGGGTCTCATTTCAGTAGGAATTGCTCGAAGAAAAACTGCACTGTTTTCGTAACTTGTTGTGTTGTCTGCCTCGTCACCGTGTTCCACAGACAAATCGTTGCCAGTTGCATCACACGGCACAACGATTCGTACCTCTGCCACAGCTGGCTCACGTAGGTCATTTCATCATTTCAATCATTTCTGTCACTCACTGCGCTCCAAATCGAATCCAGTCGCATCCGCTAAATGCGCTGATTCGTTCCGGTGTGCCCCTAGTTGCTCGGCCTCATTTCGGTACATGCTCCAGACCCCGCTCGTTGCTAATCGATCCGGGTCTCTGTCATGGGAATCATTTCACTGTCACCATTACGTTCCGAATCGAAACCAGTCGCATTTCTCAACGCACAGGTTCGATCGACGTGTCCCAGTTGCGTTGGCCTCATTTCAGTACATGCTCTAGAGCCCGCTCGTTGACGGTCGCAGGCTGCGTCCTCTCTGATTCGTAGCTCTATCATGGGAAACATTTCATTGTCACATAGTGCGTTCAGTTCGAATCCGGTTGCATCCCTGTGCATCGATTCGTCCGGACGGCCCCAGGTATTTTTTCAGCCTCATTTCAGTGCATGCTCCAGAGACCGGTTCGGTTCCAGTCTCAGTTCGGGGCCGGCCGATCCAGGCCTCTGTCATGACAGAAGTTGTTCATTTCATTTCACTGTCACGCTCCGCTCTCCGGTTCGAATCCAGTCGCACATTCACATGCACCGATTCGTTCCGGTTCGCCCCAGGTTATTTCCCACATTTCAGTACATGCTCCAGAGTCCGCTTTGTTGTCAGTCGCACTTGCGACACGACCATTTCGTGCCTCTGTCATGGCAATCATACTTCATTTTACTGTCACTTACAGCGCTCCGACTCAAATCCAGTAGCATCCGTGATACATCGATTCGGTTCGGTGTGCCCCAGAGGCAACGGCCACATTTCACTTTCTCCACAGGTTGCCTTATTGTACGGTCACAAATCCAGCACTTATTTACGCTCCTGCATTGGACACAGGTCATCCCATCCTTCATGCAAATGATACGTCGGATTGGGACAGCAAAAAAAAAAAAAGGGGAGGAAAATGATGAACAAATGGTGGTGACAATGAAAGGAACTACGACGAAACTGTCTACTCACCGGTGCACCTCGCTCGTAATAGCCAACCGTTTGCGTCACTCTTCAGTTTACTTGTTAGGCTCCTCACCAGTTTGTCATCTGTTATTTCTCTCTCCAGGTCAGTCAAGTTCAGTAGGTCCACCCTGCACCAGCTTGGACGTTATCTTCCCAGGTAAAAAAAAAAAAAAAGAGAGAGAGGGGAAGGCGTAAAAATGTGACAGCAACCATGCTGGCATACATATATATATATATATATGAAGGCCGTGACAATATATATATATATATATATATATATATATATATATATATATATGTATACGCGTTCGCTCCCGCCTTGGCACTCAGCAACAGGTGGATTCACTTGGTAAAAATAGAGAAACAGTCTTGACTTATGTCACCCTCTATAGGTTCCGGTCGTCCATCCTTCGTCCCCAGAGAGATAGGACATCACTCCTAGGGCACGATTCACCTGGAGCCATGTCCCAAGTCGGCAGCGAAGACTTTACCGCCCCCTTGCCTCCTCGCCCGCCTTCACTGAGCGACAGCATACAGTCCTACAGGGGTTGGACTATCCCCAGGCTGACGGCAGAGCTGAGACGCAAGGGCATTCCCTTCCCCGCTACCGCTAGGAAGGCAGAGCTTTTCAGGCTCCTCTCCACCCCTCCAGCTACAGCCGGGCCCAGTACCCCACCTCAGGCTTCTCTTCAGTCAATCTCAGCGGCTATTTCTCAGCTGCACTCAATGGTGTCGTCCTTAAACAACACGGTCACGGACGTCCAGACCAGAGTGACGCTTCTAGAGGCTCACCCAGCCACAGCTGCCCCTGTTCCAGTTACAGTCCCGCTACCACTGTCGACAGGTAACGCAGGGACATGTCCCGTTGTCCACCCAGCACATCTGGTGCCGGCCGGCATAAGGAAGGACATCTTGGACGGCAAGGATATCAACCTTGCCTCCCTGCTTATCTCAGTCCACGACCTTGCTGAGAACAAGGCCTACACATGGGGAGACGTCTCCGTAGTCCTCAAAGCCAAGGATCCCAGGCTGAACCGCAAACTTTCCATCCCAGAGTTTGCCCTAGCTTTTGGGATGCTTAGAGACGTCATTTGTTCAGCTTCCCCCGCCAGAAGGGAAGAGCTGGACTTGTACCTCCACACAGTGGTGGACCTAGGTTACAAATACGAAGGCTTCGCCTTCTATGATTACCATCGCTCCTTTTCCGCCAAAGTAGCCGCTAAACTGGCACAGTTCCAATCACCCACGGACTGGAGCCTGATGGACACCGAATTGTTCTGCCGGCATTTTGCCGGCCTTCGTTCACCTCTGTGTGCCATCTGCCAATCCTCCACCCATACCGCCCCCTGGTGCGCCAACGTCACGGCTAGCCGCCCGGTAGAGTTCCCCTCCACCTCCGGCACAGGCCAAGGCCCATCAGGCCCTACACCGAAAACACAAGTGGACAAGTTTGGGCGTTCGGTCCGAACCATGGGGGGTGCGGCCATTTGTAATAATTACAACTATGGCTCATGTAATTTTAGCCAGTGCCGCCTATTGCACGTCTGTGTCATATGTCACAGAGCGCACCCCAGAAATCTGTGTGAGGTTAAAGCTCGCAAGGGCTCATGACTGAGCCGCATAGACGTCCTATGCCTGGGCTTCTACCTCTCCATGCACCCCACTCCTTCACTAGCCACTTTCCTCATCGGTGGCTTCACTACAGGCTTCCATACCGGCCTCATCTCCCTGCCCCACACAACCTACGAGTGCGGAAACCTCCGCTCAGCAGCTTCCGACGAGCAGGCCATTGATCAGTTGCTGCAAACCGAGGTGGAACGAGGCTTCGTCATAGGCCCCTTCACACAGCCCCCCTTCAATATGTGGAGAGTTAGCCCTATTGGGCTTATCAAGGGCAAGTTTTCAAATAAAAATCGTTTGGTGTACGACCTGTCTGCGCCTCGTTCTTCCCACATTCCCAGCCTAAATTCCCTGATTCCTTCAGAAGAATTTTCATTAAAATATGCCTCCGTGGACATGGCGATCCAGGCCATCCTTGAAGTAGGCACAGGTGCGTGGCTGTCCAAAGCCGACATATCCGATGCCTTCAAACTGTTGCCTATTCACCCATCCCTCTGGTGCTGGCACGGCATTAAATGGAGAGATCAATATTATTTCGCCACTAAGTTAACATTTGGCTCCAAGAGCAGCCCCTGGCTGTTCGACACGTTCGCACAGTCTCTTGCTTGGATCCTTCGGCACAAGGCCTGTTGTCAGCAAGTTATCCATTACCTGGATGACTTTCTATTGATTGAACAGCCAGGCATACCTCCAAGGGACCTTGGTAAGTTAAGGACCGTCTTTGGGAATCTCAACGTCCCCATCGCCGAACATAAGGTTGACGGGCCCGCACAATTTATCACCTTCCTCGGAGTAAATCTCGACACCAGCGCCATGCAGGCCAGCCTGCCCTACGACAAACTGACCCGCATCAGGGCAGTCCTCCACGAATTCACCAGGGCATGTACAAAGAGGCAGCTACAGGCGCTACTAGGCATGCTGAACTTTGCCATGCGAATTATCCCACAAGGTCGCTCCTTTATCTCGCGCCTGTTGGTCTGCCTTTCTCAGGCACAAGACCCGGATCAAGTCCTTAGCCTGGATGTCGCAGCTGTAGCAGACTTAGCAATGTGGGACGAGTTCCTGTCCTCCTGGAACGGTATCTCCCTGTTCATCCTGTCCATCTCACCTCTCTCACCACAGGTAGTAACAGATGCCGCAGCCTCCAAAGGATTTGCGGCTATTTTTGGCCACCATTGGTTCGCCGGACCCTGGCCTTCTCAAATACTCTTGATCCCTGGGTTTAGTCAGTCTTCATCCCTTTTCGAGCTCTACCCCATTGTAGCAGCCGCCCAGCTCTAGGGTCATACCTGGACAGGACAAACCGTAGGTTTTACCACCGATAACCAGGCCACGGCCGAAATTATCAACAAAGGCAGGTCTAAGTCTCTCTCCGTGATTTGTCCTTCCTTCGCAGGCTGGTGCAGCTGTCTCTGCGACATCAGTTTAATGTGTACAGCACGTTTATCCCTGGAAAGTACAACCTTGCCGCTGACGCTCTGTCCCGTTTTAATTTCCTGTCCTTCTTTCGGCAGGTTCCCAGAGCAGATACGGTGTCAGCGCCTATCCCACACTGGTCTCAGCTGACCCTGGACTAGAGCCGCATCTACACGGAGCCACTCGGCTCATCAACCAATCACTCGCAGACAACACTTTGAAAGCCTACCAGGTAGCCTGGAAAGCGTTCAATACATTTCTGGTTGCCTCCTCAGTAGGCACCCCAACTGATGCCAGGCATATACTAGCCTTCACCTCGTACTGCCATAGTCAACTGGCCTTGTCCTTCAACACCATCCGGTTATACTTAGCTGGCATACAGCACTACCTCTCATTACAGGATCCTACCAAACCATCCATCTTCTCATCTCACGCTATCCGAGCCGTCCTGCGCAGCATTCAGAAACAGCAACCACCACACAAGGTCAAGCGGCTCCCCATCACCAGTTCCATCTTCAGGGACATGTCCAACATGCTTATCAGCTACCCCTTCGGTGTTCTCCCCAGTATGGTCATACAGGCGGCCATTTATCCAGCCTACTACGGCTTTCTACGACCCAACGAATTCACCCATAACAACACACACAGTCCAGTCCTTCGCAGACGTCATCTCATCCGTCACCAGGACCACTTCATTCTCCACCTCCCGGTTACCAAGACTCAGCAAGCAGGCACCGGCGTAGATATCCACCTCTACAAAACCAACAACGCCTGGTGCCCGGTCGCTGTACTTTCACAGTTGCTCTCTCTTCTACCCGAGCTCCCGGACTCTTGTCCTCTGTTGCCCTTCCCGGTCAAACCACTAACGAACCACCAGTTCATCAAGCATGTAAGGGTTCTTCTCCGCAATTTGCTCCTCAATCCCGGTGAGTACTCCGGTCATTCCTTCCGCATCGGAGCAGCTTCATCTGCATCCCGGCACGGGGTCCCGGACCACGTCATCAAAAGATTGGGCAGGTGGAAATCAGCCTGCTTCGCTCGATACATCCCTAACCCACAGGTAGAAATGTCTCAGGCATTCTCCCAACTGGCTCAGTAAGATAAAGCTGAAAACAATAAAAATCTCTTACCCCTACCTAAGTGTTTTTGCCCCCTTATTTTGGTATACCGTCCATTAGACCAGGGCACACTTTCAGGTCCATTTCATATAGGGTATCTTATCATAGACTTGTATTGCTCAGATACGTATCGGACATAGGGCTTCGACCATAAGTAAGAAGGCCAGTATGGTGGCCTGAATTTATGGGAGGAGCCCGGGGGGTATTTAACCAGCCCACTCGCCTGTGGTCTTTGTCGGTTTCCTGTGCGCAATACCCACCCTCCCATCCCCTTTTTTAAGGCATTTCTCAAAACATTTCTCTTCAAACTAATTTATTTCTAATCACTGGGTATGCCCCCTTATTTTGGTATACCGTCCATTAGGCCAGGGCACACGTTCAGGTCCATTTCATATAGGGTATCTTATCATAGACTTGTATTGCTCAGATACGTATCGGACATAGGGCTTCGACCATAAATTAGGAAAGGTGCCAATTATCTTACTGGCATGTCTTTGGAGTTTGGGAGGAAACCATAGTACCCGGAGGAAACTCATGCAAGTACAGGGAGAACATGTAAATCCCATCCAGATAGTGCCTGACAGGCATACCAGCCATATGTGCTAACCACTGCCCTAAAGCATGATTCATTGTGCTCCACCAGGGCAAAACTCTTCCTTATCCCTTGCTGACATGTCCAGCATATATGTGCCATGTTGCTTAGCTGAAGGTATCTCCTGAAGCAGGCATGTCAAACTAACACTAAAAATTTGTGACAGTTAGACCAATAAGTTGTAAGGTCATCATGGAGCTGAAGTCAAGCATTGTAATCGGGATTTTTGAGTGACTATCCACCACATCATGTTACACAAAAATTCAAGGTGTGTGTCAAAAGAGAAGATTTGGGCTCTGATTTTCAAAAGTTTGGGGCAATACTTTCCACTCTCTTGTTCTAGGTAGGGGTTCAGAGACATAAGCTAGAACTCCAGGCTCTCTTTTCATTGCACACAAGGAGACATCCTACTTCCATAGGCAAACTATGGATACAGATTACTCTCGTTAGCTGTTTTAAAGTCATCACATGACACTTGCGCCCTTTGTCTCAAGTCACCTAGTATCGCCACAGGAGAGTTTGAACCAGCACCCTAAGACAAACTTTGTTAGGCAAAGAGTAACGGCACATCAGGAAATCTCAAATCCCCAGCAGAGTCCAATATCTTTTTAATGTTACACACCAAAAGTAACTGATCAACACCCAATGTTCTGAGGTCTTCAGCCAAGTTATTAGAATTTGAGATGTTTATTTTAACAAACATATACATTTTACTGAAGAATAAGCAATTATAATATGTCCACAGTAAAGTAAAAACAGATTCTGGCAATGCAGTTTCTACTCAGAATGTCTACGCATCAAAATTATTCAGTATTTCTGGTGCTCATAACATCACTGACAAAAACATTTTTCATTCTACAAGAGTCCTCACACTAATTGACCTTGAACATTCAAAAAGTAGAAGTTCTGTTCAGGGGAGAACACAGACAGGAAACTCTATATCAGTTCCACACACACACACTTGTGAGGTGCTGGTTTTCCTTTTCCATAAATTTGACCAGAGAAACAACTTCTACTTGACTTCTTAGCTTGTCGCCTCCCTCTTGCTCACTAGACTGACAGGGCAGCCACTAAACAAGTAGTGGGGTTCTTAGTTCCAACAGGGCCTTACCTGTGTCACAAGAAATAAGAGGAAATATCAGGACAATATATGTTGCATTGTTGAAGTTATGTTCTAGCTGCCGCCTTGCTGTCTTTGTTTATTATAGGATATTTTTGTTTATCCTTGATCTGATGGTGCCCCATCAGCTCAATAAGCTGTATGTATTTGTGTTGTAGAATTCATAGTATGTTATTGGGAACAGGTAATAGGATGGCATATAACGGGTTTTTAAGGCGTTATTTAAATGGGTAGTAAACCTTGGCTGTTTAGAAAAAAAACAAACACCTGTAAGGCAATTGCATAATGTGATAGTATGCATCGCATACTAGCACAATATGAAATACTTACCTTGGAACTAAGCCTTCCAGCAGCGTACTATCACCGCTGAGGTGTCTTTCTTCCAGATTTGCTCGTTCTGGCTGTGTGATTGGCTGGAGCTGTGATGACATCACTCCTCAGTTTCTGGCAAGAAGCTCTGAAGGTCCAGCAAGGTATGTCAGACCTTCAGAGCGCATTCGACGGTGATGTCATTGTCTGCATTCAAGGTGAATATCTCCTAAACGGTGCATGTTTAGAAGATATTTTTACCTACAGATAAGTCTTATTATAGGCTTATCTTTAATTGCTGTCATGTCTCCAGTAAGCCCCCAGTTACATTAATACAGGACCAAAATAAGCTTTATATAGGGTTTCTTATGCCTAGAAACCCACAAAACAATATGTTATTACCACACCCTCCGGATTACATCTGTTGCCTCTGCTGTCCTATATAAAATTGTAGTTGCTTAGTAGTGCCTGCAACATATGATTGATATTGCCTGGTGGGAGGAGTGACAGAGCAAACAATAGTTTGTGTTTAAAACTTACACTTCTGAGCAGCCTACAAATAATTATTCAAGTAGTATCTGTGTACTACAAAGATACTTAGGCTGAAAAGATGTTCTGCCAGCCCACTACTATTTTCACAGCCATACTAGCTACTAGGACATGTAGTCTGATAGCGGGAACTCACATCCCTGCAATAATACATGGCCTCATTGTCGCTCCTCCCATTGGCCAATGTTCTGCTTCTGTAGGATTAAAGCATTTTAAACTACATTGTTAAGGTATTCTGACTGTATGTTTAAAAAAAATATTTGAATGCTTTACAGCAGACGGGGGAAGTAAATAAGAAAATCTTGTATGCTGGAGTTGGGCTTTCATTTATTTGAGAATTGTGACTGGATTATGGATTGGATTGGATGTATTTAATCTAGTTTTCAATTGTTAGCTATTGTAGGCCAGCTTTCAAGCTCAGAGAAAGCTATCTCTAGCTCCAAGTGCTGTAATTGATGCATACATTCTGTTTTACATATTGAATTATTTGCTCTTGGATTACAGTTTTATAAGCTTTCCATAGCATAATAGTGGAATTTACAGTTTTCATCTCTTAACTCCATTCAACTCCATGCTGTGGTTTGTTCATTAACCACTTTCATACCGTGCGACTTTCCACATTCCTCTCCTACATGTAAAAATTATATTTTTTTTGCAAGAAAATTACTCAGAACCCCTAAACATTACATATATATTTTTTAGCAGAGACCCTAGGGCAGTGGTTCCCAACCCCTCTAATGCCATGACCCCTTGATAAAAAATTACCCAAGTTGTGGGAACCCCTAAAGCTTCATTCCCACGAGGCAGATCCCCTGCCACGGAGTGCGCCTCTGTCCGCCAGCTCAGCGGGAGATCTCACTGTGGATCTCCGCTGAGCCAGTGGATGACAGGTCCTTCTCTGCTCACTGAGCGGGGAGGGGCTTGTCGAGCGCCGCTGACTGCTATGGAGAGATCGGACGAAAACGGACATCATCAAATCTCATCCAATCCGATCCGCCAGGGACGGATGCGAATGTAGGGTCATCTGCCTGATTTTAGGAGATCAGACCGGGTCGGATGTCAGCGGACATGTCACTGCTGACATCCGTCGCTCCATAGACTAACATGGAGGGCTCGTTCAGGTCCACTGACAAAACTGACAGGTGGACCTGAACGGTCCTACAGTGTGAAAGGGGCCTAACAGTAAAATTATTTTTGTAGCGTGGGTTGTCAGCACTCAAGGCAAGACAAATAATTTGCGCCCCTAACCCACGGACATTTAGTGATCCATGAGTCCCTTCCACCCGTACAGTATTAAAACCCCTTATGGTACATTTTCGAATGTACCACTCCTTCTATTTGTTCTCCTTTCTTTCCCTTTTATCTCTCTCTATCTTACTTTCTTGTTTTTTTCCCCCCTTCCCTCTCTCTAGCCGTTGTTCTTTTTCTTTCTCTTATTCTTTCTCTCCCTTTTTCTTTATTACTCCCCCTCTTTTTCTCTCCCTTCCATGTATTCTCTATTTTTATTCCTTCTCTTACTCCTTGTTGGGGGGAATGGGATGATTGGCAGTGCTGGCGGGGGGGGGGGGGGGGTGAGTGGCAGTGCTGGTGGGGATGGGATCAGTGGAAATCAGTCAAGTTAGGTGCTCTTGATTAAGGTCATCTGTTGATCTGAGAACTGTAGTGGGGACTTTTAATGGCAACTATAATCACACGTAGTGTTACTGTGTCTCCAGCTCTGTGGTGTCTCGCAGCAGTGACACCTATGCCCAAATCAGGAGATAGGGTCTTCTCCATCTCCTCCCACTTCACATTTCTTACCAGTCAGCTGACCTCTAGTCTCTGCCCCCCCCCCACCCATGCCGTGAACTGAATGGGCGGCTGCAAAGAGGCTGAGTGGGTGGCCACAGGCTGCACGAGAAGCCTATCTGGGTGGCAACAGGCTCCAGGGACAGCCCTGCTGGGTGGCCGCAAACGGCTGGGAGAGTGGTGCAGGCTTTAGGAACAGCCCAGGATTTGGTGACCCCTGGTAAATCGCGGCGGTCATTGCAATTTTTTATGTCACACAGTATTGCGCAGACATTTTTTTGGGGAAAAAAACACTTTCGTGAATTAAAAGAAAAAAAAAACATTAAAGTTAGACCAATTTTTTTGTATAATGTGAAAGATGATGTTAGTAAATAGATACCTAACATGTCACGCTTTAAAATGGCGCACACTCATGGAATGGCACCAAACTTCCTCATGTGTCTTTTAACGTTGCTTTACATATGCGGACGCGACCTACCTATGCGTTCGCTTCTGCATGCTAGCACACGAGAATGGGGGTGCTTTAATTTTTTTTATTGTTTAACTTATTTACTTTTTTTATTTTTACACTTTCCCTTTAAAACTGTTTTTTTATCTCTTCTATTCCTATTGAAAGGAATGCAAACATCCTTAATAGGAATAGTGCATGACAGATCTTCTTTATGGAGTGATGTGAGGCCCTCTAGGCTGGAAAACCTGAGATCAACAAAAAAAGAAAACAATATAAGGCTTTCCAGTGGAATACACCACAGTGTTCACAACTGCCAGGGCTGGACGGGATGTCATAATGTCACACCTGGCCTCCAAGAGTCATAGAGCTAACCAGCACCATCTGGTCCTTGGTCAGCTATATGGTAAGCTTCTGCCGCTGGTGTTCTGTCAAAACAGCCAACTCATCAAATTCTCCAACCACATCACTTCTGGTGGCTTCCCAGCATCAGTAATTGAACAGTTCAATGAGTTGGCTTATTTGACACAACACCGGTCCCGTATACACTTCAATAGATGATATAATGAGAGGACATTGTTAGTCCGCCCGTTAGTAACCAACAACATGGCCGCCTCCAAGGCAGTAACACCTTTTTCCCTCCTTAGCCACTGTTCTTTCAAAACAGCCAACTCGTCACATACTGAAGTGTATACGGTGTTGGTGTTGTGTCAAAACAGCCAGCTCGTCGAAATGTCCAACTATTGGATCAAAAAGAAGCACCTCCACCAGTGAGAAAAAGGGGTCGCTTACCAGAGCTTGAGATCTCAGTGTTAAGTGAGATCAAAAGGACATATATATAAATGATCTGGATGAACCGTCACAGGAACCACACCGGACTCTCCTCAATGTTAATTCCAATGAGTAAAGCGATAGTGCCACAATTCATATGGAAAAACAAAAAGACACTTGCATAGCGTAAAAAACCCTTATTTATTATATCGCAAAAGTAAAACCAGTACACTCACATATACAGAGAAATTCTGAGCATTTTGCAAAAACGAAAAAAAAAAACGCCTGCCCTTCTGGGTCTGGCGTTGAACGCGGTGACGTTAGCATGTGGTATTTCCCTACGCGTTTCGTCACTAGATGGACGAGTCTTATTTTACTTTACTATATTCATTTAATTTATTTACTCTTTTAGATTCTGATCTGCGGCCCATATGTGCATACATCATACTCTGGCATTGTGATGTGGCTGTTCGCTTCTCCCGTTGGCTGCTGTTTCCCACTGCCCCTTCTCCATTCCTCCATGTTCCTTGGAGAGCTATGGCTTAGGGTGAAGGAGATGTGTCCCCGCCTCAACCCCGGGGGAGACGGCTCATTCAGTGCCACCATCCTATTCCCTTTTTGGCTCTGTTGGGTTATTCATCTGAACGTGGCCAAAGGTAATGCATCCACTTTCAACACCTGCTCTCTTTTTGAAAGCAATGATTTTTCATTTGAGACTGTGACCGACCAATTTACTTATTTACGTCATCTCTTTATTTAGCGATTTTTGATGCATCCCCCTCCTGATGATTGGCTGAAATTGCCATGAAACACGTAGAGTCCATACTCAGGGATGCCAAGTCAAGTTTGCTACAATCATGAATTTCTTTTATTCATTTATAGTTATATTTATTAGGATAACCATGCTCACCTGCTCTGTATATCCATTAAATTTTTTAATTGTGATTGTTTGTACCAATTATGTCTATCCATTATATACATTAAATATGTCAACATGATTATTACTACAATTAATTATGCTTCTTGTTGCATGACCCATGTATTATATATTATGATACATTATATATACTTACTATTTAGTATTTGTATTTAATTTATTGGATTGATTAGCAACGTTCTATGGGTATACAGATTTTCCCCGTAGGGACAGTGACAATTAATTAAATTTTAGGTATCCTAGACCATTTCAAACACATATCCATGCCTCATTTAACCACTTGCCGACCGCCGCACGACGATGTACGTCGACAGAATGGCACGGGCAGGCATATGGGCGTACATGTACGTCCCTGCCTTCCCGCTGGTGGGGGGCCCGATCGCCCCCCCCGGTGCCAGCGGCGGTCGGTATCCGTTCAGGAGCAATCCGGGATGAGGGGGCGGCCATTCGTTCATGGCCACCCCCTCGCGATCGCTCCTGACGAATGGAAGTGAAGCGTGACATCACTTCCTCTCCTGTAATGTAAACACAGGCAGAGGAAGTGATGTAATCTCTCCTCCGTGTCGGTATTTTTCGTTCCGGCACCGAGGAGAGAGGATCGGTGAGTTGCACCAACACACCACACGTACAGTAGAACATGCCAGGCACACTCTCACCCCCCCTTCACCCCCCGATCACCCCCCCAATCACCCCTGCACCCCCAGTCACAGTGACACCAATTGCATTTTTTTTTTTTTGCATTGGTGTCATTTGTGACTGTAATAACTGTTAGGGCAGTTAGGGTTAGCCCCCTTTAGTTCTAAGGTACCCCCCTAACCCCTCCAATAAAGGTGTAACCCCGTGATCACCCCCGTCACCAGTGTCACTAAGGCTGGGTTCACATTGCAGCGGTTTATGAGAACGGATGTGATTCGCACCGCACTGCAGTGCAAATCACATCCGATCTCTGTGCGATTCGAGTTCAGCCATACAGATAGTATGGCTGAATTCGCGTCGCACCCGCCGCACCCGCCGCACCCGCCGCACCCGCCGCAGACTCGCACGGGACCCTTTTTTTGGTCCGCAGCAGAATCGGATCGCATGGGTGTTCACACCATGCGATCCGATTCCTGTCCGAGTTTGCAGATCGCACTGCGATATGCGAATTGATCTGGGGGTGTCATTAACATTTCACTGACACTCCCAGCAGTTCGCATAGGGCAGTGTGATGCGGGAACCCGCCGCGGATTTGTGGCGTTCCCGCATCGCTCCAGTGTGAACCCAGCCTAATAAGCGATCGTTTTTCTGATCGCTGTATTAGTGTCACAGGTGACGCTAGTTAGGCAGGTAGGTATTTAGGTTCGCTGCAGCTTTTTATAGCGCCAGGGACCCCATATACTACCGCATAAAGCCCCCTGATTGCCCCCTAGTTAACCCTTTCACCAGTGATCACCATATAACTGTTACAGGTGACTGGTTGGTTAGTTATTTTTTTATAGTTTCAGGGCACCCGCCATTATTACCTAATAAAGGTTTAACCCCCTAATCACCCAGGGGGTGATATAAGTTTGAGGGTCAGATAAGGTCTGCGTCGCCCCAGGCAGCGTCAGGTTGGTGCCAGTACCGCTAACACCCACACGCAAAGCATACACCTCCCTTAGTAATATAGTATCTGATCAGATCTATATTAGCGTCGCCAGCAGTTTAGGTTTCCCAAAACGCATTGTTAGCGGGATCAGCCCAGATACCTGCTAGCACCTGCGTTTAGCCCCTCCGCCAAGCCCAGACCAGCCCACCCAAGTGCAGTATCGATCGATCACTGTCACTTACAAAACATAACGCACATAACTGCAGCGTTCGCAGAGTCAGGCCTGATCCCTGCGATCGCTAACAGTTTTTTTTGTAGCGTTTTGATACAGTCGCTGACAGCCTAGGTGCTTTTTTACCTGTGAGTCTCACTAGTGTACCCCTAAATTTAGGGGTGTCTACTTTCCAAAATGGGGTCATTTGTGGGCGTTTTGTGCCATCTTGGCATTTTATGGCCTTCAAAACTGTAATAGGTAGTGAGGAGTGAAGTCAAAAATTTACGCCCATAGAAAGCCTGAAGGCGGTGCTTGGTTTTCGGGGCCCCGTACGCGGCTAGGCTCCCAAAAAGTCCCACATATGTGGTATCCCCGTACTCAGGAGAAGCAGCAGAATTTATTTTGGGCTCTCATTTCACATATGCCCATGGAATGCGTGAGCAATATATCATTTAGTGACAACTTTGTGAAAAAAAAAAAAAAAAAAAAAAAGTTTGTAATTTTCCCGCAACTTGCGGCAAAATATAAAATATTCCATGGACTCAATATGCCTCTCAGCAAATAGCTTGGGGTGTCTACTTTCTAAAATGGGGTCATTTGTGGGGGTTTTGTGCCATCTTGGCATTTTATGGCCTTCAAAACTGTAACAGGTATTGAGGAGTGAACTCAAAAATGTACGCCCTTAGAAAGCCTGAAGGCGGTTCTTGGCTTTCGGGGGCCCCGTACGCAGCTAGGCTCCCAAAAAATCTCACACATGTGGTATCCCCGTACTCAGGAGAAGCAGCAGAATTTATTTTGGGGTGTCATTTCACATATGCCCATAGCATGTGTGAGCAATATATCATTTAGTGACAACTTTGGGAAAAAAATAAATAAATAAATAAAAGTTTGTAATTTTCCCGCAACTTGTGGCAAAATATAAAATATTCCATGGACTCAACATGCCTCTCAGCAAATAGCTTGGGGTGTCTACTTTCTAAAATGGGGTCATTTGTGGGGGTTTTGTGCCATCTTGGCATTTTATGGCCTTCAAAACTGTAACAGGTAGTGAGGAGTGAACTCAAAAATGTACGCCCTTAGAAAGCCTGAAGGCGGTTCTTGGCTTTCAGGGCCCCGTACGCAGCTAGACTCCCCAAAAATCTCACACATGTGGTATCCCCGTACTCAGGAGAAGCAGCAGAATTTATTTTGGGGTGTCATTTCACATATGCCCATAGCATGTGTGAGCAATATATCATTTAGTGACAACTTTGTGAAAAAAATAAAAAAATAAATAAAAGTTTGTAATTTTCCCGCAACTTGTGGCAAAATATAAAATATTCCATGGACTCAACATGCCTCTCAGCAAATAGCTTGGGGTGTCTACTTTCTAAAATGGGGTCATTTGTGGGTGTTTTGTGCCATCTTGGCATTTTATGGCCTTCAAAACTGTGATAGGTAGTGAGGAGTGAAATTACAAATGTACGCCCTTAGAAATCCTGAAGGCGGTGCTTGGTTTTTGGGGCCCCGTACGCGGCTAGGCTTCCAAAAAGTCGACCACATGTGGTATCCCCGTACTCAGGAGAAGCAGCAGAATGTATTTTGGGGTACAATTTCACATATAACCATGGCATGTGTGAGCAATATATCATTTAGTGACAACTTTGTGTAAAAAAAAAGAAAAATTTTTTTTTGTCATTATTCAATAGCTTGAGGCAAAAAAATAAAATATTCAATGGGCTCAACATGCCTCTTATCAATTTCCTTAGGGTGTCTACTTTCCAAAATGGGGTCATTTGGGGGGGTTTTGTACTGCCCTGCCATTTTAGCACCTCAAGAAATGAGATAGGCAGTCATAAACTAAAAGCTGCGTAAATTCTAGAAAACGTACCTTAGTTTGTAGATGTGACAACTTTTGCGCAAACCAATAAATATACAGTTATTGACTTTTTTCTTACCAAAGACATGTGGCCTAAATGTATGACTAAAATTGAGTTTATTGGATTTTTCTAATAACAAAAAGTAGAAAATATCATTTTTTTTCAAAATTTGCGGTCTTTTTACGTTTATATCGCAAAAAATAAAAATCGCAGAGTCAGTCAAATACCTTTAAAAGAAAGCTCTATTTGTGGGAAAAAAAGGACGCAAATTTTGTTTGGGTACAACATTGCATGACCGCGCAATTACCAGTTAAAGCAGCGCAGTGCCAAATTGTAAAAAGACCTCTGGTCATTGACCAGCAAAATGGTCCGGTCTGAAAGTGGTTAAAGTCCCATAATCCACTTTTTTCATTTCCTTTTAGTAATACAGGAATGGAGGCGTGCTTATGTTGCATTGGGGTCCAAACAGGTCACATGCTTTTTACTATGCATGACTAAGTTAATGGTGGTGAGAATAGAGTGTAGGTAATCCTTGTAAATGTAGTAGGGTTCACTCCAAATATCTACAAGGTTGTTTTGGAGAATAAATATTAATATTAGTATCAGTATACAATTGCTGGCCATCAAATGGAACCTAATCTGTCTCTGGGTAAAGTGTCAGATTCAAGTCTATTCAAGTCTATTACAAAAAGCACAGGAAAAATGTGTCAATAACGTGATAAAAAAATGCCAAATGCATCACAAAAAGCGCTGTAGAAATGGATCAAAAGCAAACTGCATAGGTGTGAACCAAGTCTTAGTGAGTGAAAACAGTTGTTTCTTATTACTGAACTAGTTCTTGTATTAGCAAATATCTACCTGAATCAGGTAGATAACTTCAAAAATGAAGATGAATTTGTGACTTTTTTTAATTATAGGGAGTTGTGGGCAGGGCTTAATGCTCCCAATTGGAGAACCCGCTAATAGCGCTCACTAATGTCTGCATCTACAGGCGGAGGCTGCTAACAGCTGAAATCAGTCTTAAGGCAGCACTGTGACTTAGAAGCGAGAAATGTTTTGTTAACTCTCTAAGCCCCAGTACAACACTTGCTAATGCCAGCACTACAGACGGAGGCTGCGGTCACGCATAATCAGTGTAAGGCAGCACTCTAACTTAGAAGCAAACAGGTTCCTCTTGTAAGTTAACACTTTTGTGTATGTTTCACTTCCTATAATTTTCTCCCAATGGATGCAGCAATTCAGAGGAGCCTGTAACCCACTCCACCAGCACAGCCTTACATGTTGAGATGGACATTTTATAGATAGGCAACTCCTATCCTCACATTGATTAGTGGTTCCAAATTAACAATAACTACTGCAGTAGAGAACAGACACAAAAGATACGCTCTGCATATTTCCAAATAACTGTTCTGCTTTATTATGATGCAATTGAAGGTTTTTCTACACATGATTACGCAGGTAACACATTAATATTACAGTTGTACATTTATGGTAACAAGGGGCGTAACATAGGCAGACTAATTCTAATCAGGACTCGAAAGAATGCAAACATGTACTGAAAACATTATTAGTGCCGTGTGCACAGTGAGGGCAGTGTGCAATACATATAAAATTGAATAGAATTGCATACAGAACTTACAAATTTTCGTTACAGTCTTCCCCCCAACACAACAGTGAGGTCTGAAAAAAATTATGTCAAAACTATTACCCCTAATAAACAATCAGTTTTCTGCATTTATGCATTCAAGACAGATTTGAAAATCGAGCAAAGTAATCCAAAATAATTTTTTAGCTACTTTTAACACAGGGTGCACCAGTGACACAGAGCAATATGGGCATCAAGGAGCAAGCATTATGTTTTTGATTTTTTTATACAGACAATACAGCAGAAGATGTTTGCCTACAGACTCATCCATTTGACAGACAGAAAGAATGCATCCACTCCCCCCATTTAGTTTTGTTCGTGTTAGTTTAGGCTAAAAAACAACAGGCTTTTTCCGAAAGTATTTCTAATTCAAATAGGGAAAATTGTGAAAATAACATTATTTTATGATTCGCAATGTAAATAGTAAATATTCATATCTAACATTTCAGTCCATTCACTCTGGCTCAGAAATCAGTCTAAGGGATGTCTTTTTGTAATTTATTGCTGTATAAACTTGTACCAGGGGAGGGTAGGGGAGTATGGGGTATTTAGAAATGCCACGCACAACTTGCAGAGCATACTTCTCTATCAGTGGCAGTAGCACAAGTACAGTTTGACTAATACAGTCTGTAGATGCACAGCTGAAGACCATACAGGAACATGTAGCATGAGTTGTTAAAGACTAGACTTCTTGCAGCTGGGGACCACAAGACAGTTTGCAGCCCAAATAGACAGGCTATGAACAGTTCAAGCATCATCAGCTGGAAACCATGGATAGACTGTAGCACAGAAATTAGGCTTGACTCACATCCCGGGGAAGAGAAAAAGAAAAGTCTATGGGCTTTGTCCATAGAAGAGTAGTCCAGCAGCCAGTACAAAGGTGCTACAGGTGCAGACAGCCCCCTGAAGCTTCCAGGTGAGTTCCCTCTTAGCTCAAAGATCTATCTCCACAGGGGTAAAAAGACAATCCCATCAGTGCTCCAGACAATTTATCACCATCTAGGAACACTTCCTCAGGGATTGGTCAGACCCTAATAAATATTCAGGTGTTTTTTTTTTTAATTCTCCCTTCCTAAGCTTTAGAAATGTCTTCTAGAGGCAGGGGGAAGCCAGCCTGTGAAACTCAGAACAGACCAGAGTAAACAATCACTGCTTCTCTGATTACAGAGCAAGCCAAAAAACAAATTTACCTAGCAGCCCAACTAGGATGGTGCTACAGCTGGAGCTTTCTCTCCTGTGCTTATGTGGTAGAGTGAGTAGTCTTCATCCATGCTAGGTTGGAAAGGAAGAGATGGAACCATTTTCTATAAAGAAAAGTGTAGCTTGCCAAATTCCAATGCAACATTACATTTAATAAAGAAGACCGAGGGCTATTTCACACTGGTGTTGCCATGTACTTGTTCGATGTGCAATATATTGCAGTTCCATTAGTTTGTGAATGACACCCCAGTGCACTGTCCAGTAGAGTGCAATGTACAATGAACTGCAGTGCACTATACAACACACATAGGGGTTGATTTACTAAAGGCAAATTGACTGTGCACTTTTGCAAGGGCCGATGCACTCTGTAAGTGCAGTTGCTCCCGAGCTTAGTAAATTAGGGAGAGCTCTGCTGAGTTCCATCTTCCAATCATATTCAAGTAAAAGTGAATTTTTTTTTAATTTTCCTTGCACATGATTGGGTATTCTTTTTAAAGTGAAACTTTACCTCATTTACTAAGCTCTGGAGCAATTGCAATTGCACAGTGCAACTGCACTTTCAAATGTGCACAGTCTATTTGCCTTTAGTAAATCAAACCCATACCGTCCACATTCATAAAAAGGGTAATTTTGATTTGTTGTGGTGTATTGGGAGCTCATTCATGATAATTGAGTTGCCTTAATGCAACACAGAAAGTAACTCAGTTTAACACACGTGTTAGCACACCAGAACTAATTGTTAAAATGTGAATCAGCATAGTGTATTACAAATACTACTGAAAGAAAAAACAAGATATCACAGATGTACAGTATGGTGATAATGGAAATTATTTATATTCTGTAAATGTATGCAGAATTGCAGCTTGGAATCATTGGAGGGTGTTTTGACTGATAGTATGTTCTGCCCGAAGATCTGTAGTATTTAAAGAAAGATGATGCAGATTTATTATATACTACATTATATGCTATCATTTCCTAGGTCTTTCCTAACCTATGTATTTTGTAATAATCTGCTTGCTAAATATGAGATAAGCATTCAAATATTAATTAGATGAGAATAATTTATGTAGGTCACACAAGTGAAATATCATCTTTTTTAATTCATTAGTAACATGCATTTTTAACACTGGAGGGATAAAACATAGCACTAATTAGACTAACTATTTAAACCTTCCTGATGCAATCTTGCTAATTGGAAACTCTAATTAAAACCAACAGGTTTATGCATTAATCCAATGTGTACTCTAAACACATGAAACCATTTGTACTTGCTATGCATTATAGAAGCCCTCAGCTGTTAGTGTGATAGAAAATTAGATTAGAATTTTAAATGTTTTTAGAACTGTTAAGTGGAAAGGATGCAAAAAAATTTAATTTTTTTCCATTCTGATTGGTTGGAATGAAAAGCCTTTAAACAATAAAGTGTTCAAATATATAAAAGTGATTACTATAACTCTTGAAACTCCACTGTTTAACCCATAAGAGTGAACATCCCAACTACAGTGCCTTGAAAAAGTATTCATAACCCTTGACATTTTCTACATTTTGTCATGTTACAACCAAAAACGTAAATGTATTTTATTGGGATTTTATGTGATAGACCAACACAAAGTGGAACATAATTGTGAAGTGGAAGGGAAATAATAAATGGTTTTCAACTATTTTTACAAAAAAAATCTGAAAAGTGTGGGGTGCATTTGTATTCTGCCCCCTTTACTCTGATATCCCTAACTAAAATCTAGTGGAGCCAATTGCCTTCAGAAGTATAATATCTACTAGAGTCCACCTATGTATAAATACAGCTGTTATGTGAAGCCCTCAGAGGTTTGTTAGAAAACCTTAGTGAACAAACAGCATCATGAACGCCAAGGAATGCATCAGACAGGTTAGGGATAAAGTTGTAGAGAAGTTTAATGCGGGGTTAGGTTACAAAGCATAATCTCCACAATGGGACACAGATGGCAAAAAACTGACTGACAGGGGTTATAACCCTCCCTTACACTACCCAAAATGTAAAAAAATTAATTGTTTTTTTAAGACACTTTAAAGTTTAATTGAAAGGTGCTACTATTGGTGAATATATTTTCTTTTTCAACATATGTATATTTTTCCTAATTATTATCTGTAGGCTTATTCAGTAGGGTATCCTAACCAACAAGGTTTCAGCTTGCTTTAGTCGGAACCACTGAAAAATCAATCTATTGGTTACTGCACTTTACCCTTTACCCAATGGTCATCAATATGTCAATATACATACAGGTAAATGCCTACAAGAGTGACAGTATTTCTTTACATGAAAATGTCCACTGCCATGTTTTAATGTTACTGGCTGTGCTGGCACTGATAAAACAAGTCAATGAGAACTCTAAATAAATGCTCAGCAAACACCTTGTAGGCATTTGAAATGCACTTATTCAGAGTAACTGTGATATTAATTTGCTCCTAGAGGAATATCCTAACTATCCTAGTATGCCCCTAGCTTTAAAACAGCTTCCAAATGCAAAAACAATCTATGTAGGTTTTACAATTTTTTTTATCTGTAAATGTAAGCCCTTTTTTTTAAACACATGCCTTCCGTGCTGCTGTACATTACTGCAAAAATAATTAGGTCTAAAAAGCAACTATGCATACAAAATAATATAATATAAAAAAATATGATATATTGCTAACTACTCCTTAGATGGGATGGCTATGGGTTTTTTCTGCTTGCATTTTTCACCTGGTGATTCTGCTAGTAACACATTTCCTGTCCCCAGTAAGTCAATCATGATGTCACACAATATGACTGAAGAGAATCTGGATAATTGATTTAATATGTGGAGACAAACAGAAAAAAAACAATTCTTCTCAAAGGATTATGTTTAGAGATACTGGAGATCAGGACAATACAATTATTACAAAAGATAGCTAATACATTACAACACAATCTGCTTCTTCTTATGAAACAATAAAACACAAAACCAAGCATAAAAATAATAAATTGCATTAACATGAAATAAAGAAGAGACAATACCATGAGACAAACAGGAACAGTTAATACGGTATTCTCTGCTTAACTATGATCTAAGAAGAGCAACATATTTTAAAGTGATTGTAAAGTCTTGTTTTTTTCTCGTGGAGATTTTTTTTGAGGTGGAGGCAAACAGTATATAACCCCCCCTCCCTCCACGGCTGGTCAGTAACACTTACGCTATCCCCTGCTTGGAGGCAGCGACCTTCCATTGTCCTGCTCTCCACGGGTCATCACGGCAGCAGCGGCTTCCATTTCCTCCCTCCTCCTCCTCGGCGGCCAATCTGGGGTCTTCTCTTTATGGCCACCCGCTTATGATTGGCCGGACTGAGGATCAGTGTTTCAACAGTGAATGTTCATTCACTGTTGTAACACACCTGGGTGGGATCAGAGCGCATTCTCAGCGACCCAAGCCCACCCTATTTTGAAGCCTATTAGAGCCTTTGGTTCTAATTAGGTGCTTAAATTTTTTTTAAACGGGACGCTGCAATTCATGCGTCCGGTATCACGCTCTGCCTGAATCTATCATTTGCATATAGGGGATGGCATGGAGAGAGGGGGTGGCATACGAGCGCCCCTAATGGATGGGCCGCCGCTGCCATTCAGCCCCACCCCCTTTCTCTCCTGATTGGCTAACTGAGTTTGAGTGACAGCTGCAGGAGCCAATGGTGCCACATTTGTGTGTCAACAAATCAGAAGAGTCCTGGATAGCAGAGAGAATCATGAACATTGCTGGACAGAGATGCGGGGTCAGGTAAGTTATAAGGGGTGCTGGGGAGACTGCTGCACACAGAAGGTTTTTTTATGCATTTTTTATGCATTAAGTTAAAAAAAACCTTCTGCCTTTACAACCTCTTTAAACTCCAATGAAATAAAGTAGTCTCTGCCAAACTTCCGGACATGTCACTTATCCACTTGCCGACCGATATTTTTAATTAGCTGCTAGATCACGTCCCCCTCACGCCGGCTCACTGTTTTTACTGGAGCAACCAAGAAATAATCCGACGGGTCGTGTGGCTGGCCATAGCGGTTACCAGAGACCAGATTGTCTCTGGTCACCTTTATGGTCTTGGAGGACGTCATGATGTCACTTCTGGTCTATGGCAGAAGTAAACAATTTTTTTAAGGGAGAGGAGAGAAAAACAGAGTTTGCATCACACATGTGAGGTATCGCCATGAACGTTAGCGCAAGAGCAATAATTCTAGCACTAGATATTCTCTGTAACTCTAAACAGGTAACCTGTTGAAATTTGAAAATGTCGCCTGGAGATTTTTAAGTATCAAAGTTTGTCGCCATTCCACGAGCATACACAATTTTAAAGCGTGACATATTAGGTATCTATTTACTCAGCATAACATCATCTTTTATATTTGACCAAAGATTGGGTGTTTTCGTTTTTTTTTAATTCATTCAAATACATTTTTTCCCAAATAATTGCATTTAAAAAAAACACTGCACAAATACTGTGTGAAATACAATATTGCAACATAAAATTCATTTTCTAGCAAACAAATACTGATTTTGTAAACAAAAACTGCCAGAAAAGGTTTGGTTGGCAAGTGGATATATCCACGCACTTTTGAAGCAAACGTTAAAGGTAATATCCTTTTATTTCGTTTTTTTATTGAAGCGTGGAATATGTGGATAGTATATGCTGAGAAAATGGGATTTTTTTGTACTCACTCTCTGAAATTCATTGACGGACACAGCTCCTTTAATTCTTGACCTTAGGTTATCATGCCACCTTCAGGAGAGGACTAGGCAGAACATGTAACACATGTAAAAACAGCAAGACTGCACAGCACCGCCCAGGGGGCTATAACCCCTCACCATACTTCCAGCAGCTCAGTTCATCAAAAAGCAGTACAAACATAAATATTAGGGGTGGGTTCTGTGTCCGTCAATGAACTTCAGAGAAAAGGATTTTACGGTGAGTACAAAAAAAATCACATTTTCTCTTTCGTTCATAGATGGACACAGCTCCTTTAATTCTTGAACTTAGGGACGACCCCAAGCAGTGACAAAAAACGAGGGGTGGAAACAGCAAAACATAACTTCACCAACAACAAAAGGAACACATCAACAGAGGAGTTGCTGTCTTAACCACTTTCAGACCGGACCATTTTGCTGGTAAATGACCAGAGGTCTTTTTACAATTTGGCACTGCGCTGCTTTAACTGGTAATTGCGCGGTCATGCAATGTTGTACCCAAACAAAATTTGCGTCCTTTTCTTCCCACAAATAGAGCTTTCTTTTGATGGTATTTGATTGCCTCTACGATTTTTATTTTTTGCGATATAAACGTAAAAAGACCGCAAATTTTGAAAAAAAATGATATTTTCTACTTTTTGTTATTAGAAAAATCCAATAAACTCAATTTTAGTCATACATTTAGGCCAAAATGTATTCAGCCACATGTCTTTGGTAAAAAAAAAGTCAATAATTGTATATTTATTGTTTTGCGCAAAAGTTGTCACATCTACAAACTAAGGTACGTTTTCTGGAAATTACGCAGCTTTTAGTTTACGACTGCCTATCTCATTTCTTGAGGTGCTAAAATGGCAGGGCAGTACAAAACCCCCCCAAATGACCCCATTTTGGAAAGTAGACCCCCTAAGGAAATTGATAAGTGGCATGTTGAGCCCATTGAATATTTTATTTTTTTGCCTCAAGTGATTGAATAATAACAAAAAAAAAGATTTTTTTTTTTTTTTACACAAAGTTGTCACTAAATGATATATTGCTCACACATGCTATGGGCATATGTGAAATGACACCCCAAAATAAATTTTGCTGCTTCTCCTGAGTACGGGGATACCACATATGTGGGACTTTTTGGGAGCCTAGCCGCGTACGGGGCCCCGAAAACCAAGCACCGCCTTCAGGCTTTCTAAGGGCGTAAATTTTTGATTTCACTTCTCACTACCTATTACAGTTTTGAAGGCCATAAAATGCCAAGATGGCACAAAACCCCCACAAATGACCCCATTTTAGAAAGTAGACACCCCAAGCTATTTGCTGAGAGGCATTTTGAGTCCATGGAATATTTTATATTTTGCCACAAGTTGCGGGAAAATTACAAACTTTAATTTTTTTTTATTTTTTTTTCACAAAGTTGTCACTAAATGATATATTGCTCACACATGCTATGGGCATATGTGAAATGACACCCCAAAATAAATTCTGCTGCTTCTCCTGAGTACGGGGATACCACATATGTGGGACTTTTTGGGAGCCTAGCCGTGTACGGGGCCCCGAAAACCAAGAACCGCCTTCAGGTTTTCTAAGGGCGTAAATATTTGACTTCACTCCTCACTACCTATTACAGTTTTGAAGGCCATAAAATGCCAAGATGGCACAAAACCCCCACAAATGACCCCATTTTAGAAAGTAGACACCCCAAGCTATTTGCTGAGAGGCATGTTGAGTCCATGGAATATTTTATATTTTGCCACAAGTTGCGGGAAAATTACAAACTTTTTTTTTTTTTTTTCACAAAGTTGTCACTAAATGATATATTGCTCACGCATGCCATGGGCATATGTGAAATGACACCCCAAAATAAATTCTGCTGCTTCTCCTGAGTACGGGGATACCACATATGTGGGACTTTTTGGGAGCCTAGCCGCGTACGGGGCCCCGAAAACCAAGCACCGCCTTCAGGCTTTCTAAGGGCGTTACAGTTTTGAAGGCCATAAAATGCCAAGATGGCACAAACCCCCCCCAAATGACCCCATTTTGGAAAGTAGACACCCCTAAATTTAGGGGTACACTAGTGAGACTAGGTAATAAATGGCGGGTGCCCTGAAACTATAAAAAATAACTAACCAACCAGCGTCACCTGTAACAGTTATATGGTGATCACTGGTGAAAGGGTTAACTAGGGGGCAATCAGGGGGCTTTATGCGGTAGTATATGGGGGTCCCTGGCGCTATAAAAAGCTGCGGCGAACCTAAATACCTACCTGCCTAACTAGCGTCACCTGTGACACTAATACAGCGATCAGAAAAACGATCGCTTATTAGGCTGGGTTCACACTGGAGCGATGCGGGAACGCCACGACTCCGCGGCGGGTTCCCGCATCACATGCCTCCCAGCGGCAGTTCACACTGCCCTATGCGAACTGCTGGGAGTGTCAGTGAAATGTTAATGACACCCCCAGATCAGTTCGCATATCGCAGTGCGATCTGCAAACTCTGATCGCATGGTGTGAACACCCATGCGATCCGATTCTGCTGCGGACCAAAAAAAGGGTCCCGTGCGAGTTTGCGGCGGGTGCGACACGAATTCAGCCATACTATCTGTATGGCTGAACTCGAATCGCACAGAGATCGGATGTGATTTGCACTGCAGTGCGATGCGAATCACATCCGTTCTCATAAACCGCTGCAATGTGAACCCAGCCTTAGGGACACTGGCGACGGGGGGTGATCACGGGGTTAAACCTTTATTGGGGGGGTTAGGGGGGTACCTTAGAACTAAAGGGGGCTAACCCTAACTGACTTAACAGTTATTACAGTCACAAATGACACCCGCCGGGTGATCAGGGGGTTAAACCTTTATTAGGTAATAAATGGCGGGTGCCCTGAAACTATAAAAAAAGAACTAACCAACCAGCGTCACCTGTAACAGTTATATGGTGATCACTGGTGAAAGGGTTAACTAGGGGGCAATCAGGGGGCTTTATGCGGTAGTATATGGGGGTCCCTGGCGCTATAAAAAGCTGCGGCGAACCTAAATACCTACCTGCCTAACTAGCGTCACCTGTGACACTAATACAGCGATCAGAAAAACGATCGCTTATTAGGCTGGGTTCACACTGGAGCGATGCGGGAACGCCACAAATCCGCGGCGGGTTCCCGCATCGCATGCCTCCCGGCGGCAGTTCACACTGCCCTATGCGAACTGCTGGGAGTGTCAGTGAAATGTTAATGACACCCCCAGATCAGTTCGCATATCGCAGTGCGATCTGCAAACTCGGATCGCATGGTGTGAACACTCATGCGATCCGATTCTGCTGCGGGCCAAAAAAAGGGTCCCGTGCGAATTTGCGGCGGGTGCGGCGGGTGCCATGCGAATTCAGCCATACTATCTGTATGGCTGAACTCGAATCGCACAGAGATCGGATGTGATTTGCACTGCAGTGCGGTGCGAATCACTTTCGTTCTCATAAACCGCTGCAATGTGAACCCAGCCTTAGTGACACTGGCGACGGGGGGTGATCACGGGGTTAAACCTTTATTGGGGGGGTTAGGGGGGTACATTAGAACTAAAGGGGGCTAACCCTAACTGCCCTAACAGTTATTACAGTCACAAATGACACCAATGCAAAAAATAAAAAAAAATAAAAAATAAAATGACATTGGTGTCACTGTGACTGGGGGGCAGGGGTAATTGGGGGGGTATTCGGGGGGGTGTGAGTGTGCCTGGCATGTTCTACTGTGTAGTGTCGTGTTGGTGCAACTCACCGATCCTCTCTCCTCGGTGTCGGAACGAAAAATACCGACACAGAGGAGAGATTACATCACTTCCTCTCCTGTGTTTACATTACAGGAGAGGAAGTGATGTCACGGAGGATTTTCATTCGTCTGGAGCGATCGCGAAGTGGTGGCCATGAATGAATGGCCGTCCCCTCATCCGGGATCGCTCCCGAACGAATACCGACCACCGCAGGCACCGGGCGGGGACCCGATCGGGCCCCCGACCCGCTGGCAGGCAAGGACGGACATGTAAGCCCTTATGTCTGCCCGTGCCATTCTGTCGACGTACATCGTCGTGCGGCGGTCGGGAAGTGGTTAAACAACCGCCATCAAAACCTGCGGCCAACTTATGCATCGAAAGATGCATTCACAACAAAACTATAACTTAAGAAAGCATAAATTGGAACCTTACACAGGTTACCGAAGATGCGCTCATGACAACTTTGTAGAATTTAGTGAAAGTGTGAACGGGTGACCGAGTCGCTGCCTTACACACCTGGGAGACAGACGCTTGATGTCAGAAAGCCCAGGAGGTTCCAATTGCCCTGGTGGAATGAGCCGTGACAGGAACAGGGGCACCCGCCCCTTCAAGGCATAGGCCTGTACCACGATCTGTCTGATCCACCTAGAAATGGTGGACGACGAGACCGCCAGACCTTTTTTCGGACCAGCCACCAAAACAAACAGAGAGTCTGACTTCCAGAAGGGAAGACAGATACACCCGTAGAGCCCAGACCAAGTCCAAGGAATGTAAGGCAACTTCTTTCATGTGTGTCAGCTTAGAACAAAGAGATGGTAACACAATGTCTTCATTTAGATGGAATGCCAAAACCATCTTGTGAATGACCAGGTAGGGAGACTTGCATGACAAGGCTGCCAACTTAAAAACCCTCCTGGCAGATGTAATAGCCACTAGGAAGACTTCTTTCTGAGAAAGAGTCAACAAGGGAATCTCCCTAATGTTTTCAAATGGCGGTTTCTGGAGCACCGATAGCACCAGATTCAGATCCCACGGAGGTAGCGGAGGTCGAACCGGAGGGACTACGTGTCGAACCCTCTGCACAAAAGTATCCACCAATGAGTGAGTCACCAAGGGACGTTGTAAAAAGACAACCAAGGCTGATATCTGTCCCTTGATGGTGCTTAAGGCAATTTTCTGATCCACTCCTAGCTGCAAAAAACAGCAAGATCCTTGAAACTGAATAAGTGTGCGGACGCCACCCTATCTCCTCACACATGGAGATGTAAGCCTTCCACATACAATAGTAAATCTTCAGAGAAGACTTCCGTGCCCCCTGCATAGTGGACATACTGACAGACCTCGGTCCCTTAGCACCTGGTTTTCAACAGCCATGCCATTAAAACCAGCGACGGTAAAGCAGGGTGAAGTATCGGTCCCTGCGATAGAAGATCTTCCCTCATTGGCAGCCGCCAAGGAACATCTGCCACCAGTCGTACTAGGTCAGCATACCAAGGATGTCGAGGCCAATCTGGGACAATCAGAATCACCAGAATCACCTCGGTCTCCACTCTGCATGGCAGACGTGGTAGAAGTGAGTGGGGGGAAGGCATAAATCAGCCGATGATGCCCCCATGGAGCCGTCTGACGCATCTGCCCAGGGGTCTCTTGTCCTGGACACAAACCTCTGCACCTTCCGATTGAGCTGAGAGACCAGGAGGTCCACATCTGGTGTGCCCCACCTTAGACAAAGGAGCAGGAATACATCAGGATGCAATGATCATTCCCCTGGATCCAGCATCTGATGACGTAGGTTCCTTAGGAATGTATATGGCCGTCAGGGCTGGCATGTGACGCTCCGCCCACTGCAGGATGTGAGCAACCTCCCATGGTGCAGCTGAGCTCCTTGTTCCTCCTTGATAGTTGACGTACCACCGCCGTGGCTTTGTCCGACTGGATCCTGTCAGGGCTGGCTTAGCCCTTCCTCCTGCGGTTCACCAACAGCTTTACTGCAGCTTGAAGAGTCTGCAGCTTGTCTGAAGGGAGAAAGACTCTTGCTTCTGAGGAGTCCAACAGTAAGCCCAGGTACTCCAGGTGTTGAGTCGGCACTAACACTGACTTCTTTAGGTTCAGCACCCAAACAAAGTCCTGAAGAGTCTGCATGGTGATCACTACATCCTCCCTTAATTCTGAGGCAGAAGCTGCTCTCAGGAGGAGGTAGTTTAGGTAGCCCACGATTGCGATCCCATGTTGCCTTAACAGCGCCAGAATTGGAGTTGGAGTTGAAAACACTTTGGTAAAGACTCAGGGTGATGACGCCAGGCCAAATTGGTAGTGCTCTTCCCCAACTGCAAATCCCAGAAATTTCTGATGTCTGAGGCATATAGGTACATGTAAGTACGCGTTCTTGATATCCAAGAACGCCAGGAAGTACCCCAGATGGAGTGCAGCGAACACTGAGCGAACCGATTCCATCCTGAACCTTTGCACTTTCACAAAGCTGTTGAGGGCCTTCAAATCCAGGATTGGACCCCTTCCTTTTTGGGGACTACAAACAGATTGAAGTAGAATCCCTGAAACCTTTCCAGCATCGCTACAGGTACCATCACCCCGTGCAGTAGCAGGTCCTGTACTGCCCCAAACAGGGCTTCCCGACGAGCCAGAAATAGAGGTAGGTTGGAGGGAAAAAATCAGTTTGGTAGACAAGAAAGAAACTCTATCTTGTATCCCGATGAAACCAGTTCGCAGACCCATTGGTCGGACAGTAGAGAGGTCCACGAGCTGCAAACTTCCGAAGGCGACCCCCCACTCGAGAGTTGGGCAGGAGCAAACCTTCATGCAGTAACATTTTTGCTTGCAGACTTGTTTGGCTTGCGAAACCAGGGGAGCTTTTGTCCTTCAGCAGGCGCCTTGTCGGACTGGGAGCTCTTACCTGCTGACCCGGGAGCGTGAAAAAGCCGCTTCTGATCGGAAAAAGAGGGCCCTTGCCTCCTTACCCTTCCTGGACTGTGGGAGCAATGCGCTCTTCCCACCGGTAACATTTTTAATAATGTCATCAAGCGAAGCTCCAAATAGCCTCTCACCTTGGAAGGGCAAATCCGCCAGTGCTTTTTTAGATGCCTGGTCCGCAGACCAGAGTTTCAACCAAATCAGGCGCCATAGCACCACTGCTAATACTGATGCTCTAGAGAGCAGGGGGATCGTATCCAGGGCCTCATCACAGACATACTTAAGGCCATGCACCAACTGATCTGCCAGCTCTACGTAGACTGGGGGAGACTGTTGCTTCTCCAATTCATGGTGCAACAACTTCGCCCATTCAGTAAGCGTCTGCGACACCACGGCTGTGGCCAGCACAGGTCGTAACGCTGACCCCACTACTGTAAAAATGTCATTCACACTGTCCGAATGGTCCTGGTCCACATCCTCTACTTGCACTTATCAGGGATTGCATAAGATCTGTTTATTCTCATAGGGGGTTCCTATGCACAAGCAGTCTTTGCCACACAATAAAGTCAGGACCAGCCCAAGACATTGTGCTGCCTGGTACCAAGAATGAAATGCTGCCCCCCCAAAAAAAATCACGCCCACCAAAATGCCCCCACATCCATTATTTTATATCATGATAACTAAAGCGGACCTGTCATGGCTCTATACATGTATATAGGAGTATATAGAGGATCTGTTATGGTTGTGTAGTGTCGGTACTCCTGAAGACTACGCGCTATGTCTGTAAATTTAGTTTTTCCCAAAACTATAGTTGGGTCTTGGGGTTAGTTGTTCTAAATTGTGGTTTTGGCATCAGTTTGGCTGGGCTGTACTAATGTTCTGCCTGGTCATAGGTGTAGTTAGCACCTTTGACAGGCATTGGAACGCAGTCTGGTTGGACGTATTGGGCACCAATCTCTCTTTCGGAGCCAGTCAGTGTGTTGTCTCGCTGTGTATTCCGGAAGAGGGTACTTAAGGTGCTGAGGTCGCATGGTTCTGGATTCCGGTCCAGAAGTATGTTCTGACTCCACGGTCCTGGTCCCTCTGACCAGCCCCCAGAGGCCTTCATGGCCTGGGGTGCGGATCCATCCATTTCCGAGTCTCGGAACTGGCTAGTCTGAGGCTCAGTAACTGGAAGCAAGATTCTAAAGTGGTCCGGTTTTGAAAAGGCCCAGCAACTCGTCATGCAACCAGGGGAGGACTCTTCAGAAGAGGGCCACGCACGAGGCTGGCTGCTCGGTAAGAGCCTGGATGTTGAGCTGTATGGACACTAATTGAATCCACATTTCTTACGGTATCGCCGGACTGGCTGCAAGATGCTGGTACCGCAAGAAGGTTCCTATTTCTATCCTTCTGTTACAACTAAGTTCCTGTGAGAGACTTTCTGTTTTTATCTAAAAGTTTGCAACCAAGTCTGTGGCAGAGACTTTGCTAAGTTTGATTCATGTGTCGGCTGCTAAGTCCATAAACCAGGATTTATCCGACAGTGGAAATATCCAGTTGCGAGTGGCTACTCCCTGGATTACCTGGAGAGAGACATTTATTAAGTGTCAGCAGTTTCAAAGTACCTGAGCTTCCATACCTATACCCTCTATTCCCAACTGAGAGACTGTGTTTCTGTTCAACGTTTTAAGCAAATAAAAATTGCAAAAGGAATTCAGGTTTCGGTCTCTGCAGTTATTGGCCCATCAGCCTTGGAAAATCCTAGACAAGAACGACGAGCTACAAGGCGGAGGAGGTAAACGGTAAGCCCAAGAAAACCAGCCGCTCCTTCGGGGGTCAGTGCTTCAGTTGTTTACATGTATAGGAATATAAAAAGGACCTGTTATGGCTCTATTCATGTATAGTATAAAGAGGACCTGTCATTGCACTATACATATATATATATATATATATATATATATATATATATATATATATATATATATATAAGTATAAAGAGGACCTGTCATGGAGAGGAGTATAAAGAGGGCCTGTCATGGCACTATACGTGTATACATAAGTATAAGGAGGACCTGTCATGGCTTTATGCATGTATAGGAGTATAAAGAGGAGCTGTCATGGCACTATACGTGTATATATCAGTATAAAGAGGACCTATCATGGCTCTATACATGTAAAGGAGTATGAAGAGGACCTGTCATGGCTCTATACATGTATATAGGAGTATAAAAAGAGGACCTGTCATGATTGTTTACATGTATAGAATTATAAAGAGGATCTGTCATGGCACTATACATGTATGTAGGAGTATAAAGAGGACTTGTCATGGCACTATGCATGTGTATAGGAGTGTAAAAGGATGTGTCATGGCTCAATACATGTATGTAGGAATATAAAGAGGACCTGTCATGGCTCTATTTATGTATATAGGAGTATAAAGAGGAAATGTTATGGCTCTATACATGTATGTAGGAATATAAAGAGGACCGGTCATGTCTCTATACGTGTATATAGGAGTATAAAAGGACCTGTCAGGTCTCTACACATGTGTATATAGGAGTAAAAAAGGATGTGTCATTTTTCAATACATGTATGTAGGAATATAAAGAGGACCTGTCATGGTTGTATTCATGTATAGGAGTATAAAGTGGACCTGTCATGGCTCTATACATGCATGTAGGAATATAAAGAGGACCTGTCATGGCTCTATTCATGTATGACCTGTCATAGCACTATATATGTATGTAGGGGTATAAAGAGGAGTTTAAAGAGGACTTGTCATGGCTCTATACATGTATATAGGAGTATAAAAGGACCTGTGTGTGGCCGGCGGCCACAAGGTCAGCCGGCCATCCGTGATCGATGCACAGAGAGCCAGAACGGGGATCTGTCAATGTAAACAGACAGATCCCCATTCTGACAGGGAAGGAGAGACAGATCTGCTGTTCCTAGTGATTAGGAAGAGAGATCTTTCTCCTCCTCCAGTCAGTCCCATCCCCCCAGTTGGAAACCGTATTGTAAAGAAAATGATTGAAGTGCAATATTTCTATTACTACATTGTTATAAAAAATAAAATAGTTCAACTCACCATAATGCAGAATCAGTGGGAGCCCTGAGCGTGTCACTTGCCAACGTCACCTGCTTTCAGATGCGGATTGTCACTCACCCTGTCACCTATCACCAGATGCGGATTGTCACTTGCCACAACGTCACCTGCCACACATTGAGGATTGCCACTTGCCACGATGTCACACATTGTGGATTGTCACTTGCCACAACGCTACCTGTCACACGTTGTGGATTGTCACTTGCCACAATGTCACCTGCCACACATTGCGGATTGTCACTTGCAACAACGTCACCCATTGCGGATTGTCACTTGCCACGATGCCACCTGCCACACGTTGCGGATTGTCACTTGCCACAACGCCACCTGCCACGTGTTGCAGATTGCCACGACGTCCCCTGCCACATGTAGTGGATTGTCACTTGACACATCACCTGCCACAAGTTGCAGATTGTCACTTGCCACAACATCACCTGCCACACGTAGCGGAATGCCACTTGCTGTGTCCCAGAGTAAAGGCATGCAGCAGAGAGATGATGTAATCTCTCTGCTGCCCGTGGCTGCACAGTGAGGGCGGAACTGCAGTGATGCAGGGCAGTCGGTGAGACATGTCATCTCTCTGCCCCCCCCCCTCCGGCCCACTGATTGGCCAGTAAGACCGCTCACAAGTCGACTGTCCCGCCCACTGTCTGTTCCCCTGTTCTGCCCGCATGATCCTTTCACCTCGGCGCCGGGCTCCTCACAGTGGGATCCGCAGCGGAGCAGGCAGAATGGGCTGGCTGGCTGGCGGGTGGCAATTTTCTGCCCCCCCCCCCCCCCCCCCCGAAAGTGGTGCCATAGGGTCGCATGGTAGGGCACATGCTCAGCAGATCCCCTCCCCCATTTACACATAAACAGAGAGGAGGGGGAGGTGGCTTTACTCTGCTCGGCTGTGCCTGTGTGACATCCAGGATCGCACAGACAGACAGCCCACAGCTGCGAGAGGAGGGGATGGTAGGTGTCACCCTGCACCCCCCGCACATCCTCTCCCCCTTGCATTACAACTATAGCTCGCCTCTCACTGCCTGTGCCTGTCACTGCACCGCTGCCTAATCTCATGGTGCTGCCACCACTTCAATCGCAGAGGGGGGTGCAGGCCCAGTGTGTGCTACCCGGGGCGGCCCACCCCCCACTTAGTACGCCTCTGGCCAATGCGGGTGTTGCATGGGTACAACTTGTCACAGCTGACTGCCGCCCCTCTTAAGATGCCGTCTGGGACAATGGACCCAATGGGTCCCATGGTAGGGACGGCCCTGAGTAAAGTCATAACCTGACTATGATTATATCATTACAGTTAGGTATCCCAAATAAGGATTAACAGTGGCTGCCTATTATTACACTGTGGAACCAGTGAATTGTCTAGAATTGATCCTCTGGGTCCTTGACTGTACCCTTCACCTGCCTTTTGGGGATCCAATGCTTTCCTGCTGGCACAGATTCTTGAACTGACAGATAGCACTATATGTAATTATGTATATTTTAAATTCCAGTCATATATAGGATATGGTTACGTTATAACATTATAATATGCAATGGACAATGTTTATTTACTAATTTTAGATATGTCTGATATGTCTGTGGTTTATTGTAGATTGCCTTCTGTAATACTCCTGAAGAAGCAGAGAACAATATAACTGTGAAACACATTAGGGGTTATTTACTAGAGGCAAATCCATTTTGCGCTACCAGTGCAGTTTTGCCAATCATTAATCTACAGATGGTCTGTAAATAACAGACACTTTTCTCCTGTCTGTAAAGGTCCGTACACAGTTCAGTGATTCTGAATTGCGCATTAGCAGTTCCAGAGCCAGTCAGTTAGAGAACTGCCAGGCTTGGCCTCGGATCAGATAATGGGGTGTAATTTATAGTATCTCACCAAAGTAAGTACACCCCTCACATTTTTGTAAATATTTTATTATATTTTTTCCTGTGACAACACCGAAGAAATTACACTTTGCTACAATGTAAAGTAATGAGTGTACAGCTTGTATAACAGTGTAAATTTGCTGTCCCCTCAAAGTAATTCACATCTATTAATGTCTAATCTCCTGGCAACAAAAGTGAGTACACCCCTGAGTGAAAATGTCCAAATTGGGCCCAATTAGCCTTTTTTTCCCCTACCCGGTGTCACGTGACTCGTTAATGTTACAAGGTCTCAGGTGTGAATGGGGAGCAGGCGTGTTAAATTTGGTGTTATCGCTGTCACTCTCTTATACTGGTCACTGGAAACTCAACATGGCAACTCATGGCAAAGAACTCTCTGAGGATCTGAAAAAAGAATTGTTTCTCTACATAAACAAAGATGGCCTGGGCAATAAGAAGATTGCCAAGACCCTGAAACTGAGCTGCAGCACGGTGGCCAAGACTATACAGCGGTTTAACAGGACAGGTTCCACTCCGAACAGGTCTCGCCATGCTCTACCAAAGAAGTATCATATCCAGAGGTTGTCTTTGGGGAAATTGCTGCAGAGGTTGAAGGGGCAGAGGGGTCAACCTGTCAGTGCTCAGACCATACGCCGCACACTGCATCAAATTGGCCTGCATAGCTACTGTCCCAGAAGGAAGCCTCTTCTTAAGATGATGTACAAGAAAGTCCACAAACAGATAAACTTATTTGGTTCAGATGCTGTTAAGCGTGTGGCGGCAACCAGGTGAGGAGTACAAAGACAAGTGTGTCTTGCCTCCAGTCAAGCATGGTGTTGGGAGTGTCGTGGTCTAGGGCTGCATAAGTGCTGCCAGCACTGGAGAGCTACAATTCATTGAGCGAACCATGAATGCCAGCATGTACTGTGACATACTGAAGCAGAGCATGATCCCGTCCCTTCAGAGGCTGGGCTGCAAGGCAGTATTCCAACATGATAACGAAAACAAACACACCTCTAATATTGATTAGGGGGCACTTTGGAGGCACTAAGGGGGCACTCTGGAGGATGTAAGGGGGCACTCTAGAGACATTAAGACATTAAGGCCCTCTGGAGGATGTAAACAAGTACACTGGAGGTACAGAGGGGGCACTCTGGAGGATGTAAGCAGGTACACTAGAGGATGTAAGCAGGTACACTGGAGGTACAGAGGAGGCACTCTGGAGGTACTTAGTATGTGCCCCCCTTATCCTCCAGAGTGCCTTCCAGAGTGAATGTGCCCCCTTAGTGCTCCCTTACATCCTCCTCCAGAGTGCCCACTGACATAAGGGGACTCTAATGTGATAGGGGATCTCTGACATGATGGGGGACCCTGAAGTGATGGGGAACCTCTGATGTGAAGTTAATTTCATCAAGGCAGTTGTATGCCTTGTCCCTGGCTCGAGGCTTCCCAATGATAAATAACATTTGCATGTTTTACATTTTAAACTGAGGTGCTTAGAGACTTTTTATACACTGCTTTAGTGCATGATTGGATATAACCCTTTCCCTGCAGCTATGATAAGATTCTGCTCCACTTCCCACCGCTACAAAAAATGTACTGTGCTTTCCTCCCCCTTGATGACTTATTTATTTGTTTATTAATTATAGGTACTTATACCGCACTAACAATTTTACGCAGCACTTTACATATATATTGTACATCAGTCCATGCCCTGAAGGAGCTTACAATCTAAGGTCCCTAACCCATACTTATTGTAAACTCCCACATTGCCTCTTTCCATAGCCTAAATCAGTTCCCACTCTGTTACCTCCAGGGGTGGCTTCAAGAGATTTCTAAGGCCAGAAAATGTATCTTCTTCTGGTGAAGCCATTTTTTTGATTTGGATGCATACTTTTGGTCCTTGTCATGCTGAACAATGAAGTTCCACTTCATGTACAGCTTTCTAGCAGAAGCCTAAGGCTACTTTCACACTGAGATGCTTTACAGGCACTACAGCTCTAAAAATAGCGCCTGTATAATGCCTGTAAAGCGCCTCTCCTGTGTCTCCAGTGTGAAAACCCGAGAGCTTTCACACTAGAGCGGTGCGCTTGTAGGACGGTACAAAAAGTCCTCTAAGCCGCATCTTTGGAGCGCTATAGGAGCGGTGTATTCCCCGTTCCTAAAGCGCCCCTTCTCATTGAAAACAAACCCCTTTTCAGCTGATAGTGGGGATTAAACACACCCAATAGCGGCCGAATAGCGCAGCTAAAACAACGGTAAATCGGCAATAAATATAGCGCCGCTTTATCGCCGACGCCCACAACGCCCCAATCTGAAAGTAGCCTTAAGGTTTTGTGCTAATATTGACTGGTATTTGGAATTGTTCATACTTCCCTCTACCTTGACTAAGGCCTCTGTTCTAGCTGAGGAAAAACAGACCCAAAGCATGATGCTGCCACCACCATGTTTCACTGTGGGCATGGTGTTCTTTTGGTGATGTGCAATGTTGTTTGTGTGCCAAACATATCTTTTGGAATTATGGCTAAAAAGTTCAATCTTGGTTTCATCAGACCATAATACATTTTCCCACATGCTTTTTGAGACTTCAAATGTGCTTTTGCAAAATTTAGCCGGGCTTGGATGTTTTTCTTCGTAATAAAAGGCTTCCGTCTTGCCAATCTACCCTATAGCCCAGACATATGAAGAATTTTGGAGATTGTTGTGGCATGTACCACAGTATCCAACACTTTCCAGATATTCCTGCAGCTCCTTTATTGTTACTGTAGGCTTCTTGGCAGCCTCCCTGACCAGTTTTCTTGTCATCTTTTGATCACATTTGGACACTAGTTCTTGGTAATGTCACTGTTGTGTCATATTTTATCCACTTGATGATGACTATGTTCACTGTGTTACATGGTATATCTAATGCCTTGGAAATTCTTTTGTACCCTTCTCCTGACTGATACCTTTTAACAATGAGATCCCTCTGGTGCTTTGGAAGCTCTAGCTTTAGCTGTAGGATGCAACTAAGAAAATGTCAGGAAAGACCTAATAGAACAGCTGAACTTTATTTGGGGTTAATCAGAGGCACCAAATGATGGCAGGCCATATGCCCCAGTTGAAGACCCATAGAGTCGAAACACGTCCGGCCAGCCTATCTTGGGCTTTTCATATTGCCTTTTTATATATATATTGAGATCTCTTTTTATTGCCACATCTTGTGTTTGATGTGAATAAACAATTTTTAAGTATGACCTGCACCATCAGAGTTTTTTCCATTTTTTTCTGTATCTCTTTTCCTTATACATTGAATTCCATCGACAGTACGTGAGTCACCAGTCCTGATGTCCGTTGATCTACACGGGGGTTGTCATCATCCTTACCGTCTGGTTCTGGTCTTGGAGTTCGTCTTACCTTAGCTCAGGACGTTGAGCGCTAAAAGCCTTTATGACACACCACTGTAGGGTGGATGTGTCCACCAGTTTTGGTAAGAGTACCTACATTTTTCTACTGTGACACCATCTGTAAAGTATACTTTGAGGTTACTTCTGGCAAGTCTGTTCGAGTGTCAGCGTTTGACTACACAGAGACTCCTATAGACACCCATTGAATATTTGGCACTTTATGGGACACTTTATTCAACCTTGGGGAGTAGTTGCACATTGATGCAATTACCCCTCTTATTTATTTACAACATTTATTCTTGCAACGTTTTATTTATTGTTGATTTGTATGCACTTGTGAGTTTTGGCATGTATATGCTTTTATTTTAATGTGCACAGATTTTAGCGCCACATTTTTTTTTGCATATGTACCGCCTCCTATTTAACATGAGTTTGAATGTGATTGTTGAATTCTGAACATAGCTACAGTACATTCCCAGTTATAAGAGGGTGTGCACACATATGCAACCGCATTATGTTAGTTTTATCATTTTATTTCCCCCTCCCCTCCCTAAAAGATTTCAGTTTGTTTTTCAATTGAGTTGTAGAGTTTATAGTTCACATTAAAGGTGGAAAACGTTCTGAAATTATTTATCTTTGTCATATTTTTTTACATCACAGAAAACTGACATTTTAACAGGGGCGTGTAGACTTTTTATAACCACTGTATGTTGGAGGTATCGAAAGTGGCAGTTGTCAAGGCTTCCCAAATCTAATTTGAGCATTAGTGTTGGCGTGAACGTTTCGGCCCGAGCATGAATTTGGATCGAACATTGGCTGTTCACCCATTCAGCAAACACTGGATGTCCCTGTTGAAGACAATTAGTGTCAAAATGCGTAGGGATGCTTTTTTTCAGATTACCACATTGCTTTTTTAATGTTTTTTATGCCACCATATCTTTCTTGGACTATTGTTCTGTTTTCATGTTTCCTTCATTGTGGGAAAATAACCCAATAAAGCATTATTGGTTGACCTGCACCATATGGATCTTTTTTCTCCTATTTTTTACATTATATTCCATCATCTGTGATCGTTGACGAGTTGGAGTTGGAGACCCTGGATGAGCCGAAGATAATCCTTGGCCGTATGTCTACATCTTCACGGTCTGCCCTTTGGACCAGGACTTTGCTGCTACATCAAGCGGGAGAACCATATGCGTATTTGACTCACTGCCATATGGTATGTAGGTCCACCATTGTTGGTAAGAGTACCTCATTGTGTGTCTATAGTACCTCGGGATCCAAGCAACATATCCCTCTGTATTTATCGTCTTTGAGACATCATTGATAGATTTCTATCTACATTCGAGTCCTCAAAGAGAGACTTTCACGAATTAGTTTCATCACTGTTCACTGGACTTTTTATTGAATATTGTGCACAATTGCATGTTTTGTTTCTATTTTTTCTGGGTATAAGTCCTTCTTGACCCTATGTGTTTAAGTGCTACACATATGTTTTCCCAAATTTGTTTAACTTTGTATGTTTGAGTGTTAGCTGCTATAGAAAGTAATTTTCTCTATTTTTTATTTGTTTAGCGCAGTATTAGTCCCCCCTATTTTGTTAGTGCATGTTTACTGCAGTATATTGAAGTGCATTAGTGCAATTTTATGGAAGTATATTGAAGTGGGATGGTGCACTATTTCTGAAGTATATTGAAGTGCATTAGCGCATGTTTATTGCAGTATAATGAAGTGTGTTGCACGTTTACTGTGGTATATTGAAGTGCATTAGTGCACTTTTACTGCAGTATATTGAAGTGCAATAGTGCACGTTTACTGCAGTATATTGAAGTGCGTTAGTGCACTTTTACTGCAGTACATTGAAGTGCATTAGTGCATGTTTACTGTAGTATATTGAAGTGTGTTTGTTCACGTTTACTGCAGTATATTTAAGTGCATTAGTGCACTTTTACAGCAGTATATTGTAGTGTGTCCGTGGAGCGCTTCCATGTATTGAGTACCCAACTTAAAGTGCACCACTTTCCTTTGATTAAAGTGCATCCAAGGACACATTTCCCCTCTTCTATTACATTTCGGTGGTAAGCACCCCAATGTATATATTTGTATACATATCTCTCTCTATATATATATATATATATATATATATATATACACACACACACACACACACACACACACACATAGCTATATGTATGTATGTGCATATATATATATCTATCTATATATATATATCTATATCTATCTATATGCACATACATATCTATCTATCTATCTATCTATACACACACATGTTAGGCTGGCCGGAGGCTAGCCTGTATTTGTGGGAGGAGTCCGAGAGGGCTATTTAATCCTCCTCCTCTGTCAGGGCCAGGTGTCGTCTGCGTTTCTGGGTGGACGCATGTCACTTCCGGCCTCCTTACAGAGTGGCAGTCAGCCGCAGCAATGGTGTTGGTTCCTCTCCCGCACCATCGGGGGACCACCCGCCCCCCTGTCATCCCTGGGTTTCACCAGCATCGTGGGAGCCGCCCCGCCCGTCCTCCCGTTTAGCCCCATGTTCCATCCAGCATTGCGTGGGGTGCCCGCCCGCCCGCGTCTCCCGGCGCTCATGCCGGAGGGGCCATCCGTCCATCCATCCTTCACCCACCTACTTTCCCCAGGGCTCCGTCTGGCCAAGGTGAAGCACACCCACTTCCCATGGTGTTCATGCGGGGGGGTGTTGTCTGTCCATCCATTCACCACCTTTGCTGGGCTCAATCCCGCATGGTTGGGGTGGCGCTCCCCTCTTCTCCCTTTCATCCCTGTGCTCAGCACTGTGGGGGCCGCCCGCCCGCTTCTCCTGGCACTCATGCCGGGGGGAGCCGTCCGTCCATCCATCCTCCTCCCCCCTACTTTCCCCAGGGCCCCGTCTGGCCAGGGTGCCGCCCACCTGCTTCCCACGGTGTTCACGCGGGAGGGTGTTGTCTGTCCGTCCATCCACCACCTTTGCTGGGCTCAATCCCGCATGGTCGGGGGGCACCGCTCGCTTCTCCCTTTCATCCCTGTGTTCCTGTCAGCGCCATGGGGGCTGCCCGCCCACTTCTCCCGGCGCTCATGCGGAGGGAGGTCGTCCGTTCGTCCATACATCCATCCTCCACCCACCCACTTGCCACTCACCTACCAGTTCACCTCCCTGGAACCCACGCCATGCATCGCTTCCCAGTTCTCATGGGTGGGCGCTCACCCGCCTGATAAACTCCCGGTACTCACGTGGGGCATCATGGGGGGGGGGATCACCGCACACCTCCCAAGCATCCACAGCTTCAGTCACAAGTGTTTTATCATGATGTTTCGGCCACGGGATATCTGTTATAGCGTTTCAGCCCCAGGTTTCTGTCTGTCAGGAACCATGAAACAGACAGAGACAGAAGTACAATCAAATCACACTTGTTTATTAATAAAAATAAAAAGGTAAATAGGAAAAAGCGTAGTCATGCATAGCCAGAGTCCAGTAGCCAGATCGGGTAGTCAGCCAGTCCAAAGTTCATAAACCAGATCGTGTAATCAGCCAGTCCAGACGTCAGGGATTCAAGGAGAGCAACTGCAAGCAGGATAGAAGCCAGGAGGGATGTCAGCAAGCCAGTCTTGAAACAAACAGCAGGAGATGGTTCCTAGTGATGTGATCAATGTGAAGGCAAAGTAGAAATGAGCTGGACGGCTTTAAATAGGCAGATCAGATGAGCATCATCGGGAACAGCTGGTAACTGTGGAAAGAGAAGAGAGCTGGCAATTAGCTGACAGCTGAGCGACCAGCCCAGAGGAGGAAGGGCTAAGCCAGCCCTGATAGTACCCCCCCAATGACCCCTCTCCCTTGGAGGGCCACCGGGCTTGAGGGGAACCATCTATGGAACTCGCGGAGGAGGACAGGCACATGTACGTCAGAGGATGAAACCCAGGAGCGTTCCTCCGGACCGTACCCCTTCCAATGCACCAGGTACTGTATGCGCCCACGGAACCTACGGGAGTCAACAATGGATTGTACCTCATGCTCCTCATGGTTCTCAACCTGAATAGGGTGAGAACGTGGCACCGAGGTGGTAAATCGGTTACAGACCAATGGTTTCAATAAGGAGACATGAAACACATTTGAGATGCGCATACTAGGAGGAAGGTCCAACGCGTAAGCTACTGGGTTAATCCTGCGAAGGATACGAAAAGGCCCAATAAACCGAGGTGCAAACTTCAGTGAGGGAACACGAAGCCGGAGGTTGCAAGATGACAGCCAGACTCTGTCCCCAACCTGGTAGGAAGGCGCAGGCAGGCGTCTGCGGTCAGCATGGAGTCTGTACCTATCATTAGCATGATGCAAAGCCTCCTAGACTTGTACCCAAGTGGAATGAAGACCACGGAGATGCTCCTCTAACGCAGGAATACTCTGCGGAACAAACAAGTCAGGCAACATGGAAGGTTGGAAACCATAATTCGCCATAAATGGAGACAATCAGGAGGCAGAATTCAAGGCACTGTTGTGAGCAAACTCTGCCCAAGGTAATAAGTCAGACCAGTTGTTATGATGGTCAGAAATATAGCAACATAGGAATTGCTCCAAGGACTGACTGGCTCGTTCTGTGGCCCCATTAGACTGCTGGTGATACGCAGAAGAGATAAGGCTCGCCAGAACCGGGAGAGAAACTAACTGCCCCTATCTGAGACAATCACCTTGGGTAGCCCATGTAAGTGAAAGATCTCCCGAGCAAAAATGGAAGCCAGTTCCTTAGAGGTGGGCAACTTCTTAAGTGGAATACAATGACACATCTTTGAGAACCGGTCAACCACCATCAGGATAACAGTGTTGCCTTGGGAGTTGGGCAATTCCACAATGAAATCCATAGACAGGTGAGTCCAGGGCCTCTCTTCATTGGGTATAGGTTGTAGGAGGCCCACTGGAAGGTGTTGTGGAGTCTTACTCTGAGCACACACGGGACAGGCAGCTACGAAGGCAGTAACATCAGCCCGTAGACTAGGCCACCAGAATTGTTGGGAGATGGCCCAAATGAGTTGATTCTTCCTAGGATGGCCAGCTGCCTTGGGAGAATGGTAAGTCTGGAGCACTGCAGTACGGAGACTCTCTGGGACAAAGCAGCGGTCACAAGGTTTATCAAGAGGAGCATGGACCAGAGCAGCAAGAATTTTGTCACCCAAAGGAGAAGTAAGACTGGTGCGAACCGTAGCCAAGATACGATCAGGAGGAATCATAGGAACCGGAACCGACTCTGACTTGGAAGTGGAGGAAAATTGTCGTGACAAGGCATCAGCCCTTACATTCTTAGTACCGGGTAAGAATGAGACAATGTAATTAAAGCTCGACAAAAAAAGAGCCTATCGCGCCCTTCTGGGAGAGAGTCGCTTAGCCTCAGACAAGAATGTAAGATTCTTATGGTCAGTAAGAATAAGAATGGGCACAGTGGTACCTTCAAGGAGATGTCTCCATTCTTTCAGGGCTAAAATGATCTCCAACAGCTCTCTGTCACCAATCTCATAATTCCATTCAGCAGGTGACAAATTTCATGGAAAAGTAACCACATGGATGCATAGCTCTCTCAGAGTTAGGACGTTGAGACAGAAGGGCGCCAACTCCAGTCTCAGAAGCATCAACTTCTAGGATAAAAGGCAATGTAGGATCAGGATGTGCCAACACAGGAGCAGAAACAAAGGCAGCCTTGAGAGTCTCAAAGGCCTTAATGGACTCCGGAGACCAACTCTTACCAACTCTGTGGGTTACCGTCCTTTCTGGTCATATCAGTCAGAGGCTTGACCAGAGACGAGAAGTTACGAATAAACTTCCAATAGTAGTTGGCAAAGCCCAGGAAACGCTGCAGAGGACATAAACCCACGGGTCGAGGCCACTGAAGAACTGCCGACAGTTTCTCTGGGTCCATCGAAAAGCCAGCAGTGGAAATGACCTAGCCCAGGAATGTAACCTGTTTACGATGGAACTCACACTTCTCCAGTTTACAATAGAGATTGTTCTCCCTTAGTTTCTGAAGAACATGACAGACATCTGTGTGGTGGCTCTCCAGGGACTTGGAAAATATGAGGATATCATTGAGATAAACCACCACACATAATTGCAACAAATCTCGGAGGACATCGTTAATAAATTCCTGGAAAACTACCGGGCGTTACAAAGGCCAAAAGGCATTACCAGGTATTCATAATGGCCTGTTCTGGTATTAAACGCAGTTTTCCACTCGTCGCCCTCCTTAATGCGCATGAGATTGTATGCCCCTCTCAGGTCAAGCTTTGTGAAAACCGTTGCTCCCTTGAGGCGGTCAAATAATTCTGTAATCAATGGAATCGGGTAGGCATTCTTAATCGTGACACGATTGAGACCCCTATAATCTATACAAGGTCTCAGTTCACCGCTCTTCTTTATCACAAAGAGGAAACCAGCACCAGCAGGAGACGAGGACTTGCGGATGAAACCTCGAGAAAGTGGGTCAGCAACATACTCCTCCAATGTCTTATCTTCCAAGACCGACAAAGGGTAAACTCGGCCACGAGGAGGTATGGCACCAGGTTGAAGGTCTATTGCGCAATCATAAGGCCAGTGTGGAGGCAAACTACCGGCTTGACCTTTATCAAAGACATCGCCAAAATCACGGTACTCCTCCGGCAGGGAGGAGAGTGAAGCGGTGCACAGGACCTTGGATACCCTCAGGAAGCATGTCTCACTGCATTGTGGTGACCAAGAGAGAACCTCAGCACGGAGCCAATCAAAAGAGGGGTTGTGCCTCTGTAACCAAGGATAACCAATAACCAGCGGAAATCTGGGTGAGGAAATAACTTGGAATTGGATTATCTCATGGTGAAGAGCCCCTACGGCTATGGACAACGGAACCGTCTCATGAGTCACATGGGCAGACTGTAAAGGTCTCCCGTCAAGAGCCTCAATAGCAAGTGGAGTGTCACACAGCTGCAGCGGAATCGAGTGCTATGAAACAAATGTAGCATCAAGGAACAGGCCTGCAGCCCCAGAGTCGATTAGCGCCTGTATCTCGATTGACGACTCAGCCCAAGAAAGGGTGACCAAAACCAGGGGCTTATTCTTCTGGATAACTGGGGACGAAACAACGCCACCTAAGGTCTGTCCATGACAGGACCTCAAGGTTCGGGCGTTCCCTGGACGGGTAGCACAAGACTTCAAAAAGTGACCTGTCTGGCCACAATAAAGGCACAATCTCTCCCTCCTACTAAAGGCTCTCTCATCCGCAGATAGACGCGTGAAGCCCAGATTCATGGGTTCATCTTCACTGACCAACTCGGTACCAGGAGGCATGGGAGGTGAGGGAGGAATTTTTTGGGACTACAAAGCTCAGAGGCAAAGTACAGGAGGCTTCCGCAAGCGCTCCTTAAGAGAAAGTCGCAAGTCGCTTTTCTGTTATGTAGCGTTTCGCAGAGTTTCTCAGAGGGGCGTTGTTGTTCAGCCACGGCATATACCCTGGTAGCTGTTTTCATCTTCGTTGGTTGTCATGTCTCATCATATCTTTGTTCATGTTTGTACCTGGGTCAGTTATCTAGGGCTCACATATCAGGATCTGTCACATCTACAGATCCATACGAGCTGAGGTTTCATTTGTTAATGATTGTTGACCACAATCTTCTCGCCCGTAAACCATACATCATACGATGCATGTTTTCACCACACCTGTACGACTACCCACCACAGTCTGTGGGTACACCAGCCCTGAGTTTTCAGTTAATTACCTGTCTCTGTGCTGCAGGTTACTCGGGCTCACTTACTACTTATACGAGGGTGGGAGAGGTCTGTCATCAGGCTCATTACGCGCAGTGGTCTTGACAATTCTGCTCATGTTCTCATACTTAGGTAGGCACAGAGGGGCGTTGTTGTTCTCATGTCTGGTTGTCTGTCATTTCTCTAGTTTGTGTTCTCAGGTTGGGCTGTATTGGCATCCATACCGTTATCAACCATGCTTGCACTCACTTTAATCAATCCTGCCCGTTGTTAGGGCTAATTGATTGGTGCAGATGTTGTTTCGCCACTGGACTCACACTTGGGTTGGAAGCAGTCGTCAATCTTCTTTCAGTTGACGTCCTGTTGCTTAGAGGCCCTGGTTATCGCCCAGGAATTTATAGTCTCTCTCAGGGTGTGTGCTGAGCCACGTCCCCTGGATAGTCCTTAAGTGGTAGTTTGGGCAAATGTCATCTTGATTCTGGATTCTACTCTCGGCTCTGATCTCTTTTCTAGGATGTTGCCTGAAGAACTACTCAGGGACGTCAGTCCAGTCATCTTCCGATCCTCAGCCTGTTCCAGGTAGGGGTGCTTCAGTCACTTTGGGTATGACTGTATCAAGCCATGGAACTTATTTCCTCGGGGTGGAGTCTGGCCCTCCTTCATCAGTTCAGGATTCAGACTGGGTTGTCAGGTCACAGGTCGAAGCACGACCCGATCGAATCAGGTGTGACCAGTGTTCTGTGTCTGGCATGGTTTCTCCATGTTGACGATGCTTATTGCCATAATGCAGGGGTCTTAACCGCCTACTCCATCACATCCTTCAGGTATTCAGCATTTCAAACTCCTGCCAGTTGTCCTTTTGCGCTCACCCTCACACCTCCCCATACCAAGTATGGGTAGGCCAAGGGTTGGGGGCTTTCACTGAGCTACTTCACTGGTGTCCATTTGAAGTTTTCTGATCTTCTCGGCCATCATTTTGCAGGGGCTCCTCAGGCCAGCCATTGCCCTCTTTCCCCCACATATCCTCTCATTCACAAGCAGTTCATTCTCATGTTTGGGTTGTCTCGGGCTTCAGGCTCAATAAAATCTTTCATGGGATGTTAAGTTGGGTTCTGGATAGCTTTGCAGTTCTATAGGGGGGTTCCCTCTCATCACCAACTCAGAAGTGGGGGGGTTTCTCTTATCATAGTGGATACTTACCGCATACATACTGTTGCCATCCAGGCGCGCGCTACTCCACTTGATGGATTGTTACCTTCCCTTCTTTATCTAAATGTGTGTCTTTTTGCCCTCTTTCAGGCATACTGACCAGCCAGGCCAAGGCCCACCTCAGGCCTTGGTGCTTAGGAGTATTTCTCACTCAAAGACTGACTACAAGTGTCAGCCTGGCTGGAGGCTAGCCTGTATTTGTGGAAGGAGTCCAAGAGGGCTATTTAATCCTCCACCTCTGTCAGGGCCAGGTGTCATCTGCGTTTCTGGGTTCCCACCCACCCGTTTCCCCCAGCCTTCATACATACTTATAGTACTTTTTCTTATTCTCTTTTTTTTTTGTTATATATTTTATTAAGGATAACAGAGAATACAAATAACAGAAAAGATCCACACTTAATTACAAACCATTCATAAAGGAACTATTTCACATCCATTGGTGTATAATTTTCTATGCCAGGTGATGAGGGGCGGAGAAAGAAAAGGGGGGGGGGGAGTAGGTAGGGAGGGGGAAAAAGGACAAACGTCTTGGCGTGGGTGAAGTGCAGAACCTGACGCTGGTCCTTTATCTCGTTCATGACACCATGAGAAGATAAAGAGGTGAGACAATATGCAAGTAAGTTACAGGTTATAAAAAGTATAATTGGTGTAACTATGTACATTCACTAGGTTTGAAGTGTGACCAAAGGGTGCTATCGACATGTAGTAGCCGTACATTTGTTGGCATTGGGTTGTGGGTTCGCAAGGGGGCTCGATGAGTTTGGACAAGAATGCCTTTAGTTGGTAAAGGTAGGACCCAGGGTGTTTGAAAGTTGACTTTGTTCCTGGGCTGTCAGGCAGTGGTTAATGAAGTGGGACCACTTCTTGTGTGGTTGCTTTATGTATGGTTGTCTGGGGGTGGTAACGTCCAGTTGCTCCTGATAAAGAATTCATTTGAGTCCGTTTATGGTGTCAGATAGCCCTGGAGGTGAGTTTGAGATCCAATGGTTGAAGATGTTTCTTCGGGCTATAAGCAGTGTGAGGAGTATACACTGGAGATGTTCCTGTGGGATTGCTCTAGTGGTCATCATACCAGCGGTCCTTTTAGGTGGGAAGCCGAATAGCAAAAGCATGGGTTCCTTGTTGGGTGTGAAGGCTGTTACATCTTGGATGAATTGAAGGATGGAGGACCAGTAAGTGGCTATACTTGGGCATGACCATAAATGGTGTAGTAAAGAAGGTTTGTGGTGTAGGCACCATGGGCAGAAGGGACCTGCTGGGGGAGGGTGGGACGTGGAGAAGGGAAAGTAGGCTCTATGCATTAATCGGAACACACCTGGTAATCCTCCTAGTTATCTGATATCATTTGAGGATGTCGGTTAAGTCTACTTGTCCCGGGAGGTCTGACAACCAGGACAACAGTGAGGTGGTGTGGAGAGGTTTGGTGTATTTTTTGTTAAGAGAACGATATACATCCAAGATTGAGTAGCGTTTTTCTGTAATCAAGATGTCAATGAAGGAGGTCTTAAACCTTATAATTTTTTTGGGCACGTCTTGTTGATCAAGTCTGCGTATTGCATTACATGGAAGGAGTGATGGGGAGGCAGATTAAACACTTTGTCTAAGTTTGCGAAAGGATTCAGTGTGGAGTGGTCTGCCCCCTGGTAGAGAAAGTGAGCTGTGGTTAGGCCTTTGTCTCTCCATTTAGAGAATGGTTCGTATTGTAGACTCAATTGGAGCATGAGATTGTTTTGAATTGGTAGGAATTTTGAGACATATGGAGGGAGACCTAGTTTCATCCTCATCTCTCTCCAGGCCACAATCGTATCTCTGAGTAGGAGGTTCTGTTTGATATGATTCAGAGTTTTCCAGAGATTGCTGTGAAGAAGAGCAGCCAGGTCAAAAGGATGTGCTACCGCTGATTCCAGAACATAGTTGGAGTACCGTGATTATTTGAGAATCCAATCCACCCCATTTCTTAGCAGACACGCTATGTTGTAATCCCTAATATTTGGAAGGTTGGCTCCGCCATCACCCTTCGGGAGATATAGTTTGTACAAGGCTATTCTTGGCTTGCCTCCTTTCCAGAGGAAATTTGTAAGGGCCCTGTTAATAGTTTGGACATCTTTATGTTTCAATAGTAATGGTAGCGTTTAGAGGGGATACAAAAGTCGTGCGAAACTAATCATTTTGAATAAAGCGCATCTCCCAAAGAGTGATAGCGGTAACTTCGCCCAAGCCTCCAACTCTCCCAGTATTTTGGCAATCAGTGTGGAGGGTAATTTAAAGAATAGAGAGAGGAAGGTTCTTTGCCAATGTGTATGCCTAGATAGGTAATATGTTTATTGTTTAGGCGAAAGGGCGATAAAGGCAACCACAACTCAGGAGGTTTGATCCCTAGGGGAAGCAGCTTGCTCTTTGTAAGATTCAAAGATTTCCTGAATGACTGGTATGTCTAAGAGTGGTGAAGAAGTAATGATTATGATGTCGTCAGCAAATAGTGCAACACGCAAGTTTTCTGGGCCAAGGGGAATCCTGTGGATGTTGGGTGTACTGCTGAGGTGCCATGATAGGGGTTCAATGGCCAGGTTAAAGAGCGGGGGGGGAGAGAGGGCATCCCTGCCTCGTACCTTTGTGGAGATGTATTGGGTTGGACTGCACACCCGCGGCAATCACTGTGGTCATGGGGGCAGAGTAGAGATTATGAATGAATTGCAGAAAGGGCCCTGTGATTCCAAATTTTTGCATCACTAGCGATAACCACTGAAAATTAACATTATCAAAGGCCTTTTCATTGTCTAATGTAAGCATTGCTATGTCTCATCTGACAGTCTGTGTTTGGTAAACTCTAGGGCAGCTAACACTTTTCTAATATTGGATGCTGCCGATCTGCCTTTGATAAAGCCCTCTTGTGCATGGTGTATAAGTGACGGCATTATGGTTGCTAGATGGATGGCTAGGATTTTGGATAACATTTTTGAATCTAGGTTTAACAAAGATATGGGATCCAGGGTCCTGTGGGTCTTTCCCTTTTTTGGCTATACGTTTTATGTGAGCTTGGTGTCCAGTCGGGAGGTACAGGCCCCCTTTCCAAATTGAGTTGTATACTGTAAGTAGTGTGGGGGTAATGTTTTTAGAATTTTATAAAATTCGGGTGTGTAGCCGTCGGGACCTGGGGATTTGCCGTTCGTCAACCCGCTAACGTTTTTTGTTAATTCATCCTCTGTGATTGGGGCGTTTAGCCTTTCCAGATCACTAGAGTTGATTTGGGGAAGGGAAACAGAGTTGAGCCATTTGGATGCAATAGATAGGTTCATAGGCTCCTGAGCATAGAGATCAGTGTAAAATTGTTCCAATGTTTTGTTAATATCTTTAGGGGACGTGGATAGGGTGTCATCTGCATTGCATAGGGTAGCTATATGAGTAGGGGTAAAGATACCTTTGGTAAGTCTAGCTAGTAACCTTCCTGAACTATTCCCATGATTGTGGTACTGCAATTGAGCGTATGACATTTTCATCTGTTCTGTGTTGTTAGCCCAGGTATTGAAGAGATTCCTTGCATGCTTTACGGTTTTCATCAGCGTTCTGTGCCTAGAGTTGTGTTTGAGCCTGCTGTACTAATGTGCTAGCTTCTAGATCATTTTTGAGAGCATTTTTCCTGTGGGCTGAGGTAAAAGCTATAATCCGTCCCCGCATAAACCCTTTGCCTGCTTCTCAAAATAAATTAGGGTTCTCTATGTGTGTGCTGTTATTGTGGGTATAGTCTAGCCACGCTTCAGTAAGGAACTGGTGGAAATCAGCGTCTTGTGTTAAATATGTCGGGAATCTCCACTGCCTATGTTCTGGGCTGTGTCTCAGGTTGTCAAGTGTGAGTGAGATCGGTGAATGGTCTGAGATGACTAATTAGTGGATGTTGGTTTCCCTGACCTTGTGAATCAGAGAGTGGGTGCAAAGAAAATAGTCAAGTCTAACAAAGAACTTGTGGCCTGGAGAGTAAAAAGTATATCCTTTTCCTAAAGAATGGGATAATCTCCAAGCGTCTACCAACCCGAGGGCATTTATCATGTGGTAAAGGTGAGTGTATTGGGTTGATGAGGATGTTTTTTGTTGGTGTGCCGAGCCCGATCTGTCTTCGCTGTCGCTGTAGATCGAGTTAAAGTCGCCTCCTATGAGGTGTGGAGGTCATTAGCTAGTTTCACTGTCAGATCACTGAAATAGGCCTTACCTGGGGAATTTGGGGCATATATGTTGGTTAGTCTGAGTTCGCCGGATGTGAATTTGAGGAGAACGGATAAAAATCTGCCTTCCACATCTTTGTCGGTAGAGAGTATGTCACATGTTAAGCTTTTGTGAAGCAAAATGAGTGTGCCTGCTTTCCAGCCTTGAGAGGCTGAGCCCAGTACTGTTCCCACCCAAAGCTTCCGCATGCGAGGGAAGTCATGTTCCTCCAGGTGCGACTCCTGGAGTAGGGCTATGTCTACTTTTAACCTTTTTAGGTGTTGAAGTACCGCTGAACATTTCCCAGGTGAGCGCAACCCTTTCATATTCCAGGATGATATACGTAGAGGTTGCATTGCTCAAGTGGGAAAGGCTGGCCACTCAGTGACGCTAATATATCTTGCCTGCAGACTAAATTGAGACCGGGATATAAAAATTAAGAGTCTACTATGTGTTCGGGTGAATATTCCTTCCTCTGGGTAGGGGAGAGGGTAAGGTAGATAGGGATAGCAGAGGTAGTAGGGGTTGTCAATAAAATAGTTGTCTGTGGCTTCTCTTTTTTCCGTATGTAACTTCCACACCCGGTGATTCGCTAGCCCACAGCATGCGGTATTACATAGGGGGGAGGGAAGAGGTCTAGGGACAGGCGCAAATCCCTCTCATTATGGGACTAAGCCATGAATGGGCGAACCGCCTCGTTCGTAGTCTTTGATGATATATGTGAGCGACCCTATGTGGAGAAGTTGCATAGGTTTTCACTGAGTAAATTCGGTATATGTTCTAAGTTTAACATCAACAAGAGGCTGAACAAACTTTGTGGAACATCACATAACCTTATAACATAAACAAGTATAGGTTGACCATGCTAGTCAGTTTGGTTTGAGGGTAGGTGACGGAGTCTGCCCCACCGCCACAGAGGTGGCATTTTTAAGTAGATGGGGAGACAATCGTATTTCAAAAGAACCCTACCCATATCTTGGTACAACCGCAGCCAGGGTTGCTATGAGGAGTCAGCAAAAGTCAGAGAGGTAGGCTTCAAGCGTTTAGGGGGGTCCTTCCTGGGACTTTGTTGTTCCCATGGACCTTGTTTCACCTTGTCCACATAAGAATCTGATGTTGGATGTGGGGACGTCAGTGTGCGGAGGAAGGCGTTGGCCTTAGCTGGTGACTGGAAGGTGAGCTGTTCCCCGTCCGGGGTCTGGAACCGTAGAGTTGTCGGGTATGCCAGGGTGAAACGAATGTTACATTTGAACAATTCTGCACATATCTGCTGGAATTCCCTCCTTTTGCGTGACACCTCTGCAGAGTAGTCAGCGAATAGCAGCAGCTTTTGTCCATCTACGATGACAGAACGCGACTTTCTAAAGCTCTGGGGAATGTCTGTGCGATCGATGTAGTTGAGGTATTTAGCGATTAACTGCCTCAGTCATTTGTTATCGTTAGATGGAGCTCCGATTCGGTGTGCCCTTTCCACCATGCAGTGACGATTTAAGCTAAGGGCTTCCGGAATTATGGTGGCACACAGATTGAGCAGCGTTTCCTGTCTGTGCAATTTTGGGAGGCCTACAATTCTCAGATTGTTCCTCCTGGAACGATTCTCAAGGTCTTCCATGCGATCGTGTAGGTGTTGTTGATCCTGGACACAGTGCTGCGTTGATGGTGTACTGATCATCTTCTATGGATGATATGCACTGTTCTGCCACATTCAGCAGCTTTGTATGCTCCCCTAGCTCCTTCCGCAGTTGCAATATGCCCTCTGCTGCCGCTTTATCAACTGCAGCAGTAAGTGTGGGTAGGAGCAGTGCGGCTACCGCTTGAGCTATCTTGTCGGGGGGATCGAGGTGTGCTTGGCTGCCTGAGCTGGAAGTGTCCATCCCCTCATTCGCCTGAGCATCTTCCCTTGTGCTGCTGTGGGAGGCGGGCAGCTGTATGTTCAGAGTGGGAGTGGGCACCTGTTGCGGCAGCCATTTTAGGCAACGTATGCGATCCTGAGGGAGGGCCGTCTCTCGACCTGGATCCTGAGTGCGATCGCGGCTGGGAGATATCTCTCTCCATCCGCTGCGATGTGCGAGATCTGCGGGACTGCACCGGAGTTATGTATCCCATTTTTCACCGCGGGCTGAGCGGAGCCTCCGGGTTTACCTCCTCTCACATACGGCGCCGGAACCGGAAGTAATTTTTTCTTATTCTTACTTTCAGGGTATGCCCTCTTTCAGGCATACTGACCAGCCAGGCCAAGGCACACCTCTGGCCTTGGTACTTAGGAGTATCGCTTTCTCACTCGAAGACTCTGACTACAAATATATATAGTGAAAAATCGCATGAAAATCATGCAATACCCCAAAGGGGAAAGGGTGAAGAAAAACAAGGGATAGTTTCCTTGCTGATATTGCACAGAGACATTCTCTGAGACATGATGTGCATGTGTAAGGAAAAAAGCCAGAATGTGAACAAGACTCCCAGTGGGGATATAAGTAAGACCCGACACTCTCTGGGCTCCTCCCATAGATATTCATGGATAAGAAGCCTCTTTCCTTTTTTGTCCATATTTCTCTCTTATTTGCTACAATTAGGGATTGAGGCATTTTGCCATGTATGCTCCTGATCAGATTCTTTTTTCTTGTCTATGAATGTTTGCTTAACATTTTGTAGAATGACACCACTGTGCCCTCAGTTGTTGTGGCTGCATAATTAAGTTGAGACGATAACCACCAATGTATATAAACCAGGCCACGTCACCCAAAGAGGACAGAAAATTCTGAGCAGATTAGGAGAACCTAAGAGTGTTGGGATGCCAAAGAAAGGAGGATAGCAGCAAATCAATTTCTTGAAAGATCTTTTTGGTGATATACACTGGGGAATGGGAAATGATTTATAAGAATTTCAAAAGGAATATTATCTCAAACAGATGGATTCTTCTTATCATATCTTTTATCCCAAATGACTGAAATCCAAATAGCCACCAAATTGCTGGATATGTACAGTATTTTATCAATTGCATGTTGTAGATCTGTCTGATATATCAGCATATCCAGATATAATATGACCTCTTCTTTAATTAATGGGGTAAGTCTTATGATTTCTACCAAAGGTATTATCTCCAAGATGAAAAGAGTTCAGTCGACAACCTGCCTAGTTTCTCGCTGAATGAGAATGGGGTTCAATTTAATTTCATCTGATACAAGCCAAGGGTTACCATATAAAGTGTTTTTTTTTTCCTAGGTTGTAAAAGTGTTTCCAAAGCCACATTTTCTCAATATGCTAATCATGGCCTTTCAATCAAATCAATGGCTTTGTGAGTATCCAAAGCTATATAGCTCGAGGGATAGAGGAAAAGCGTAGGAACTGAAGATTAGTGAAAAGCCTACAAATATTTCTGTTTGTTGTGAATCTGTCCAGAATAAACACAGTCTGTTTAGATTAATGAGAGTTCTAGTCACATAAATTCAATTGCCTAAACGGTATATTGGACAAAATTTTAACATCCAAGTTGATTAACAAACTTCTGTAGGATTCACAATACCATGGGTCCTTCTTGAGCTTGGGGATCAATACTGTTAAGGCCTCCCCCTGGATGAAGGAAGAAATGATATTCTCAAAAATTTTGTTGTTCTAAGTTATTATGTGAGGAATGAGCTTGCCCTTGTATGTCGTATACCTGCACCATTCTATAGTGAACCTACTGTATCTACACCTGAGATTTTGTCCTTAGGGAATGCAGAGAGGGTGTGCTCTATTTCCTGTGCTGTGTTTGTGTATTCTAAAATTCCCATTAGTGGCTTAGTGATTAGAGCTTTTGCCTAGTAGAAGTAGGGATAGGGTCATTGGTTTGCACCCCAAAGACCACTATCTGCATGCAGGATAATGCTTGAGTAGGTTTTCTTCTGGGTACTCTAGTTTCCTCCCACACTTTAAAGACATGTTGGTAGGATAATTGGCTCCTGTCTAAATTGCTCCTAGCATGTGTATGGATGGATGGAAGTTAGAGAACTTAGATTGTAAGCTCCTTGAGGGCAGCAAATTATGTGAATGTATAATATACATGTAAATCACTGCATAAATGATCATTACTATAAATATAATAAAAATGAATATCAAGACTAGGTAAATTAAATGAATCAAGGCTAAGCAGTGAATTCTGAGTTATCATAATGTGTTTGTGTTTTATAGAGCCGGATATAAATTGCCTTCAGATGATCAATATTATTATTATTCTAGAATTAGTTTGACCAAGTTTGTAGGAAGTAATTTCCATTAGAGATGCTAGATATAGTGAAGTGATCTTGCACTGGTTTTAATAAAAATACACATTTTTATTATCAGATTCAAAAATTTTCTGCGTTTGTTAAACAAGCTTCTTTTAAGTATTTTCTGTTGACACTAGATCATAGAATCTTTGAGAATTCCTGAAACTTGTCAGGTAAAGGATTACCTATATAAGCTCTTTTAGCTTCCACAACCGCCTAGCCCAGCCCTTCTCAACCTTTTCAACACAGAGGAACCCTTGAAATATTTCACCGGTCTACAACTCATGATACAATAGTGTGATGGTCAGTGAGAAGAATGGTCCTTACACTTGTGGTCATTGGGAAGAATGACCTCCTTACAGATAGCTAAAAAGATCAATGGTGTCAGTGGGAACTTATCTGAGAAGCAGAAATTGCCCAATGCTGAAGGAACCCCTAGAAACCTCTGGAGGAACCCTAGTTGAGAATCACTGGCCTAGCCAATACATGTTCATTTTTTTCCCACCATCATTCCTAGGTTTACACACACCAGTCATATAAGAGCCTCTCATCATTGTCTAAAGACCTCTCACCTCAAAGCACATTTTCACTTTTGCAGTGAAACTTTATATATATATTTTTTTTATATATATATATATATATATATATATATGCATGTTATGTATTCCCATTCACAAAACCTGCCTAAACAAATTTTCTAAACTTATTACCTTTTACATTTTTCCCAGGAAATGTCATGGCTGACTGCAAGGTTTTTTGTTAGCGTGAGCCTGTCTCATGTCTGTCCTCATTCATTTACAATGCAAGGAGCCCAGCCTCCACACATTTAACCCTTTGTCAAGACAGACAGCGTTTAAATCTATTTACTATTGATAATGAAGATCAACCTGCACAGTACTGGCAGCCCTATCATTAACAAAGAGCAGTACCTAGGATTTTCCTTGTTGGAGAGTCCAGTATAGAGCATCTAAAAAAGGTAACCAGTCATTTCTATTTTTTAAGTTAAGCTATGTTAATGGAGACATGTAACAAATATAGCTCCTTGCAAAAGTACTTACCCCCCTTGGCTTTTTACCTATTTAGTTATAGTACAGCCTTTAATTCAATGTTTTTTTAATCTGAATTATATGTGATGGATCAGAACGCAATAGTCTACGTTGGTGAAGTAAAATTAGAAAAATATATACATAAAACTATTTTTCAGAACTAAAAAACTGATAATTGGCATGTGCGTATGTATTCACCCCCTTTGTTATGAAGCCCATAAAAAGCTCTGGTGCAACCAATTACCTTCAGAAGTCACATAATTAGTGAAATCATGTCCACTTGTGTGCAATCTAAGTGTCACATGATTTGCCATTACATATACACACCTTTTTGAAAGGCCCCAGAGGCTGCAACACCTAATCAAGGGCCACCACTAACCAAACACTGCCATGAAGACCAAAGAACTCTCCTAAAAAGTAAGGGACAATGTTGTTGAGAAGTACAAGTCAGGGTTAGGTTATAAAAAATATCCAAATGTTTGATGATCCCTAGGACCAATCTATCATAACCAAATGGAAAGAACATAGCACAGCAGCAAACCTGCCAAGACACGGCTGCACACCAAAACTCACGGACCGGGCAAGAGGGCATTAATCAGAGAGGCAGCACAGAGACCTAAGGTAACCCTGGAGGAGCTGCACAGCAGAGACTGGAGTATCTGTACATAGGATGACAATAAGCTGCACGCTCCATAGAGTTGGGCTTTATGTCAGAGTGGCCAGAAGAAAGCCATTACTTTCAGCAAAAAAACAAAATGACACATTTTGAGTTTGCGAAAAGGCATGGAGGAAGTTTCTCTGGGCTGATGAGGCTAAAATTGAACTTTTTGGCCATCAAAGAAAACGCTATGTCTGGCGTAACCCAACACATCACATCACTCAAAAAACACCATCCCATGAAACATGGTGGTGGCAGCATCATGATGTGGGGATGTTTTTCAGCAGTCAGAACTGGAAAACTGGTCAGAGTTAAAGGAAAGATGGATGGTGCTAAATACAAGAATATTCTTGAGCAAAACCTGTACAACTGTGTGTGATTTGAGGCTAGGACGGAGGTTCAACTTTCAGCAGGACAATGACCCCAAACACACTGCTAAAGAAATACTTGAGTGGTTTAAGTGAAAATATGTAAATGTGTTGGAATGGCCTAGTCAAAGCTCAGACCTCAATCCAATAGAAAATCTGTGGTCAGACTTAAAATATTGCTGTTCACAAGTGCAAACCATCCAACTTGAAGAAGCTGGAGCAGTTTTGCAAGGAGGAATGGGCAAAAATCCCAGTGGTAAGATGTAGCAAGCTCATAGAGGCTTATCCAAAGCAACTTGGAGCTGTGACAGCCACAAAAGGTGGCTCTACAAAGTATTGACTTTAGGGGGGTGAATAGTTATGCACATTGACTTTTTCTGTTATTTTGTCCTATTTGTTGTTGTTAAAAAAAAAAAAAAATCTTCAAAGTTGTGGGCATGTTCTGTAAATTAAATGATGCAAATCCTCAAACAATCCATGTTAATTCCAGGTTGTGAGGCAATAAAACACGAAAAATGCCAATGGGGGTGAATACTTTTGCAAGGCACTGTATATAGTAAGTGTAGAGAGTGTGTTTTCTCAGCTCCTTCTCTGCTATCTTATTCTGCAGCACAAAACCACCCCACTAATTGTTATTGCTGAGTCCCTATTTGATTAGAAACCATGGTGGAAAATAGGGCAGGCAGGGTTCAAAGCTGTAGGAGAGAGGATAGAAAAATACAGCTGTGCAATATGGCAGCCCATGGAGCAGCATTCAGGTTGTGCTGGGGGGGGAGGGGGGGCACAGAGTTATTGCTAAACAAATATAAGAAGCATTACTCTGATGATCCAGATATACGCTGCCCTAATGGATCAATTGTGTCTTAAACATGACATACAGAAAACGAGACACATGGGTATCTACTGTAATTCTGAAGCAGATCAGTAACATTGAAAAACACTGCTTGCTAACCCATTCCTTGCTGAGATTTTTCTGACCATGTTACCAGGTTCAGTGTTTTGAAGGATAACCTCCGCTGAAATAACTCCTGCTTTCTGAGATTTCCTGAGGGTTTGCAGGTTCATGATTCTGAGGGTTTTCTTAAGGACATCATGTGAGTTGATGTGTTATATGCTTTATTTGCCATTGAGCGAGTGTACTGTGTTCCTCTGCCTCTTGAAGAAGCTCCCAGACCACTTCTTGCCAAAATACTTTTCAAGTACAAGGAAGCCATCCTGAGAAAGGTCTGAAGCCATGGTGAGTTTAAATATAGTAATAATACCAAACCTTCCTGACCTTCTGCCTCTGCAGCGAGCATGCACCAGTGCCCCCATAGCAAGCAGCTTGCTATGGGGACACTGGTCAGCAATTTCTAGGTTGTCAGCTCACAACAGTGGATGAAATAATATAATACTCTTATACCTCTCCCTGAAGAATTCACGTGCCTGTGACATAACCTGTAGAGCGTGAGCAGAGGCATACCAGAACTGATGTAAGCAGATGTACGATTCCTGTACTCGTGGATGTTATGCTATTTTAACGTTTTTGTAATGTGAGTGAAGCTATTTGCTTAAATAAATCCTTTGTATAAAACGGTATCACACTATGGAAAGTCTTTTCAACACTTTTACATACCCTGGGCGAGGTTAAGAACCAGCACAGAGGAGCATCATAGAGGAGATCCTACCCACCAAAGAGACCCAGAAGTCAGTGGAGAACAACTAGAGGGCCCCTAGTGGAAAGAGGGGATAGGACGACTACCATATTACATGTCTTAACCCAAATAGTAAAAAGGTGAGAGTCCGGAAAGCACAGTGTTGTCACAGCAGCATTTTAGAGAAGACAGAGGTTTATCTCTCACTGGGGTGATGGGGTATATACAATATAAGAGTTTCAAAGACACATGGACTGTATGATGAACCAACTGTATTGAAGTACGGGAGCTGTACATAAGATTGTACTTATTATTATTCCCTGCATTAAAGTAAAAAACACCCCACTAAATATTTCCCTCACCCCACAAAACACTTTCCTGAGCCTGCCAGCGATCTAGCACTGTGCCTAATGTTGTGCTTATAAAATATCATTCAGGGTGTCCAAAATTTTCTTTGTGTGATTATTTTCTTGTAGGCCATATTAACTTTTGACACAAGGGTTATATTCTAAAGTAGTAATAATTTATTTAACCACTTGCTTACTGGGCACTTAAACCCCCCTCAATCCCAGACCAATTTTCAGCTTTCAGCGCTGATGCACTTTGAGTGACAATTACGCGGTCATACAACACTGTACCCAAATGAAATTTTTATCATTTTTTTCCCACAAATAGAGCTTTCTTTTGGTGGTATTTAGTTACAGCTCGGAGTTTTATTTTTTGCTAAACAAACAAAAAAAGATGCAAAAAAAAAAAAATCATGTTTTAATAGTTTGTTATAAAATTTTGCAAACGGGTCATTTTTCTCCTTCATTGAAGTGCGCTGATTAGGCGGCACTGATAGGCTGCATTGGTGGGCACTGATGGGCTGCATTGGTGGGCACTGATGGGCTGCATTGGTGGGCACTGATAGGCTGCACTGGTGGGCACTGATAGGCATAGTTAAGGCGGCACTAATAGGCACAGATAAGGCGGCACCGATGGGCACAGATAAGGCGGCACTGATGGGCAAAGATGGGCACAGATAAGATGGCACGGATGGGTGGCACGGATAAGTGGCACGGATGGGTGGCACGGATGGGCACTGATAGGTACCACAGATAGATGGGACTGATGGGCACTGATAGGTGGCACTGATAGGTGGCTCTGATAGGTGGCACTGCTGGGCACTGATGGGCGGCACTGCTGGGCACTGATGGGCGGCACTGCTGGGCGGCACTGGGGTGCAGCACCTTTGAGGCAGATTTTGGGTGGCACTGTGGGTGGCACTGCTGGGTGGCACTGTGGGTGGCACTGTGGGCACTGCTGGGTGGCACTGTGGGCACTGCTGGGTGGCACTGTGGGCACTATGGGCACTGCTGGGTGGCACTGACAGGGGGGCACTTACTTTATTTCAGGATGGCACTGCGGGTGGCAGGTGGGCACTGGCAGGGGGCAGGTGTCCGTTTAAATTGCTGGCCGTGATCGGGACTGATGTCCCGAACACGGCCGCCGGCGATCGGCTTTTTTTTTTTCTCCTCGCGCTGTCAGCGCGAGGAGGAATACTAGCCGATTACCGGCTCCGTTTTATCACATGATCAGCTGTCATTGGCTGACAGCTGATCACGTGATAAGGGGTCGGGATCGACCCCTTACACGGATCGGTGATCAGGCGAGTCTCACGGACTCGCCGATCACAGAGCGCGCCGCGCGCGCCCCCCAGGGGGCGCGCAGGCCGCTCGTAACCGGGACCACGTCAATAGACGTAGTCCCGGAAATGTGGGTCCGCGCTGTTGCCGTCATTTTGCAATAGCGCGGATCCCAAGTGGTTAAAGCACAATTCCAGCCAATCTGTTGTTTTTTCTGATGGTGGGGTAGGACTAGAACCTCTGTCAGGATTTATTTAATTTTTTTAGCTATTGGGGAGATGTTCCCTCACTGCATGTGTGGTCACCAATCTAGAACTGCAAAAATGTCCATGAGTGCCTGATAGGGGATGCTTTGGAGCCTTAAATGTATTTGTTTACTGGCAGTAATAAGAATGTAAATTTTAAAGTGGTTACCCTTACTCAATCAAATGAGTTTGTTCAGTGTTCAGGAATTCATTTTAATATGATTTAGTGAATGTGTATGAGGCTTATTGGATTAAACTTGGAAATGTGCTAGGATTAATATTGTAGGAAATTAAATAGGCTAAATAACCTTAGCTCTTGTACCTTTTAATGACCAGATACATTTTTGCATTCCAACTGTGTGCCTGTGTATTCAATAACAATGTTGTTATTATGTTCAATAACATAATAATACAATTGTTTTGGGGATAAACTAGGCTCATTTGAAAGTGTTACTTTGCAAAAATATAGACAAAAATACATAAAGACAAAAAAAAAGTAATATGTCACTTATGGGTCCTGGTGTCACAAACTGTCTGGAGAAGAAACGAATGCTGTGCAATCTGCACTGCCTGTTTCAAGAACTCCAAGAGAGATAGCCCCAGCCTGGAAGGACAACGATGAAAACACCCTAAAAAACAGGTTTTAGCTCAGGTTGGAGGAATCAGCATAGACTAGAAAAAGCAGAGAAGGGTGTGGGGTTTAAATGGATGTCATGGGTGAAGCCAGACACAAAGGGAAAAAAGGTGGCCATCTACTTTCCTTTGCAAAACCTGTCATTTTTTTTTTTTTTATGAGTTTAGTAAGATGTAGACAAGCCAGTAGCAGTATGTCATTTGATCTGATTCTACCAACTGTATGTTTATCCTTGGCAACAAGGCGCAAAAATACACCCAGGAAAAGGTGATTCAAAATAAGAGAGCCTCAATAAACTGGTCATCAGTCAAGATCTGCAATTAAATTGGACTCCAAGTATCAGGAGAGCAATGCATACATTTCCAACCTTCTTCACTTCAATACCGGGCACTTATACACCTTCCTGCCCAGACGAATTTTGAGCTTTCAGCGCTGTCGCATTTGGAATGACAATTGCACGGTCAAGCTACACCGTACCCAAGCTAAATTTTATCATTTTGTTCCCACAAATAGAGCTTTCTGGTGGTATTTGATCACCTCTGGGATTTTTTTTTCTGCTAAACAAATAAAAAAAGGCAGAAAATTTTGAAAAAAAAATTTTTTTTGTTTCAGTTACAAAACTTTGTAAATAACTAAGTTTTCTCCTTCACTGATGGGCACTGATGGGGCCGTAGTGACTGGCACTGATAAGGCGGCACTGATGGGCACCAATGATGTGGTATCGATGAAGTGGCACTGATAGGCAGCACTGATGGGTGGCACTGATAGGTGGCACAGATTGTCATGGATAGGTGGCACGGATTGGCATGGATGGGTGGCATGGATAGGTGGCATGGATGGATATGGATAGGCAGCACGGATGGACATGGATGGGCACTGATAGGCAGCATGGATGGGCACTGATAGGCAGCACAGATGGGCACTGATAGGTGGCATGGATGGGCACTGATAAGCGACACGGATGGGCACTGATAGGAACGCATGGGCATTGTAGTGTACAGTATTGTATAGGGATGGATGCCAATCAGTGCCAAACAATAATGCATGGCAATCAGGGGCTGCGCTGATAATCGATCAGCACAGACCCCCCCCTGTCAGAGGAGCAGCCGATCGGCTCTCCTCTACTCGCGACTGACACACGCGAGTTAGGAAAAGCCGATCACCGGCTCTTCCTATTTACACTGTGATCAGCCGTGATTGGACACGACTGATCACATGGTAAAGAGTCTCCGTCAGACTCTTTACCGAGATTTTAGTTGCGGTGTGTCAGACTGACACACCGCAACAACAATCGCCATGAGGCATGCCCCCAGGGGCGCGCAGCGGCTTAATATCCTGATCACGTCATATGACGTCCAGTCAGGATATTAAAACCACTTTGCCACCGTAATTTTGCTATATGGCGGGCGGCCAGTGGTTAAAAACATGCAGGATAGGGAATATGTTAGTAACACCTTCACAACCAGAAAGGTTAAATAAAGGCAACAGAGTATAAAGACAGTAACCTCCTTTGGACTACTTTTTCTGAAAGATAGATTAAGCATGAGAAAAGAATCAAACGTCGCACCATAATTTGAACGCACCACCTTATCCCAAACCTGACAGTACGTTAAACATGTGTTCTGATATAGGGAGGTCTAGCAGGGGTTGAAAATAAGGGTCCACAAAATATTGAGGCAAGGAAGACCCACGGAGGAGCAACAGAACAGAAACCTTCTAACTGTAAATGAAAAATAGTGTCGACAATAGCATTGGATACACCTGTAAAGTGTTGCCTTAAATCAGATATTCAATTCCCAAGCTTCTTAGTACCAGAGAATGCAACCAGGAGACCACCGGTGGTGAGTGTGTAGAGAGACAATTTGTCACTTGTATCACACTCAGATCATCAGTCTTAAAAAACACGCACCTGTTCCCAGTTTTTCACCCTATAGTTCCACTGCCACGGATGAAGGGAAAAAACATCAGTAATGTCTGGTTATATAACATATCCCCTTTGGCCCAGGAGACCAGCCAAAGATCTTCAGACCATTAATCTTTGAAGAATTATTAAAAGTAACCAGACAGAACAAGGGTATTAAAGCTGTTTCAGCAGGGGTTGCCCAAAAAGGAAAGAACCTATACAGAGCCTACTGTTTTGATGGCAGACAACAGGATACCCAGCTGAATGCAAACCTCCTGGAAGAAAGCCAAAAGCCTTTGGCAGTGGTCACTATCATGGGACGTTCACTGGGGCCCTCTAACATAGGGAGCTTAGTTTAGTAGGTGCCATTTTTTTTGCTGGATGCGTGCTACGGCAGTGTGACACTTGTGTTTAAAGAGACATGCTGTGTACCACTTTTTATGGCTTTCAGTAAACAGCCAGCAGACACTTTTTCTGGTGCTTTTGCAATCGAATGAAAGGAAGTGGGCCTATGTGAGCACATTGGTAAAAACCAAAGACTGTCATCTTGACGGTAAAAACATACTTTCCTTTGCGCTGCAAAGTAAAACAGATCAAACCACCTCAACTGTGAGGTCATCAGGAGCAGTAGATAAACTATGATTACTAGACCTACCCCAAACAAACCAGTCATACTCACCAATAGGAAGATCGGGAGGAGGACCAGGTGGAGAAAAGTTTGTTGCTGTTGTGCATTTAAAAGTATGCATGGTCGGGCACCTCCTGAAGGAGGCTGCAGGATTCCTTGATGTCCACTGATCCTGGAAGGTGTTGGGGCCCAGCTGGGCGGGTGGTGAGTGCACTTGCTAGCCCTGGGAGCGAGGGACAGTTCACACTAACCTGCATCCCAGAACTCTGCTACCTGCATAGCATCTTTCACAACTGTGTGGCAGGGGGTGGTGTAATGCACAATTCATAGCACCACCCAGCTCCTTTTATTCATTTATTTATTATTTACAGAGACCTATATGAAGTGTACAAGGTGACACTTCATTCATGCCATTGCACAGCAGCTCGGGGCACTGCAATTGCTGTGCAATGACATGCAGAACCATGCAAAGTGGCACAATATCACCAAAACATGTTGCAAAACATCACACAGCTCTGGAATGTAGTGAAACCCTGCACTCTGGTCTAAACACTGTAAGCAGAAAACTATTGTTTTCTGCATGTCATTGCAGCTACCTGCTTTCTACCATGAGGAAAAACGCAGGTAGCTGCACATAGTGAGAATGGGCCTTGATGGGTCAGGAAACAAAGCTGGGGAGGAGGAAGGAGACTTACCTTTCATAAAGGGAAGCAGTTACAACTATTCTGAAGGCTGAATTTTCTCAGGTCAATTTGATGCCTAAGCGTAGTCTTTTGCTAGAGTTCAAGCTCCTCCCATTCACCTCAAGTCCTTGTTGCCAATTCTGATGGAGCCACAGTATATTAACACAAATAGAGCTTTCTTTCTTGATCATACATCACGGGACACAGGAGCTTCATTACATAGTGGGTTATATACGCACCTCTGGTGATTGGACACTGGTTGACCCCAATTAAGGAGAATTCCTCCCCTATATAACCCCTCCCATCTGGGAGGCACCTCTTTTTTTTCGCCAGTGACTATGGTGATGGTCACGTAAAACTTTAGCTCTATGAAGGTCCCTGCGAGGGCCTAAGGGCTACAATAAACCGGATCCATACCTCGGGCCGATATTTGACTCCCAAGATGGTATGGTACCCGGGCCTCGTCAGCCGAAGAAGCGAGGTTTTGCCTGTAAGTCCTCTCCATTGGAAGACTGGGCTCTGGGAAAACCAGACTTGGTGTACTGTTTATACAGAGCGCACGAAAGTTTCTGGCAGAGCTTTCTACATGGCCCAGGTGGGAGGTTCTTCCGAGAAGGAACCCCAGATATACCTGAAGGTTGACTAACAATACCCGCCGTGATGGGTGAAGGCTGGAATTTGTCTGGTTCAGCAATTCCTGCGGCGGGGACAGGTAAGGGAAGTTATCCTGTATATTTAATTATATGAATGGATTTCTTCATTGTGAGTAGTTGTATGTCTTACCTGGTTTCCACCACTAGAGGTAGTAAGAGCAGCCTGATGCATACTTACATGCCTTTTCAATACACATGCTCAAGTGAAAGCCTGATTCTCCAGCTAACTCACGTCTCCATTGCAGTCCCTGCCACAAATAAGGTAAAACACTTCAGGGGTCCCACGCAGCTCAGTTTTTGGGTTCTCCTGCACGCGCGCCGGGCACGCTCCCGGCCTAATGGAGGAGGGGGGGAGTGTGGTTGCGAGCCGTGCACATCAGTGTGCACGGTGCTGTACTGCGCAGGCGCCAGGCGGCAGTTTTAAAAGCCCAGAGCGTCAGGGGGCTGTAATTGGAGACACAGGAGCTGTGGGCAGTAAGCATCCGTGGGGATTGGATCCAGGCAAACCTAGACACCTACTCAGCATCAGGTTGCGCAATTTAAGCATATATATTATTGTGAGACTTTAAGCACAACAGTGATTGCACTTGTACTAGTACCTCTGCTTTGTAGCCTAGTACTATGTCTCCTCGTAAGAGGGTCTCAGGGGGAGGTAAGAAGGGCACTGGTAAATCACCGCCTAGGTCCAGGGGTTCCAAAAGTGCCTGTAAATTACCATCCCCCCTGCAAGACTGGAGCCAGCCTCTCAAGACGAGTCAGTGCCCCTGTCGGGTTTTGCAGCCTCTCCTAATGTCGCAGCCCTGGTTTGTCACTGAGGACTCCCTTAGGGCTACATTGGAGGGTTTTGAAGGGAGAATCATGAATTTTATTTCTGCTTCCCTAAAAGATAGCAGGAAAAGGGGTAGATCCCCTCCCTCTGCTGATATCCCTCTCTCAGATGATTCTTCTGAAAATGAGGAGGGATCCCTATCTTTGGATAGGGATCATGAGCAGTCGGATGAGTCAGAGGAAGAGGAGATAGTCCCCTCCTCCCAGGCGCTCAGAAAACAGGTGCAGTATTATACTGAATTGGTACGTACCACATTCAGAATGCCTGCTGCTGAAGTAGCTACATCCTCTGTCTCTTCCCTGGGAGTCAGGAAAGCCCCACAGACTGCCTATTCCTTCCCAATTCATCCTTTAATGGATAAATTGATGTATGAGGATTGGGGACATCCCGATAAACTGTTTGCTCCTCCTAAAAGGTTTTCTATGCATTATCCTGTGGAGGAAAGTTTCACCAAGAAGTGGGGGGTCCCATCTGTCGATGCGGCTGTTTCTTGTGTGAATAAGAACCTAACTTGTCCTTTGGATAATGCGCAGGTATTCAAGGATCCAACTGATAAAAAGCTGGAAACCTTATTAAAAGCCTCCTTTTCCATGGCTGGCACTGTGGTGCAACCTACAGTCGCAGCCGTGGGGTTGTGTCAGTTCCTCAAGGAACAGGTTAAACAGATGCTTGGGCTCCTTCCCAGTGAGGAAGTAGAAAATTATACAGAATTGCCTCACATTTTGTGTTTCATAATTGATGCGATTTTGGATTCCGTCCAACAAGCATCACATTTGTCTCTCATGTTGGTTCACATGCGAAGGGCCCTATGGCTAAAGAATTGGGCAGCTGAGCTGTCATGCAAGAAGCATTTGACTGGGTTCCCGTTTAAAGGGGAGCTTTTGTTTGGAGAAGAACTAGATAAGTTCGTCCAAAATATTTCAGGAGGAAAATCTACTCTCCTTCCAGTCAAAAAGAGCAAGGCGTGCATTCAGGCGTGCTCTCTCTCCCGAAGCATCAAGCTCTAAACAGTGGCGACGGCCTTCTCAGTCCTCCTCTACCAGAAAGGCTCAAGGCCAAGCCCAGGGACAGAAAAAGACTTGGGGGCGAAAGCCTGCCAAGCAGAGCCCAAAAACTTCCTTGTGAAGGGGCGCCCCCGCTCGGCAGAGTGGGGGGAAGGCTCCTGCAGTTTGCAGGCGCCTGGCGGGAAGAGATCCAGGACAAGTCGGTGATCTCTTCAGTATCTCTGGGCTACAAGCTAGAGTTTCAGGAGATTCCACCTTCTTGTTTCCTAAGGTCAAGGATCCCCAGGGATCCAGTAAAGCAAAAACCGCTATTTCTGGCCTTAGATCAGTTACTATCCCAGGGTGTGATAGTAGAAGTGAACCCGAAAGATCAGGGTTCGGGGTTTTACTCAAATCTCTTCACCGTTCCAAAACCAAGTGGAGGTGTCAGACCTATCTTGGATCTGAAAGACCTGAACCGGTTTTTACACATCCGGTCCTTCCGAATGCAGTCAATCCGCACTGTGGTCTCCTCCCTGCAAGGAGGAGAATTCATAGCATCAATAGACATCAAGGATGCATATCTCCATGTGCCAATTCTTCCCGCACACCAAAAATTCCTAAGGTTCGCGGTAGAGCGGCGCCATTTTCAATTTGTGGCCTTGCCGTTCGGGCTTGCTACAGCCCCTCGAGTCTTCACAAAGATTCTAGACCCTCTCTTAGCAAACTTAAGAGTTCAGGGCATAGCCGTCATGGCTTATCTAGACGACTTGCTTCTCATGGAGAAAAATGCAGCGTTCCTAAGTCGCAGCGTCACCAAAACGCTAGAACACCTAGAACGCCTAGGTTGGATTATAAACCTAGAAAAGTCGTCCCTACAACCGACTACCAGGTTGGAATACCTGTTTCTTCCAAGGCTAAAAGCCTTGGCCATTGGGGATCTGGTGCGCCTGATTCTGGGCAGAAGATCTTCCTCCATTCGGTTGTGCATGAGACTGTTAGGGAAGATGGTCGCCTCCTTCGAGGCCGTCCCATTCGCCCAGTTCCATTCAAGGCCTTTACAAGGTTGCATCCTTGGGGCTTGGAACAGGAAGCCCCAATCTCTAGATCTTCCTATGCGTCTATCCCCGGGGACACGCAAGAGTCTTGTCTGGTGGTTACAAACCAAGAATTTGCTGAAGGGCAAAACCTTTCTTCCTCTCTCATTTAAGATTATCACAACAGATGCCAGCCTGACAGGCTGGGGAGCTGTGTTGGAGGAAACATGCTCGCAGGGGAAATGGTCTGCGACCGAGAATCTACTGCCCATAAATATCTTAGAGATCCGGGCAGTTTACATGGCACTCATGGAGTGGTCTTACAGACTGCGAGGTTTCCCAGTTCGGGTTCAGTCCGACAATGCCACCGCAGGGGCTTATATCAATCACCAGGGCGGTACCAGAAGTCTGGTGGCCCAAAAAGAGGTGAATCGCATACTTGTCTGGGCAGAAAAGCATGTTCCGTGTCTTTCTGCAGTCTTCATCCCAGGAGTGGAGAATTGGCAGGCGGATTTTCTCAGCCGCCAGCAGTTGTGCCCAGGAGAATGGGCTCTTCCCCCCCGACGTGTTTCAGAACATATGTCACAAGTGGGGTACTCCAGACGTAGATCTGTTTGCTTCCAGGTTCAACAGGAAGCTGGACAAGTTTGTGTCAAGGACAAGAGATGCACTTGCTCAGGGGTCAGATGCTCTGACAGTTCCCTGGGATCAGTACAATCTGATCTATGCCTTCCCCCCGAGCCCGCTTCTGTCGCGGTTCCTGGGAAGGGTCAAGAGGGAGACAAAGTCGGTCCTTTTGGTGGCCTCGGCTTGGCCCAGGCGACCATGGTACGCAGAAATCATGAAGTTGGCAGTAGGCAGGCCATGGACCCTCCCTCTCCGGCCAGATCTGCTCTCACAGGGTCCAATCTACCATCCTGCTTTACGCAGTCTGAATTTGACGGTCTGGCTGCTGAGACCCACATTCTGAGAGACCGTGGCCTTTCTACTCTGGTCAATGCCAGAAAGCCGGCCTCCAGATTTGTTTATTACAAGATCTGGAGGACATATGTTTCCTGGTGTGAACTCAGGAAATGGCATCCTAGAAAGTATGTCATTAACAGAATCTTGGCCTTTCTCCAGTCAGGCCTGGAAATGAATTTGGCCATAAGCACTATCAAAGTGCAGATTTCGGCCCTGTCGGTATTTTTTAAAAAACCGCTTGCATCACATTCCCTAGTACGGGCTTTTATCCAGGGGGCTATGCGGACAAAACCGCCAGTTAAACCTCCGGTATGCCCATGGGATCTGAATTTGGTTCTCTCGGCCTTACAGGGGCAACCATTTGAACCTTTACACCTGGCTTCTTTAGCTCTCCTCACTAAAAAGCTGGTCTTCTTAGTAGCCATATCTACGACTAGAAGAGTATCAGAGTTGGCAGCTCTTTCCAGTAAGGAGCCGTATTTAATTATCCATAAGGACTGGGTGGTCATGCGTCCCAACAGGTCCTTTCTGCCTAAGGTGGTTTCGGGTTTCCATTTGAATCAGGATGTAATCCTACCATCCTTTTTTCCGGACCCTCAATCCACAGAAGAAGAATCTTTACACACTTTAGATGTGGTTAGAGCAATCAGTATTTATCTTCAAGCAACTACTCAGATAAGAAAAACTGATTGTTTATTTATACTGCCGGAAGGCCCTAGAAAGGGCCAGGCGGCGTCAAAATCCACTCTCTCAAGATGGATCAGGCAAGTTATCTCTCAGGCCTATGGTTTAAAGGGGAAGATTCCTCCTTTTCGGGTGAAAGCGCACTCTACTAGGGCTGTTAGTGCTTCTTGGGCAGTGCATCACCAGGCCTCCCTGGCTCAGATCTGTAAGGCTGCGACTTGGTCATCAGTCCACACATTCACCAGATTCTATCAGGTGGATGTCAGAGGGCAAGAGGATATCGCCTTCGGGCGCAGTGTACTGCAGGCTGCAGTTTAGGTCCCCCGGTCCCTGGCGGCCTATATTTATGATCTGTGTCTCCCTCCCCTCAATCTGAGCATTGCTATGGGACATCCCACTATGTAATGAAGCTCCTGTGTCCCGTGATGTATGATCAAGAAAATGGGATTTTTATATACAGCTTACCTGTAAAATCCTTTTCTTGAGGGTACATCACGGGACACAGGGCTCCCGCCCCTCTTGGGTTTTACGTGGTTTCTTATTGCTTTGCTACAAAACTGAGGTGCCTCCCAGATGGGAGGGGTTATATAGGGGAGGAATTCTCCTTAATTGGGGTCAACCAGTGTCCAATCACCAGAGGTGCCTATATAACCCACTATGTAATGAATCTCCTGTGTCCCGTGATGTACTCTCAAGAAAAGGATTTTACAGGTAAGCTGTATATAAAAATCCCATTTTTAGTGGCATTTAATCACTAGTGGGTTTTTTGTGCTATAAATAAAAAAAAACTAAAATTTTGTGAAAAAAATGCCTTTTTGTTTCTGTCATAAAATTTTGCTAATAGTAATTTCTCTTCATAAATTTTGGCCAAAATTTACACTGCTATATATCTTTGGTAAAAAAACCCACGTTCATGTATATTATTTGGTCTTTGTGAAAGTTATAGAGTCTACAAACTATGGTGCCAATCACTGAAAATTTATCACATCTGATCAGGCCTTCAGTACATCAGGTGCATCTCATTTCTTGAGACACTAACAAGTCAGGAACATACAACTACCCCCCAAATGACCTATTTTTAGAAAGTAAACATTCCAAGGTATTAAGTAAGTAGCATGGTGAGTTTTTTTAAGTTGTAATTTTTTCCCACAATTCTTTGCAATATGAAGATTTTTTTTTATTTTTTTTATTTTTTTTAGAAAATTGTCATATTATCAGGTTATTTCCCACACACAGCATATGCATACAACAAATTACACCCCAAAATACATTTTTCTACTCTTACCGAGTATGGTGATACCACATGTGTGAGACTTTTACAGAGCACCAACATTGAAGTGGCACCTTCATCACGGCTGATCACGTGGTAAACAGCCATACCCAATGGCTGTTCACCCCCCTCGGTGGCGAGTGGTGTCTTGGTGACACGCTGCCACCGAAGGAACAGGGATGCTCACGCACAATCGCGCACATTCCCTGTTTAAATGGGAGGCCGTCGTATGACGGCCTCCCGCCACAAGAGCCGTGTCGCCTGGCCTATATTTGACAGCAGGCGGTCGGCAAGCAGTTAAAGAGGTTCTTCATCTTGTGAACAAAAATTTACAAGTCAGCAGCTACAAATACTGTAGCTGCTGACTTTTACAATGCAAACTTACCTGTGCCAGGATCCAGCCTAGTACACACTACTAGTTTATTTTAGGTTGAATTAAAAAAAAACTGACAGCTCAGGTGGGAGCTACTGTACTAACAATCCAACCTTAGTACAGCGATCTCCCCTGCTGAACTATTGTGTCCAGCCAGAACACTTCAATCAGTGTTCTCAGCCATTGGCTGCACAGGAGCCAGTCGACAGACCTTTTTGGGTCATGGGCCTTCGACAGAACCTTGGTTCTGCCAGACAGGCTGTTATACATATGGGCCAAATGTCAGGCGATTTCTATTCAACCGGCTGATACCGGCTGTCATTCAGCCCGTGTGTACTAGGCTTTACCCCAGGCAGCCGACTATGACTTCTTGGGTTTCCTTGTACCTATAAAATATGCTTTAAATTGCTGTGTCACAAGCTGGAGTCTCAGGGATACATATACACTATGGTACATGGAAGGAAGCAAGGATCACTATGGTACATGGAAGAAAGGAAGGAAGGAAGGATCATTATATTTTACGCTGTAAAAGCCTCATTGCACGTTATCGCAAACGCTTGGTTGCAGTTGTTGCTGCTAAGGGTGGCCCAACCAGTTATTAGGTTTAGGGGGCAATCACTTTTTCACACAGGGCCATGATGGTTTGGATTTTTTTTCACCTTTAATAATAAACACCTTCATTTACAAATTGCATTTTGTGTTTACTTGTGTTGTCCTTGACTATTGTTTAAATTGGTTTGATGTTCCGAAACACTTAAGTGTGACAAACATGCAAAGGAACAGGAAATGAGGAAGGGGGCAAACACTTTTTCACACCACTGTATATACAGTACATAGTCATTAATGAGCACATTGCTAGCCATCCTGAGTGGTCTTATGGGTTGCCCGACCCCTCTCGTGTCCAGGTCGCCCAGATCTTTTCAAATTTCTTGGTGCAGTTTCGCCCCATGTAAGTCAGCTTATAAAGTGGTAAAGCCGCATCAACAAGAGCCCTCCACTGGGGAACCGTTGGGGGGCTGGGATTCTTCCACTTAAGAAGAACCGCTTTCCTGGCATAGAAAGCCGTATAGAATATAATGTGCTTTTTGGCTTGCGATGTCGGAATTGTATCAACAATGCCCAGTATCATAGGCCTCGGTTCGCAGGGAACGTGGAGGTTACCTTTGGCATTAATTTCCGACACCACCCCCCTCCAGAAGGCCTGGAGACGTTCACAAGACCATATGACATGGAAGAAAGATCCCGGGGCTGAGGTGCATCTGGGGCATATAGCATTCCTGTCAGGATACATTCTTGCTAGGCGTTCTGGTGAGTAGTAAGCTCTGTGAAGGAAGCAAAGCTGGGTGAATCTGTCCCGGGAGGAGATCATGAGGGAGAGCTACTGCTGCACCCCCTCTCCCCAGTCATCCTCCTCTAACACTGGTATATCCCTTTTCCATCTTAAGCATACCCCAGAAACGGACGAGGTGTCTAAGCCAATAAGTTCAGCGTACAAGGCCGACAGTGGCCTTATATCCCTACCTGGGGACAGCATGCTTTCATATTGAGTTAGACTCAAGGATAATGGGTTGGGGAAACTGTGCCCGGTAGGCGTGCCGAAGCTGGATGTACCTGAAAAATATGTGGTTGGGTAGTTCTAGCCTACTCTTTAGTTCGAACGTATACAGTCCACCAGAGGAGACAATATCGGCCAGAGTTGCGACACCCCTCCGGGCCCACACCGCCAGGTCTGGAATGGAACGAAAGTGTGGCAACCGCAGGTTTCCCCACAGTGGGGTACCCGGGGACCAGCTATTGGGCTTTTCCATCTTGATCTTAACTGTGTCCCAGACTCGCATTGACTGGGTAACATTGGGGTTAGACCTGGGACCTCTGTGTATTAAATTCCGTAGTTCTGAGTAGGAGCCCAGTAAGGCTGCCTCTAGGGTGGCCGCAGGGTTCGCCGGTTCCTTAGACAGCCACCATTTAATTGTCAGTAAGACCGCTTCCCAGTAGTATTTAATGAAGCAGGGCATGGCCAGACCCCCCCGGGAGATTGGAAGCTGTAGTGTACTCAGTGCTATCCTAGGGGCACCTCCATTCCAGATAAAGGAAGTCAGCAGACTATTTAATTTCCGAAAGAAGACGTGCGGGATGTGCACTGGAGTTTGTCTAAATAGATAAGTGAATTTGGGGAGTACCGCCATCTTTATAAGGTTAACCCTGCAAATGGGTGTGAGGGGCAGGGCCCTCCAGGCCGAACATCTCTGTATCAAATAGGACATAACTGGATCGAGATTGAGGGGAATAAATTGACCTAGATTCTTATGAATAACAATCCCTAAGTATTTAAACTGGGAGACAGTCTGCAGTGGGGTATCAGTCGGCAATCCGTTGTCCGAGGGATGGAGAGCAAATAGAACGGACTTCCCCCAATTTACCCGAATACCCGAGTATCTACCGAAGCCATTTATAAGGTATAGGGCCTCTTTCAGGGAGGTGGACGTGTCCCTAAGGTATAGGAGGGTATCGTCGGCGTATAGAGACATTTTTTCCTCCACAGGGCCCAGAGAGATGCTGCGGTTTGTCGCCGCATTACGTATCAGGATTGCCATAGGTTCTATGGCCAGCGCGAAGAGCGCCGGAGAGAGCAGGCATCCTTGTCTTGTCCCCTTGTGGAGGGAAAAAGGGGGGAGATAACCGATCCTGTGCGAACCCTCGCCTTCGGGGAGTTATATATTGTCCTAATCCAGGTTATAAATCAGGGGCCGAAGCCAAAACGATGCAGGACCTTCCATAGATAGTCCCATTCAACGGAGTCAAATGCTTTTTCAGCATCCAGGGAGGCCACTGCATCCGAAGGGGCTAGGTGGGCATCGGACTCCAGGACCGTATACAACCTTCGTAGGTTTATATCCGTGCCCTTGCCCGGCATAAAGCCGGTCTGATTCTCATGAACCAGTGCAAGGATCACCTCGTTCAATCTCCGTGCCAAGACCTTGGTTAGGATCTTGGCGTCAGCATTGAGAAGAGAAATGGGCCGATAGGAGGAACATAGCTCCGGGTCCTTGCCCGGTTTCGGTATCACCACTATGATTGCCTCCACCATGGACGCCGGCAGAGTCCCCTGCCCCAGAGCTGTAACCATCACATGGTGGAGTTTGGGCACCAGTTGTTCCCCATATTGTCGGTAGAACTCCGGGGGGATCCCATCCATGCCTGGTGTCTTCCCCGCCTGGAGTTCACCCAGCGCCTGCTGGACCTCTTCCACAGTTATGTGCTATCAAGGCGCTCGCGGGCAGTGACAGACAAAGTGGGGAACTGTACCTGGTCCAAAAATGAGTGCAGTTCCTCGGCGGTGTAGTCCACCCTGGAAGCATAGAGATTGCTGTAGTAGGCAGCAAAGCGGGCATTTATGCTCAGGGGGTCCATCAGCATCGCCCCATCCGAATCTTGGATACGGGCAATAGATGAAGTGGGCTGTTGTTCTTTGTCCAACTAGGCCAGAAGTCGTCCTGTTTTGCCCCCCTGCTCAAAAATACGTTGAGTCTGCGCCAACTGCTGCTTATTGGCTTTGGAAACTATAAGGAGCATCACTTCCCTATATGCTGCCTGCATATCAAGATAGGTAATGGGGTTTTGGGTAGAAATGCAACAGGCTTCTAGGTCTTGTGCGGTGTTCTCTGCCTCCGCAAGGGTTATTGCAGAGTCATATTTGGCCCTAGATATAGCAGATTGGTAGGAGCCCCTAACGTAGGCCTTAAAGGCATCCCATATGGTGTGCACTGCAGCAGACCCCACGTTCGTTAACCAGAAGGTCTGCATCTGCGCAGAGACTGTAGCTTCCACCAAGGGATCTGAGATCCAGTAGCGAGACAGTCGCCACAGCCTCTCCGAGGGGGAAGCCAGAGTCTGAAAAGTGCACACCACAGGGGTGTGATCCTATATCCTCCGTGGTAAAACGTCCACCACCCTCATCCGGGAGAGCATTCCTCCACCTCACTAAAATTAGGTCAATCCTCGAATGGCATGTGTACCCCCGCTCTTTTGGATGTCTCCACCGCCAAACGTCCGTCAGGCCATAGAGAGAGGTCCACTTTAACAGGGGAGAGTCCTCACCCACCCCATTAGACAACCTGTCTAATGCTGGGTTCGGAGCCATGTTAAAATCACCCGCAATAATTATGTTGTCAGTGGGATAGCCAGACAGGAGGGGGGTCAAGTATGTTAGGAGGGCCATAGTGGCTGGTGGTGGAATATAGATGCCCAAAATCACCATTTCAATAGTGTCTATAACCACATGCAGCAGCACATATCGTCCCCCCGGGTCCACCTTAACATCCAATAGCTCATATGCCAGGGACTTGTGGAACAGCACACTGACACCACGCGCAAAATTAGAGTACGTGACATGGTAACAGCGGCCGACCCAGGGTCTCCAAAGGCCCAGCACTTTACTTCCCGTCAGGTGCATCTCCTGGAGGATACACACGTGAGGGTGATGTTTTTTTAAGGTACGTTAAAACCAGGAAACGTTTCAGTTTATCATTCAATCCCCTGACGTTCCAGGACAGCAGCTTCATCTGTGCCATTGGGGTATCTGCAGCTCAGGAACGCCAGGGGAACACACCATATCCTGACCCGGGGAGAGGCAGGCAATATTCCTCACACAACTAGTTACAAGTGCATTTTCAAAAATCTGCGACACTAGCTTAGGCTGTCTATGGGCCACCCGCCAGAGAAAAGTACCACCATAGAAACGTTCCAACATGTACATAGCATTATAAAATAACATCCCAACTAACCCCCACCCCCCACCACCGTTGGGGAACTCGGAGTGCCCATTCCCTAAACCAGAACTCAGCTCAACTGGAGCAAATAAGGTATATCTCCTGCGGGGGCGCGTAGAGAAGCAGAGAGCCACCGAAGGCGGCGCCGCAAACAAGGTCCGTACAGTTCATGCGAGTCCCGAGCTACTGACCCCAACCTGAGGGTAAAATTCCGAAAACCAACATGAAGTGTAACAGTGAGCAAGTTCCCTTGGCATAAGCCAAGGGCACATACATAAACTAGACTTTGCGTTACAAACTTAAACAGTTCCTTTTAAAGAATCCATGTCCTTCTATCTCCTGGCAGGCAGTAGTGCAACCGGGTCTGCACCCCCCCACCACCTCCCCCCGCTCCCCCAAAGGCCTCGCCCAAGGCAGAAGAAGGGTCACAGTGTACCAAAGGGGGAAGATCCCATTATGCGGCGTGGTGTCACCGCACAGCAGCCAGTGGCGAGCCGCATGACGGACGGAGCATAGCGTTAACCACAATAAAGTTAATCCTCACAGTTTATCCGCGGCCACCGGGGAGGGGGGGAGGGATGGGGCAACAACACAGGGGCAAAACACGGGTCTTCACCAGAGGGATACAGGTAGTTAAAAGAAACGGTGCAATTACCGGGGTCTGGGGAGGGTATTCAACCACTGGGAGGCCTCCTCCAGTGACGTGAAGTAGCGAGTGGACTCTCCATCAATCACCCACCGGCGGGCAGGGAACAGCATACTGTACTTGATGTTCTTCGCTCGTAGCTGGACCTTAACTTGATCGAAGGTCCGTCTCTGCCGTTGGGTTTCTACTGAATAGTCTGGAAACATCATGAGCCGTGTGTTAGCAAACCGGGGTTCAGCCACCTTTCTGGCCTCACGCAGCACCAGGTCCAGGTCCTGGAAATTTAGCAGGTGGAAGATGAAGGTGCGGGGGGCGCCCCAGGCGGACCCCGCACAGGGGGCATTCGGTGAGCTCTGAGAGTAAAAGTATTCTCGCGCCTAACAATGTGTCCTAGAACTAGTGTGGTTGCAGCAAAACACCGGCAGGGGTGTAAACCCTCCCCAGATTAAGTGATAGTAATTAAGAAATGGTGTTGCGCTCCGGCTAAATAAATCTAATTAAACTAACATGTACTCAAGTACCAACCAAAACAGAAATAAAGTAAAATGTGAAACTGTATGTTTAAATAAGCTCAGACAATGTGCATAAATACTAAAGTGCAATACACCAGGTCAAATTGTGCACTTAACATAAAAAACTTGATATAAGAAATCTTCTATTAATGACAGTGAAATAGTATTGAGTGCACACAAATGTATAAATGATATGGCACGAAGAGAGAAAAAAAAAAAAAAAACTGAGTGTCGTTATAAAAGTGCAATACAAATCAAAAAATGCACAAAATGCTAATAGTCCATGTGCAGTGTATCACGTGTATGAACAAAATGCTAATAGTCCATAAACAGTGAGATATGTGTTTGAACAAAAGCTCCAAAAACAAAAATGAGGTGAACTACAGTTATATAAAAAGCATGTCCATTTAGTGGTAAAATACGTCCATTTAGTGATCAACAAAGCAGTATCCTGCGTGCTCCAAAAACAGGAGGTGGATTCCACCAGTGCTCCTATGCGTATTATATCCTCACACTAGGTGCAGTAATTACCTTACCTTACTGCTGTAAGGTAAACAGCATTTCCAAAGTAACGCTTGTTGTCCAATAATGTAGGTTCAGTAGGTGATGTGATCCTAGACTCTCATTCACCGTGGGCACGTTGTAACATGCAGAGAAAGCTAGGGGAACACTCCAATGGTGAAGTACGTATTCACAATTTATTGGATATAAAACGAAGATATAGGTACTCACATTTAAAACAGTAATAAAAAAGCACAACTAAACGAACGCGTGTCACGTTCGCGCTTCCGGACGTCACTTCCGGTGTCCTTACTGGCCAATTGTGTTCCTACGCGTATCGTCAAATGACTTCATCAGGGAATAACAACTGGGGTAAGGACGAACGTATAAATAGTGTCAGTAATTGGCGGCCATTTTCGTGAAGTCCATTGTAGCCACATCTACGGCCATTTTCTCGTGGGCTAATATACATAGAATGATGGCCTACAGACGTAACAGTGGCAAGGAATGTGCAAACTTCACTTCCGATCATTTTTTGGGGGCATTTTTAATGTAGATGGTCATTAACTGTTTTAGCCCACTGGGAAATGCCCGGGAACCATTATTCTTATTGGCGCAGCCCCGAAAGTAAATCAGAGCAACACGTCTCGTTAGTGCACCTGCGCAATAACGTTCGTTTCTAAAATGACATCTAGCATAAAACAAAAAAGTGATAGATACGGGCAATACTGGACGAATGTATTAAAATTAAAAGTAAATAGATAAAAAGCATCAGAATAAAAGCTACATTAGTAAATCCATAGTAAAATACAAAGTCATCTGTAAATAAAAATATTATGTATAAGAGATATTAATAGAATATTTATAAAAATCTTAGGGGGTGTGGTCTAGCATGGCCAATAATTAGGAATCAACTATTGGCGATATAGATTATCAACAGGTCAATCTAAAAAGCAATGATGTCTAGGACGGAGACAGTGATCTAGAAAGCGCTTAGGACTATTTTCTGGGCCACTATTAATATATAGGCTAAGCGATGTGAGAAATATATTAAAAATCAATAATTATGGCTAAAATTATGTGCATAGAAGATCAGAAATATATTGGACAAAAATGTGGGAATTCCAGGATAACGGCCATAATAAATGGTCCTAACGGGAGTCATAATCGATCTCCAAGAATAACGCTGAAAACAGAGACTGATTAAGAAAAGGGGAATAGAATATATATAAAAATAGAATAGAATAAGATAGAATATGTAAAAATATATCAAAATCACTCTCAATTTTAGAGAGGACACCGGAAAGGAGATCCAAAATTCATATAATAGCAATTTTAAAACATACTAACAAAAGAAACATATAAATAATGTAGTCAAAAATCACTAATAAAACAATTGAGGTCAAAATCAATATTGAGTCCCTGGGGCGCAAAAGTGTCTAAAGTGAAAATCCATCTAGACTCTGCTTGACTTAGTGTTCTGACCTTATGGCTACCTCTCCAGTGTCTTTTGTAGGGTTCGATGCCCCAAAACATAAGCTGGGTAGGGTCCTTGTTGTGGTGTATGCAAAAGTGCCTTGAAACGCTATGCTTGTCAAAGCCATTAATAATGTTTTTGACATGCTCTTTTATTCGTACCCTTAGAGGTCTTTTGGTACGGCCTACGTATTGCAAGCCACAACTGCATTGCAACATATACACAGCTCCCTCGGTGTTACAGCATATGAAATCTTTTATTTCGTACGTATTCCCAGTGCTTGTAGACGTAAAGTTAAATTTCTTTTCAGCTGGGCGTTTTGTTTTTAAACATGCAAAGCACCGTTTACATGGGAAGAACCCTTTTCCAGTGAAAAAAGTCAGGCCTGTGGGTGGGGGGTCGGGGACATTCTTGACTAGCTTGTCCCTTAGAGTCAGTGCCTTTTTGTACACAAATTTAGGGTATTCAGGCAACAATTCCTGTAGGTGTACATCTAAGCGTAGAATGTGCCAATGTTTTCTGATAATCTTTTCGAATTTCTTGTATTGGGCGTTGTAGTTTAATATGAGCGGTATCCCATCCATCCCTCGTGCTGGAGTAATTTTATCTCTAATTAGAGTGGTCCGATCCATATTTTCAACTTCTGTGATTTTCTTTCTAATGTCTTCATTATCGTATCCCTTATTTATGAACCTCTGACCTATCTTTTCAGCCTGCAGGCGATAGTCTTTAGTGTTTGTACAGTTTCTGCGTAGTCTTATCAGTTGACCCTTTGGGATATTACACAGCCAGTTAGTGTGATGGCAGCTACCTCTTGGCAAGTAACTGTTCCTATCGACATTTTTGAAATGGGTCTTTGTATATAATTTGTTATTATTTTGTGTAACTTCTAAGTCTAGGAAAGATATTGATCCGGTACTCACTTCCCAGGATAATTTAATGTTTCTGTTATTAATATTTAGTCCTTCCAGGAATCTAACTAGGCTGGTTGTTTCACCTCTCCAGAGTATAAGGACATCGTCGATATACCTTTTATATATGGCCAGTTCTCTGGGTCTGTTAGTGTATACCGCTTCTTCTTCCCATTGGGCCATGAATAAACATGCCACACTGGGAGCGAACTTGGCTCCCATCGCCACTCCGGTTCTTTGATGGAAGTACTCACGGTTATACCAAAAATAACTGTTTTTAAGACAAAAGTCCAGGCACTTGACTAAATATTTACGCTGGGAGCACGGCAACGTGCTATACTTTCTCAAGCCCCATTTTACGGCCTCACAGGCTTGGTAGTGTTGAATCACCGTGTACAGTGAAGAGACATCAACTGATGCCATAATCCAGGGTCCTTCCTCTTCAGGTAGTTCTTCTAATATTTGCAATACCTGCTTCGTGTCTCTCAGATAGGCTTCGGTTTTTGTGACCACAGAGCTGGACCTTAACTTGATCGAAGGTCCGTCTCTGCCGTTGGGTTTCTACTGAATAGTCTGGAAACATCATGAGCCGTGTGTTAGCAAACCGGAGTTCAGCCACCTTTCTGGCCTCACGCAGCACCAGGTCCAGGTCCTGGAAATTTAGCAGGTGGAAGATGAAGGTGCGGGGGGCGCCCCAGGCGGACCCCGCACAGGGGGCATTCTGTGAGCTCTCTCCACCGCATAATGAGGAGAGAATACAGCCTCAGGTAGGAGAGTCCGGAGCAGGTGTTCCGTGAAGGCCACCGGGTCCTGCCCCTCCGCCCCCTCAGATAAACCCACCACATGGAGGTTGTTCCTCCGGCTCCTATTCTCGCTATCCTCCGCTCGAGATTCCAGCGCCTTCACTCGCACCTGTAGCATGTGTAGGGAGGCGCGATGTTCCCTAATGGAGTCCTCTGAGTCTCCCACGCGGCGCTCAGCCTCTCCCAGCCTCTCCTGGAATTTGTCCATGTCCCAGCGCATCAGCCCAAAGTCCATCTGTAGGTGGTCAATCTTGGCCGTAAGGGCCGTTTTGCAGCCAGAGATCGCCTGCATCAGAGCCTGGAAGCGGTCCTCCTCCACAGTGGCTGGGTCCGGGGCCGGAGTTTGAGTCGCCATGTGCGCGGCAGTGTGAGAGGGCCGCTCGGACCTCCGATCCTGCGGGGATGGCGTAGGGAGGGAGAGATTCTTCCGCCTGGAGCTCGATTTACCTCTTCTCATACCCGAGGGTATTAACAGGGTAACAGCGGGAAATTATTCCGTAGAATGCCGGTATTAGGCGGGTAAGTTTGTCAGGTAGGAGCGGAGCTCCGGCAGCACATGTCTGCTCAGGCCGCCAGCTTGACCATGCCCCAACCACCAGTCATTAAATTTGATTGAAAGTTGTTGAAGCACATATAGTATACAGTGGTGTGAAAAAGTGTTTGCCCCCTTCCTCATTTCCTGTTCCTTTGCATGTTTGTCACACTTAAGTGTTTCGGAACATCAAACCAATTTAAACAATAGTCAAGGACAACACAAGTAAACACAAAATGCAATTTGTAAATGAAGGTGTTTATTATTAAAAGGTGAAAAAAAATCCAAACCATCATGGCCCTGTGTGAAAAAGTGATTGCCCCCTAAACCTAATAACTGGTTGGGCCACCCTTAGCAGCAACAACTGCAACCAAGCGTTTGCGATAACGTGCAATGAGGCTTTTACAGCGTCCTGGAGGAATTTTGGCCCACTCATCTTTGCAGAATTGTCCTAATTCAGTTACATTAGAGGGTTTTCGAGCATGAACGGCCTTTTTAAGGTCATACCACAACATCTCAATAGGATTCAGGTCAGGACTTTGGCTAGGCCACTCCAAAGTCTTCATTTTGTTTTTCTTCAGCCATTCGGTGGTGGACTTGCTGGTGTGTTTAGGATCATTGTCCTGCTGCAGAACCCAAGTTCGTTTCAGCTTGAGTACACGAACAGATGGTCGGACATTCTCCTTCAGGATCTCTTGGTAGACAGCAGAATTCATAGTTCCTTTTATCACGGCAAGTCTTCCAGGTCCTGAAGCAGCAAAACAGCCCCAGACCATCACACTACCACCACCATATTTTACTGTTGGTATAATGTTCTTTTTATGAAATGCAGTGTTCCTTCTACGCCAGATATACTTGGACACACACCTTCCAAAGAGTTCCACTTTTGTCTCATCGGTCCACAGAATGTTGTCCCAAAAGTCTTGGGGATCATCAAGATGTGTTGCGGAGAAATTGAGATGAGCTTTGATGTTCTTTTTGCTCAGCAGTGGTTTTCTCATTGGAACTCTGCCATGCAGGCCATTTTTGCCCAGTCTTTTCCTGATGGTGGAGGCATGAACGCTGACCTTAACTGAGGCAAGTGAGGCCTGCAGTTCCTTGGACGTTGTTGTGGGGTCTTTTGTGACCTCTTGGATGAGTCGTCGCTGCGCTCTTGGGGTAATTTTGGGCGGCCGGCCACTCCTGGGAAGGTTCACCACTGTTCCATGTCTTCGCCATTTGTGGATAATGGCTCTCACTGTGGTTCGCTGGATTCCCAAAGCTTTGGAAATGGCTTTATAACCCTTTCCAGACTGATAGATCTCAATTACTTTCTTTCTCAATTGTTCCTAAATTTCTTTGGGTCTCGGCATGATGTGTAGCTTTTAAGGATCTTCTGGTGGACCTTACTGTGTCAAGCAGCTCCTATTTAAGTGATGCCTTGATTGTGAACAGCTGTGGCAATAATCAGGCCTGGGTGTGGCTAGAGAAATTGAACTCAGGTGTGGACAACCACAGTTATAGTATGTTTTAACAAGGGGGGCAATCACTTTTTCACACAGGGCCATGATGGTTTGGATTTTTTTTCACCTTTAATAATAAACACCTTCATTTACAAATTGCATTTTGTGTTTACTTGTGTTGTCCTTGACTATTGTTTAAATTGGTTTGATGTTCCGAAACACTTAAGTGTGACAAACATGCAAAGGAACAGGAAATGAGGAAGGGGGCAAACACTTTTTCACACCACTGTATCTGCAGTTAACACCTGTCTCCCTGCAAAGCTCTGAATGTTGTTTCTCTCTGGTGCTTCGTTCTTCTGTTATCGGCTTGTCTATTCAGAATACAACTCTGCATATTCCTTCGCTCCTCTGCCTATCTGGAGGAGAGGTATGTCCCTTTCCTCCAATCAGCTCTCACACAGTGTATAAGAGCTGTAACTGCAGTTCTCCTCCCCCTCCTCTGTACTCCTCACAGATGCATAAGGTGTTTAACACAAATCTGCACTTTTGAAGGGTTGTAGACAATTGAGGACTGCAGATAAACAAGTAAAACCTAAGTAGAAGGATTTGTTTCATCCCTGTGTATCATCTGAGGCTATTCACTTCACTGGGTATATGTGAGGTTTTACAACCACTTTAAAGTCCTCTCACAGATTTCACTGAGAGTAGCAGGAACCAGATACTCCAACAGCTGGCTGGGAGCTATACTGATTGGGGCAGTTTGGTTGAATTAAAAAATCCAGTAAAGTGCATATCATGAGAGACACACTGGGGGTGATTTACTAAGACAAATGCACTACGCCGGTTCACACCTTAATTGTTGCACCGGAAAAAACATTGATTGAACATGCGAACCGGCGCATGCAGATGTGCAACGCAATAATAAATATGTAAACTACAACTGGTGCTAGTGTAACTGCAGTTTTCTCATTGATAATAGCGCATCCCAAATACATTTGGTTAATTTCATCTCATTAGATGTGTCTTGTTAGGCAATTAGTAGGTGTTCTCAGTGAATTAACAATTTTGATGCTAATCTCATTCCTATTACTTCTAATATATCTTTGTAATGTATTGAAAGATTTGGGTAAAAATAGAAAAAAGAAACCCATTTCAAAGAAAAGTGTTTCTAAACCCACTAAATTAATATTTTCTGATCATGATATTTAACCACTTCAATACCAGGCACTTATACACCTTCCTGCCCAAGCCAATTTTCAGCGGAGTCGCAAATTAAATGACAATTGCGTGGTCATGCTATACTGTACCCAAACATTTTTTTATCATTTTGTTCCCACAAATAGAGATATCTTTTGGTGGTATTTGATCACCTCTGCGATTTTTATTTTTTGCACAACAAATAAAAGACTGAAAATTTTGAAAAAAAAAAAAGTTTTTGTTTCCCTTAAATTTTTTTGTAAATAAGTACGTTTTCACGATGAGGTGGCACCGATGAGCACCGATAGGTGGCACTGGTATGCGGCGTTGATGGGCACTCATAGGTGGCACTGATGGGTACTTATGGGTGGCATTGGTGGGCACTGATGGACACTGATGGGTGGCACTGACAGTGATGGGTGGCATTGCTGGGCATCACTGCTTTTTATTGTGCCATAGAGGTGCCAGTCAGTGCCCATTTGTGGGCATTGATTGGCATATGTTGGGCATTAATTTTCACATGTGGATGGCCATTGGTGATGTACCTGGCCATCCATATGTTATGTGCTTCCCTGGTGGTCCAGTGTGGGCATCTGAGGGGGGCTGCGCTGATAAACAATCAGTGCAGACCCACCCTGTCAGGAGAGCAGCCGATCAGCTCTCTTCTACTCTCCTGTCAGATGCGAGTAAGGAAAATCAACGGCTCTTCCTGTTTACATCGTGATAGCTGTGATTGGACACGGCTGATCACGTGGTAAAGAGCCTCTTTACCGAGATCGGTGTAGCAGTGTGTCAGACTGACACAAAGCACCACCGTTCACCGCGATGTGCAGAGATTGGCCAGTCAGATTGCATAGTGCATGACCATCTGAAAGCGGTAGTAAACCCGCAATTATTTTTTTATTTTTTTTAAACCTGCAAAGCAAAAGGCATAATGAGCTAGTATGCACCGAATACTAGCTCATTATGAAATACTTACCTTAGAACGAGGCCCCGACATCTGGCCCAATCCACGCCGAGGGAGCTGACATGCTCCCTCTGCGTTTCTTCCAGGTATCGCGGCTCCGGCGCTGTGAGTGGCCGGAGCCGCGATATCGGCACTCCCGCGCATGGGCGCGGGAGATTTCATTCCGGCCGGTCGGCCACTGCCGGATTTTCAGGTCGAGAATCCCCTTGTGCGCATGCGCCGCTGCAGTCAGCGGCGCATACCGAGGGGAATATCTCCTAAACCGTACAGGTTTAGGAGATATTTTTTTTGCCTACAGGTAAGCCTTATTATAGGCTTTCCTGTAGGTAAAAGTAAAAAATTTGAGTATACAACCACTTTAAGTGCCAAATTTGGAATGTAGATATGCCATGACCCACTTGTATTTCCCTATTGATATTTCTTGGGCATTATACAAGGCAAATGAGAAACCACCTTTTTTCAAGACATGCTAGAGTGATCAGTAATTTTCAAACTATGGCTCTCCAACTGTTACAGAACAACACATCCTATGAGGCATTGTAAAACTCTGACATTCACAGACATGACTCAGCATGATGGGAATTGTAGTTCCTGAACAACTGGAGGGTCGTAGTTTGAAGACCCCTGTGCTAGACCATTATTATGCCTCCAGAATTGGGAGTGTGGCATCTACCCAACTTCTCTCTGCTGGTGGACACAAGAACCTATATCTATAGATATATATTTGGGCAGCACAGTAGTGTAGTGGTCAGGACTTTCACCTAGCAGCAAAAAGGGTTGCTGGGTAAAATTCCACCCGCAACACCATCTACCTGGAGTTTGCATGTTCTCCCTGTGCGGGTTTCCTCCTACACTCTAAAAACATGCTGGTAGGTAAATTGGCCCTAATATGTCTGAATGTGTGTTAGGGACCCACACAAACACTACCCCAATACAAGCAACTTCCTGTAAGGACGTGATGTCATTCCTGTGTGCTGTCCACCACTTCCGGGAACGAGATATGCGCCACGGGCAGATACCTATGCGTATCCACAGCACTCATGCATCTCTCATATACAGCGGTCATGCATCTAGATGCATTTGGCTGCAGGAATCCATAGTTTGATGTAAATTAATAGTAAAGCAGATGCAGATTTCCTGGACTGGACTAACAAATGTTTTTAGTGAAAGGCAACTGGTGTTTTACATTAACCACTTTCTTACTGGGCACTTAAACCCCCCCTCAGTCCCAAACCAATTTTCAGCTTTCAGCGCTGATGCATTTTGAATGACAATTGCGCGGGCATACAACACTGTACCCAAATGAAATTTTTATCATTTTTTTCCCACAAATAGAGCTTTCTTTTGGTGGTATTTAATTACAGCTGGGAGTTTTATTTTTTGCTAAACAAACAAAAAAAGATGCAAAAAAAAAAATCATGTTTAATAGTTTGTTATAAAATTTTGCAAACAGGTCATTTTTCTCCTTCATTGAAGTGCGCTGATGAGGCGGCACTGATAGGCTGCACTGATGGGCACTGATAGGCTGCATTGGTGGGCACTGATAGGCTGCACTGGTGGGCACTGATAGGCATAGTTAAGGCGGCACTAATAGGCACAGATAAGGCGGCACCGATGGGCACAGATAAGGTGGCACTGATGGGCAAAGATGGGCACAGATAAGATGGCACGGATGGGTGGCACAGATGGGTGGCACGGTTGGGTGGCACTAAGGGGCACTGATAGATGGGACTGATGGGCATTGATAGGTGGTACTGATAGGTGGCTCTGATAGGTGGCACTGCTGGGCACTGATGGGCGGCACTGCTGGGCACTGATGGGCACTGGTAGATGACACTGATGGGCACGGATATGTGGCACTGGGGTGCAGCACCTTTGTTGAGGCAGATTGTGGGCACTGCTGGGTGGCACTGTGGGCACTGCTGGGTGGCACTGTGGGCACTGCTGGGTGGCACTGACAGGGGGCACTTATTTTTTAATTATGTTTAGTGATGAGGGGGCAGGTGGGCACTGGCAGGGGGCAGGTGGGTACTGGCAGGGCTGGCCATGATCGGGACTGATGTCCCGATCACGGCCGCTGGTGATCGGCTCTTTTTTTTTCTCCTCGCGCTGTCAGCGCGAGGAGGAATAATAGCCGATTACTGGCTCCGTTATATCACATGATCAGCTGTCATTGGCTGACAGCTGATCACGTGATAAGGGGTCGGGATCGACCCCTTGCTCGGATCGGTGATCAGGCGAGTCTCATAGACTCGCCGATCACAGAGCGTGCCGCGCGCGCCCCTCAGGGGGCACGCAGGCCACTCGTGCACGGGACGACCTCAATAGACGTAGTCCCGGCAAAGGAGATCCGCGCTGTAGCGGTCATTCGGCTATAGCGTGGGTCTCAAGTGGTTAAACAAGGTCTAAATGGACCATTGGCATGCATCACAGTTGAACTCAGGAATGTGTCTTTGTAAAGGTAAATTAAATGAGATCCTTTCTTATTTTTGCTTGGGGATAGAGTGCTGAGAGTTTAGAAGTCTTTGAGAATGAGGAAGTGTCTAGGAGGAGATAGTATGTATCGTAGGGTGACACTACGAACACACCAGTATTAATGTGCCAACATCCTGATATGGGTTACATAAGGAAAAAAGACTAATATTGGGTGGACTTTATACGGCACATGAGTATTCAATCTAAAAAGTATTAGAAATATTTTATTATTTAATTATCAAAAATTTCATTAAAAATGTCATAAAACAGTCACATAGGTACAGCAATTATTTGAATAAAACATAGTGTTGCTTGACCCATATTACCTGACCACTGATATTCTCCAGTAAAGTATATAATACAATAGTTAACAATACAAAGCCATTGGTTTGGTCTCCAGAAGTAGAAAAATATTCAGAGTCCCAGAGAGTGGTGCCAGGTATGCTCAACATGTTCCGCACTAGTTTAGCGCTTCTTCATTCGCGCTACAAAATATATACATATACAAATCAGTAAACATTTAAAACAATTTTTTAAATACATAAGTAATCAATAAAAACACAAAAAAACAAGATAGAAAAACACCAGCTAAGGTGTTAAAACACATAAACGCATGCTGATGCCCACGGGTTGCCAAACTGTACCTACCCAAACACGAGAGGGGATGAAGGAGCAGAGGGGTAGAAACACAGATCCCAACAGACCTCCAGGGACCCAGGAGCAAGGCAGGGAGAGGGGAGTCTGCAGGCATATGAACAAACCAATGTGGTGCAAGTCGCACCAAAAAATAACATAAGGCATGCATTGCCCATTTAGTTACCAAGCTGATATAGAGAAAAAAAAAAGGGGAGGAGGGGGGAAAAAAAAAGGAGCGGCTGCTCATAATTAATACATCCATACAACCCGTAATTGATATATTATCATCCATGTCCCAAAAAAATAAAATAAAATAAAAAGGTACAATATATGAATAATTGTGGCAATATATGGGAAATAGTCCTCACCAATGTTTTTGAAAAAAAAAAAAAAATAAAAAAAAAGGAGAAACAGAAGCCATATAATCTTACCGTAGGATTTAAAAAGCTCTAAGTATAAACATTTTTCAGCTTGCTGGTAAGCAAGCAAAAGATGCTGTGGAAATGTTCATGGCTGAGAGTCACTTTGTATATACCTTTCACAATTGAGTGTGTCTTTAACCACAGATAAAGTACCAAATGTATCGCTGAATATTGCAAAAGATAGTATATACTGGACACTTAGATCAAATGGCCAGACCAAAGTATCACCCGCTAAATTGTAATCTAAAATAAAGAGAAAAAAATAAACCTAAAATAAAAATAATCTATGTAGGCTTCAGACAGCCCCAACTTTAAAGTAATGCCAAAGTAGAATCAGCAGATCTAGAGAGAAAATGATGTTCAAAGTTCAGCCATAATTACCTCCTGAAGCAGAGTGAACACCTCCACCATAGCTGAATCCTGCTGCATCAATGACAGAGCTATACCTACTGCACATGGATAGCACAGCTTGGGGTTTAAATAGCAGACTCCTGCCGTGGGCGTGCCTCTCTGAGAGGAGTCACGTGACCACAGCCCCGCCGAAGGCTACTGCACATGTGCCGAGGGGCAGCGTCACATGACCGTGCCCACAAGACATCACGTGAGGAGCAGAGGCGGGGACTAACTGCGGGGCCAAAACAAGTGGCCCTGGATCCCCGCACATCCAGTCAGAGGAAAGAACGGATGTGCGGCGCTACACGGCCGCATCCACCCGCCCAATGCCCCAAAAGACCACCGGGTGTCAGGGAAAACGTGCACTCCTCCCCCCCCCCATCAACCATACCCGCAAGGGATCCCACAGACGGCGGCAAACCATGGGCATGAACAAAAAAGAGCAAAAACAAAATAATGTATATAAAAAACAAGAAACAAAAGAGAAAAAAAGGGGAAAGGAAAAAGTTCTCTTTTAACTTTTAATATAAGACTCGCAAAAAACAAAACAAAAAAAAAACACCCCACCTTTTTATTTTTTGCGAATCATGGCAATACACAAAAATACAAAAACAAAATAACAGAGTACCATGTCAGGGAAGCATCAGGGACTTTTATCAAACACATTTTTTCTAGAAATATTATATCATACATAAAAGAATGGGTGGAGCCTAATGAGGGGGAGGGGGGAAAAAAAGGGGGGAGAAACTTATAAAAATGGTCTATAGGATTGAGTTTCATTAAGATCTGGTAATCATGTTGCATTGAGACGTTCTATCCATAAAGTTTCTCTTTGAAGAATAAAGTTGTCCCATTCCCCACCCCTCGGATTCTTGGGGATGACAGCCAGGACAGTGAAGGACACCACAGAAGTGTTAAACCGATGGTATGAATCTAAATGTCGACTCACAGGGGTATCTTACCATTGCCTGAATAATAAATGTGGTCATTGATTCTTTGTCTTAACTGCCTGGCCGTCTTCCCCACATAGAATGAACCACACTGGCATGTCATAAGATAAAGGAGACCTTGTGTAGAGCAGGTGGCGGCAAATTTGGGGCAATAGGTCTCTCCATTGGGGAGTATTGTTCTTGAATTCATAGATACCCAGGGGCAAAAAGCACAAGCCCCGCATGGGAATGTTCCAGATGGTAAATGGGATCTGTCATGATCAAAAGGAGTATAGTGACTCTTTACTAATTTGTCCCTCAGGGATTGAGCTCGTCTAAATACGATTTCTGGCTGATTACGGACATATTTGCTCAGAATTGGATCATCTTTTAATAATGGCCAATGTGCATCCAAGATGTACCTCAGCTCTTTGTGTTTTGCGAAGAGAATTTAGTAATAACCTTGGTCGTTTGGAATATTTGTGGTTTAGGAGTTTTAAACAGTAAGTCATTACGTTGCTTACCAAGGGCTTTATTGTAAGCCTTCCGTAAGAGTGTTTTTCCATAGCCTCTCGCTAGGAGTCGTGCCTTTAATAGTTTGGCCTGTTCATTGAAATCCTCTTGAAGGGTACAATTCTGGCGTAATCTAATATATTGGGCATATGGAATGCTCCGAATCAGAAAGGGTGGGTGTGCACTAGTGGCATGTAGTAGGGTATTCCCAGCTGTGTTTTTCCGGTATAGATTGGTAGCAAGGACATTATTGTGATCTTTAAAGATAACTAAATCTAAAAAGTTAATTTGTCTATCATTGGTACTGGTAAATTTTAGATGAAATTCATTGATGCCCAAGGCCTCTATGAATCTTTCCAACTGCGTCTGGCTACCGGTCCATACAATAAAAATGTTGTCGATGTAACCACGCCATAGTAGGACATTCTCAGTGTGTTCCGCGAAGACCTCACTCAAAAAAAGATGTGTCTTTCCCACCCCCCCAGATACAGGTTGGCATAGGACGGCGCGCAACATGTGCCCATAGCCACCTCCTGTATCTGGAGGTAGTGGGAACCCATAAAGCAAAACCAATTATGTGTAAGAACAAATTCCAACAGTCTGACCACAAAGTCATTGTAACTCCAGTGTCGGTGGTCCTCCTCATGGAGGAATTCCCGTATTTTATCAACTCCCCGCTCGTGTGGGATGCTCGAGTACAAAGCCTCGACATCCACAGTCACGAGCAGGGAGTTGGGAGGAACGGGTAACCCTTCGATTTGTTTTAAAAGATCAAGTGTATCCCATGTATAAGAAGGTAGTGTTGTCACGTGAGGCATCAAAGTTGCATCCACCAACCGGCTAGCATTTTCAGTAAGACTTCCGATACCTGAAACTATCGGTCTCCCAGGCGGCGACAAGGGATCCTTATGCACTTTAGGAAGTGCATAGAATGTCGCCGTCCTGGGAGACCGAACGTTCCGGTAATCATACTGGTAGTTATCAATGAGGCCCTCAGAGTAGGCCCCATTAATAATCACAAGGTAGTCATTTCTAAATGAAGATGCAGATGCTGCAGGGAGGGGTTTGTACCATTCACTGTTGGACAAAATATTGAGGCACATTGTTTTGTAGAAAATTCTGGTCATAACTATATTCCCACCCTTGTCCGCGGCCTTGATGACCATGTCTGGGTGGTTTTGGAGTTTAGAAATAGTAACTCTATGTTGTTTAGTTAAATTGGTTTTGGTCTGACGAGTATTTAATTGTTTAATGTCACCAACGACACTTTGTAAGAATGTCCAGATTTGAGGGCTCATGCACAAGTCCGGGAAGTGTTTCGATTTGGGTTTAAATTTGGGAGGAGGTTCCAACGGTACCATAGACGTATCGTTGGTCTCCGAGAACTCATTCCCCTCATCAAGCAGCAGCATTAGATCCTGGAGGACTCGGAAGTCCTCCATTCTAAAATGCTTAATGCTCTCAGATAGATTGCGTTCATCTCTGACCGGTAGTCATTCTTTATCAAACATGTATCTGTGAGTGAGGTTTCTCGCGAATATATAGATGTCCTTAATTGTCTCATATTTGTCCATAGATTGAAATGGACAAAAGCTAAGGCCTAGTTTCAATACTTGTAATTCATCAGCAGGGAAAGCATAGGGGGTTAGGTTTATGATATCCCCAGCTACGTTTGGGGTGGGGGGATCCCTGGTGTTTGAAAATTTAGAGTTGGCATATTTAAGTGATTAATATGTGACTCGAGTGTACTTTGTTTCTTGGCCATTTGCAATTGAGCCGATGGAAATAAATTTAGTGTGCTCGGTAAATTCGTGAAGTTTAGCTGTGATAAAGGTTCAGTGTGCCCATGGGCACCTTGTAGGCTAACACCTGCAGCTTCAATTGGACGAGATGCAAGTAGTGTATTTTGTATCTGATTATGTGCATTTAGAATCTGTAGTGCTTTTTGGGCTGTCGGATATTTGCTTTGTGAACTATTCCCACCGCCATTATCCAAATTGTTACCATGTTTACGTGCACTGTCAATTAGTTTCTTATCCCTGTTTTCAGGTTTTCTTTGAATAGGGTGTGAAGTACCCACCACCATGTTGACGCTTCTGTGCTCCCGTGTCATTTTGAGTTGTACTTAAAGAGGGATTCCACCAAAAAAAAAAATATTAAAAGCCAGCAGCTATAAATACTACAGCTGCTGACTTTTAATAAATGGACACTCACCTGTCCCGGGTTCCAGCGATGCCGGCAGCCGAGGCCGATCAATCGCTCGGCTCTCGGCTGCTGCAGTCACCATTCTAGGTGAGGGAATCAGGAAGTGAAGTGAATCGGCTTCACTTCCCGGTTCCCTACTGCGCATGCGCGAGCCGCGCCGCGCAATAGGAAATCTCCGCGCTGTCACTGGGACCCGTGTGTGTCCCAGCAGACAGCGCGGCAGGGCAGGAAATGGCGTAGACTCCCACGGGAGTCTATGCCCGGAAGTGACAGGTATCTCCACCCCCCTCCCCCCTGAAAGGTGTCAATTGTGACACCGGAGGGGGGGAGGGATCCGATCAGCGGAGGTTCCACTTTAGGGTGGAATCCCGCTTTAATCCTCCTCCCAATGGTAGCTGTGAAGAAAGAACAGAGGCAGAAGAGTCAGATTCAAATTCTGATTAGAAGTCTTGTCAGCTTTTGGGGATGTCTGCACCCCTGATAGGGTAAAAACACCTCCCAAATTTTGCCACTTTCACCTTTAAATGTATTTACTTCCTGTCACATAGCCAAATAGGAAGTGAGGGTAAAACCCTACCAATGTCTTTCCTTGGGGACACAATGAAAGACATTGGTAGGGTTATACCCTCACTTCCTGTTTGGCTATGACAGGAAGTGAAGCCAATTTTTCAGAAAAGGGACAAAGGGACACAAAGTCCAACCTAAAAAAAAAAAAAAAAGAGAGAGAAGCAGGGGTTATAACACTCACTTGGTTTCCCTCAAATGCCCACAATTAGAATGGGATTGTCTCGATTTTAGCTCAGTGCTCTAAATCAGTGGTTCTCAATCCTGTCCTCAAGTACCCCCAACAGGCCATGTTTGCAGGTTTTCCCTTCTCTTGCTAAATTCCCCAAAAATGTCCTGCTGGGGGTACTTGAAGACTGAGGCTAAAAACCACTGTGCTAAAATGGAAAATTGAATACTTACTGCACTGTAATTTTCCTTTCCTGGTATCTATCCATGGCAGCATACGCACAATCCATGCATATGCTACCATGAAGGCACCAGGAAAGCAGCTTGTAGACAAAATTGCACCTTTTTTTGTTTTGCCATGCCAATCAGCCTAGTTAAGCTGCAGCTGGGAAATCTGTTGCATGAAAATTAACAAAATACATAAAACATAAAAATTGTGTATACATTTTATTGATCAACAAAACAGGACTTAGAAAAGAGCAAGGAAAGCAAAAAACACATGTATGTTAATTTGAGACACTAACAGAATATGGTTTTGAGGTCTGAACATTTTGCAAAGGAAATGAACAGGCGTGCACCCCACAAACAGACATCTATTAAGGATTTAAACATTAATTTGTCACATCTTGAGGAAGATTTTGAAAAATAATGCAGCACAGACAATGAAATCAAAGTAAAACAACCTACAGAAGACACATTGACAGCATCAAAAATATGTCTAGGTAAAATATCCCCCCCCCCCCCCCCCAAAAAAAATATAATCTGTTTTGCAAAGACATAAGAAACAAAATACAAATAGAAAATACATGTGTTACAAACTATATAAGGTCACCCAAATGTGCAATCTTGCCTTTGCTGGGCAAGGTAAAGATTGCTATCTGCAAGCTTGATATAACATAGGCTTGCGTGCTAATGAGGCAATTGAAAACACATGCACAGTCCATGAAACACAGAAAATACAAGTTCACCCAATGTAGAGACATAACTTCAAAGTGGGTACAACTGTTAAGGATGTCCTTAAATTACTAAACCAAAAAACACTCTCTGAGTATGCCCAGAAACATCCAAGCGCTGTTCACACACAAAAATAATAATAAAAAAAAAAAAAAAGAAGCAAAGTCCCTGAGCATGCTCAGACCAACCCAAATGCCGCTAACACAAAATAAGCCACTCCCCTGTCCAAAATTAAGCACCTCATCCAGCATGCTACAAAATTACGGATGGATGGAACAAACACCCTTGTCCAGGGGGGGGCAAACATAGAGCCTAACATGGGTAATAGTTAAACAAATACCCTAAGGGACATATATCTGCTGCTTCAAAGATGCACGGCTTTAGAAAAAAGTTACAAATCTACATTGCAGCTGCAAGATAAAAAAATAAAAATAAAATGCGCCCCCCCCCCCCAATACATACAAGGTCATTTGGGTCTGTTAGGGCTTAAAAAGAGAGCCCCAATTGAAAAATTCCACCCCAAAGTATTGAAAAAATAAATATTGTGCCCCTAACAAACCCCTAGTTAAACATGCAGCAAGCCAACCCCTTTAACCACTTCAGCCCCGGACCAATAAACACCCTAAGGACCAGAGGTCTTTTTACAATTTTGCACTGCACTGCTTTAACTGGTAATTGCGCGGTCATGCAATGTTGTACCCAAACGAAATTTGCGTCCTTTTCTTCCCACAAATAGAGCTTTCTTTTGATGGTATTTGATTGCCTCTGCGATTTTAATTTTTTGCAATATAAATGGAAAAAGACCGAAAATTTTGAGAAAAAAATGATATTTTCTACTTAAATCTAATAAACTCAATTTTAGTCAAACATTTAGGGCAAAATTTATTCAGCCACATGTCTTTAGTAAAAAAAATGTCAATAAGCGTATATTTATTGGTTTGCGCAAAAGTTATAGCGTCTACAAACTAGAGTACATTTTCTGGAATTTACACAGCTTTTAATTTACGACTGCCTATCTCATTTCTTGAGGTGCTAAAATGGCAGGGCAGTACAAACCCCCCCAAATTACCCCATTTTGGAAAGTAGACACCCCAAGAAAGTTGTGGAGAGGCATGTTGAGCCCATTGAATATTTTTTTTTTGTCCCAAGTGATTGAATAATGATACAAAAAAAAAAAAAGTTTACAAAAAGTTGTCACTAAATGATATATTGCTCACAAATGCCATAGTTATATGTGGAATTGCACCCCAAAATATATTCTGCTGCTTCTCCTGAGTACAGGGATACCACATATGTGGGACTTTTGGGGAGTCTAGCCGCGTACGGTACTCCGAAAACCAATCACTGCCTTACGGATTTCTAAGGGTGCAACTTTTTGATTTCACTCCTCACTACCTATCACAGTTTCGAAGGCCATAAAATGCCAAAATAACACAAACCCCCCCAAATGACCCCATTTTGGAAAGTAGACACCCCAAGGAAGTTGTGGAGAGGCATGTTGAGCCCATGCCATAGTTATATGTGGAATTGCACCCCAAAATATATTCTGCTGCTTCTCCTGAGTACGGGGATACCACATATGTGGGACTTTTGGGGAGTCTAGCCGCGTACGGTACTCCGAAAACCAATCACTGCCTTCAGGGTTTCTAAGGGTGCAAATTTTTGATTTCCCTCCTCACTACCTATCACAGTTTCCAAGGCCATAAAATGCCAAAATAACACAAAACCCCCCCAAATGACCCCATTTTGGAAAGTAGACACCCCAAGCTATTTACTGAGAGGCATGTTGAGTCCATGAAATATTTTATATTTTGCCACAAGTTGCAGGAATTTTAAATTTTTTTTTTTTTTGCACAAAGTTGTCACTAAATGATATATTGCTCACACATGCTATAAGCATAAGTCAAATTACACCCCAAAATAAATTCTGCTGCTTCTCCCGAGTACGGGGATACCACATGTGGGGGACTTTTTGGGAGCCTAGCCACGTACGGGACCCCGAAAATCAAGCACTGCCTTCCGGATTTAAATATAAAATGCTACCAAAAAAACTGTTAGCGATCGCAGGGATCAGGCCTGACTCTGCGATCGCTGCAGTTATGTGTTTAGTGTTTTGTAAGTGACAGTGATCGATCAAAACTGCACTTGGGTGGGCTGGGCAGAGGGGCAAAACGCAGGTGCTAGCAGATATCTGGGCTGATCCCGCTAACAATGTGTTTTTTTGGAACCCTAAACTGCTGGGGATGCTAGTATAGATCTTATCAGATCAGATATTGATCTGTTCAGATTCTATACCACTACGGGAGGTTTATGCTTTGCGTGTGGGTGTTAGTGGTACTGGCACTAACCTAGCGCTGCCTGGGGCGACGCAGACCCTGACCCTAAAACCTAATTGATATCACCCGCCGGGAGATCAGGGGGTTAAACCTTTATTGGGTAATAAATGGTGGGTGCCCTGATGCTATAAAAAGCAAATTAACCAGAGTCACCCGTAACACTTATACGGTGATCACTGGTGAAAGGGTTAACTAGGGGCAATCAGGGGGTTAAAATTTTTATTAGGTAGTATATGGGGGTCCCTGGCGCTATATAAAAACCTGACGGGGAACCTAAATAACTAACTGGCTAACCAGCGTCACCAGTGACACTTATACTGTGATCGCTGGTGAAAGGGTTACCTAGGGGCAATCAGGGGGTTAAAACCATTATTGGGTAGTATATGGGGGTACCTAACGCTATAAAAACCTGGCGGTGAACCTAAAAAAATAACTAGCTACCTAACGACACTAGTGACACTAATGCAGCGATCAGAAAAACGATCTCTTAGTGACACTGGCAAAAGGGGGTGAAAGGGTTAACTAGGGGCAATCAGGGGGTTAAAACCATTATTGGGTAGTATATCGGGGTACCTAACGCTATAAAAACCTGGCGGTGAACCTAAAAAAATAACTAGCTACCTAACGACACTAGTGACACTAATGCAGCGATCAGAAAAACTATCGCTTAGTGACACTGGCAAAAGGGGGTGAAAGGGTTAACTAGGGGCAATCAGGGGGTTAAAACCATTATTGGGTAGTATATCGGGGTACCTAGCGCTATAAAAACCTGGCGGTGAACCTAAAAAAATAACTAGCTACCTAGCGACACTAGCGACACTAATGCAGCGATCAGAAAAATGATCACTTAGTGACACTGGCAAAAGGGGGTGAAAGGGTTTAACTAGGGGCAATCAGGGGGTTAAAACCATTATTGGGTAGTATATCGGGCTACCTAGCGCTATAAAAACCTGGCGGTGAACCTAAAAAAATAACTAGCTACCTAGCGACACTAGCAACACTAATGCAGCGATCAGAAAAATGATCGCTTAGTGACACTGGCAAAAGGGGGTGAAAGGGTTAACTCTAGGGGCAATCAGGGGGTTAAACCTTTATTGGGGGTGATAGGGGGCTACCCTGGACCTAACACTAACTGCCCTGACAGTTTTTACTTTTACAACTGACACTGAATGCAGTGATCAGTAAATAAATGATCACTGCAATCAGTGACACTGTGACTGGGGGGGGGGGGGGCGGGGGGGATCGGGAGGGGTTTGTGTGCCTGTGTGTACCTACATGTCAGTGTAGTGTTGGTGCACACTTACTTTCTGTCTTCTCCTCGTAGTCCGGTCAAAAAGACCGCTCCGAGGAGAATGACATCACTTCCTCCTTCCTGTGTATACAATACACAGTGGGAGGAAGCTTCTCATTGGCCAGGAGCGATCGAGAGGGGGTGGCCAGAAACCAACGGCCATCCCCTCATCACGGACCGGACCGCCGTATCCAGCGGGAGGGGGTCCGATCAGACCCCCCACCCGCTGGAAGGCAGGCACGTACATGTACGTGCTTGTACCTGCCTGTGCCATTGCGATGACGTACAATGGCAATACGGCGGTCCTTAAGTGGTTAAACTAGTCCCCAAAGGCAGCCACCTATGTTGAGTGGATGTGGCCTTGTATGGTTCAGGAGGGAGTTGGGCTATAGCTCTTCTTGCCCCTTTCCTAGCTGGCCCTGTTGTATGCTCTGAAAAAGGATGTTGTTTGTATTGGTGAAGGCAGCTCCCAGCCTTTGGAGAATGGAATGGAGTGTGGAGTTCCCCTTTAAAAGCAAAAGTTAGTCAAAAGAAAACATAAGCATTAGAAGGGGGAGACAAGAGCATTGTAGAATGTAGTGTGGAGTTCCCCTTTAAAAGCAAAAGTTAGCTGAAAGAAATCATATGCTTTAGAAGGTGAAGATAAGAGCATTGAAGAATGGAGTGTGGAGTTCCCCTTTAAAAGCAAAAGCTAGCCCAAGGAAATCATATGCATTAGAGGGGGAATTTTAAATGCTCTTTTGGGAGGAACTGGAGAAGCGAGAGTCTTTTTACATAATTTTAATAAGGTGCATGTCACATGTTGGCAACGCAACATGCTAACATGACCTGTGTGCAAATATCTGTAAAAAAATACATAAAAGTGAACCAGCATAAAAAGAAAAAAAAATGTAAAGTTTAGAGGTGCGCCCATTCAACCCACGCAATTGTATTTATGTTGCTTGGCATTTACTAAGATTTTGTCCGCGCAGTGAACAAATGCATTTGAGTGTGCGCAAGAACCGCTTGCGCATGCATACTGTTTTCATTGATCTTGCGCAGTTCTAAACGTACTTGCAGGCACAGCAGGCTTGCTCGGAAAAAGTTACATTCTTATTCTATTTTGGGCATATTTGTTACTTGGGCAGTTGTTACTAAACTTCCTGGCACCCCAAAAAACTTGGCAAACTTGCAAAGTTGCATGTCTCAAAAGAACATTCTGTGGTGCGTTTGTCAAACGTAGGGCAGTCCATTCAAGTGAATGAGCTGTCCTATGTGTAAAAACAGGCTAAAAAAAAAAAAAATGTGAGCAGGAACACGCATTCCCACTATGGAAATTGTGAATGGGGCCTTAGGGGTGGCATATAGAAATGGCTGACACAGAGAAGTCTTTCAGGTGGAGGGAGAGGTGTTGTCAGGGCTGGCTTAGCCCTTCCTTCTCTGGGCTGGCCGCTCAGCTGTCAGCTAATTGCCAGCTCTCTTCTCTTTCCACAGTTACCAGCTGTTCCCGATGATGCTCGTCTGACCTGCCTATTTAAAGCCTTCCTGCTCACTTTTTCATTTGCCTTCACGTTGGTCACATCACAGGGAACCATCTCCTGCTGTTTGTTTCAAGACTGGCTTGCTGACATCCCACCTGGCTTCTTATCCTGCTTGCGGTTGCTCTCCTTGGATACCTGACTTCCAGCCTGGCTGATTACCCGATCTGGTTAATGAACTTTGGACTGGCTGACTACCCAATCTGGCTACATGACTCTGGCTATGCTTTACTATGCTTTTTTCTATTTACCTTTTTATTAATAAACAATTGTGATTTGATTGTACTTCTGTCTCAGTCTGTTTCATGGTTTCTGACAGGTGTATTCACTGGCCCCAAGCTCCAGCATTGCAGTGGTAGCCAGGGTCTACCTGCAGTACAAGACTGGCTCCTGGCACATTCTCCCCTTTCTGAAACTTCACCCCCCCCCAACTCTCCTTCTTCCAGCAGTAGCACTACAACATGCCGCCATTTCAGGTTATAGGACACACAGAGCAAAGTGTGGAGGTCAGCAGAGCTCAGGACTCGGGAGAAGCAGGCAGAGACCTTCTTACCTCCATCTTTCCTCCAAGAGATAACATTGCGATCGCAGGGGGAGGGGAGGAGGAGATTCAGGACCCGGCAGGCAGTGTGAACAGTTTATGGAAAAGGCAGAGAGAGATTCTGCAGCTGTTCCTGCTGTTCCAATATCAGGACACAGCCTGAGAACAAAGCCAGCATGGGACAGCTTTCTAACTAAAGGAACTGGGCAAGTATTTAGCATTGATCTCCTGCATAGCAGCTGGGAGGAAGAAAGCCAGCAGCGCTGCAGGGGTTAAACGCCAGTCACATGGCAGAACAGTGGCTCTGCTCTCCTGCAGGTGCCTTGCTCCCCTTCTAGACTAATGAGGCTCGGGACACACTTATAGCACCCCCCTGTTCTCCGTGGGAGTTCCGGCACTTACTGGGCTGTGGTGTCCTCTCCTTCTGCTGTGTCTCCTTCACTGGCACAGGGAAAACCTGGAAGTGACATCGTAACGCGTATATCAATCAAAGCACCTGTCCGTAGTAATACAAGAAAGTTGTTTGCCGTGATGGAATGCGACGCAAGGTGGGACAAAAGCCTGAAAATAAAATACCTCAGCTGCAATCTCGTGATTGCATAGACGTAGCGCCTCCCATAGAGCAATGTGTCCGGAGCCCGAACACAGTGCACTTAAGGACCCTTTTTTTTATTTATTTTTTAAACTGCCATTTAAAAAAATATATATATATATTTTTTTTTTGTGAGTGCCTGGAGGGGGGCTGGCACCCGTGTGCCTCCTATGGATGGGCCACCACTGATGAGAGTGGTCATGAGAGTTGCAGTTTCTGTAGAAACTGGCATGTCACAGAGAACTGATGTGTATGGCCTGCTTCACACCATGCGTGCATAAAAACTGGTGGAAAAATTGGTAGATTTGACTTGCATAGAATATTTGCACTGCTAAAACCATCTTCTCATGCGGGAGCACAAAAGGCAGAGTTTGAGAAAGATTTAAAAGGAACTAGTAATTTGTATTTTAAAAACAATTTTGCTGGATCACATTGCATAACAGTAATTGCCATCAGCACACTGTGCAATGGTAATTGCCATGAAAAAAAAGAGACCTTAAATATACAATATCTTAACACAGAAACAATGCCGCTATTAAAATATCATAAAAAAAGAAACAAAAAACTGAAGGAAAACATTTTTTTTTTTTTAACATTTTTTATGTATGTGAAATAACAATGGACAAATGTGACTCATACTAGGTGTCTCTCATAATGTATAACTGCCTAAAATAAAAAAGCAAAAATATAAAAAAATAATGACATTTGCTATTTTGTTATACAGTGCAGTCTTACAATTTCCCATCATAGCATAAGTTGCCAAATAGACTATTGTATAAAGGTTGAAAGCAAATAACATTGGACTCCACTCAAACAGGAACATTTTTAATTTATTCGCACTGCTATTCCATTGATTGGCTGTCAATTTCATCCTGAATGTTATCTTGTGCAGCTTGGCTGCAATGCTTAATAAAGGCCCATGGCTACAGTATATTCATTATATTAATCAAAGCATTGAACATGTAGAACAAGTATTTCCAGGTTCTACAGGATTGCATGCCATCCTAGTGGATATTGCCAGGTGGCATGGAGTTACAAGACTATCATCACAAATTGTACCCCTGTTTAGCCACTGACGTTTTGTATGTGGATGCAGGGCTATAAGTAGTGGGTGCATCTGATAGGTGGGAAGAGTGGGGGTAAGGTAAAAAAAGAGGGAGACTTTTGTGGGATTGTTGCAGGCAATGGAAAGAGGTAGAAGAGTTAAAGACAGGGTAGGTGCAGCAAGTGGAAACAGGGTACTGATACTTAGTTGGTAGCAGGGTATATTGGGCTGCAACTGTGATTGCTTTGGATGATGGAGAGAAAGACATTTGAGCAAGCAGTGGTCTAGCCACAGGAATGGGTGGTTGCAAACTGACAGAGGCTGAGTGCAATATATTTTACCATGCCTGTAATAATGGTTGCACAACATTTATGTTACATACAGCCTGTCTGACTAAAGACTGCACTGAATTAATACATTCTGCTAGCACCTGTTGGGAACATGCTGAGTCAATCTCCAATAACCAAACCAAGGATTCCACCTGAGCCACACTAATCCCTTGTATACACGGTCGGAGATTCCGTCGGAATGTGTCCGATTGGAGCGGTTTGTCGGATATTCCAACTGTGTGTGGTATGCATCGGACTGTTTCCGTCGGAATATCCGTCGGGCCAAATTTTCCAACTTGCTGGAAATATTTTCCGACAAACTGCTCCGATCGGACATACTCCGATCATGTGTAGCCTACTCCGACGGACAAGGTGCCACGCATGCTCACAATCAAATTCTGACATGGAAGCGCTCGTTCAGGTAAAACTACTGCTCGTAATCGATATAGCACATTCGTCACGCTGCAATGTTAAAAATTCTTTCATGAAGTGCATTCTCTTGTTCTTTACAATCTGCAAGAAGGAACATCTTTTGATGCTCATAGTCACACACACTCCTCCCGAACGTATTTCCTGACTCTTTTTTAACCATTTCGGCAATACAATTTTGGATTTAGTCACATCTACACAATTTTAGATTTTGTTTATTCTTTTTTGGATGCATTTTTTTTCCCTAAACATCTCATTTTTTGTCAGTTTGCTCATTTCTCAATTTTTTAGGGTGTTTTTTGTGTGTTAACTTACCACAACAACATTATTGTATTTTTGATATTTTGTTTTTCTTTTTTAATCTACAGGAGGTTGTTTAGTGTTGGTGCCCCTTGTTATTCATGTCACCTTTTTGGGGGGAAATGTACCTGCCTGCTCACAAATAAACTGGCCTTTTGGAAGTAAAACACACACGCAAGCATTTCTTCAAACAAAAAATACCTTTATTTCGGTGTCAGATAAAGAGGGAGGCAGCGATGTTGAAACTGGGGAGATTAGCGAAGCCTTTGGCCCCCAGGGCACACATCAACTATTGTGTATAATAACCTCCTCACACAAGAGCTGTTGCCCCTGCTCCATTTTATCAAGCTTGCATGCAACCAAGGCGGCAAAGGCCTCTTGGTAGGTGGGTTTTGCTTGGAGGGCTGCAGAAGCCTCACCAATCAGCCTCATGGCCGACTCCTCAACATTCCCCCCCTTTCTCGCCCTTTTGCGTGGAAGGCGGAGGGGAGGGACCTGGCATTTAGTGAGGCTCCTTTGGCTGCCCACCGCCTGGCTGCCGCTTACCCCCGCCTCCTCCTGGCTGCCACTTTCCACAGACACCTCCTGGCTGCTGCATTCCACACCCTCCTCTTCCTGTGTATGAAAAAGGGACATAGTTTGAGTTTTTGGTTCATCAAACATACACAATTTTCACATCAACACTGTTGCAAATTGTTAACCAATAGAAAAGACTATCATTCTGTGCCCAACATTTTTCTTGCTTGTCCCAAAGGTTTTGGCCACTACTGTCTATTGATATGTGAAACACTTTAAAAACTCAGCAATTAGTGAGCAAAAATCAAGTTAACATCATTCATTTTTACTCCCAAAATATGTACAACAATACTATACCTGGCTCAAGCTGGGCTCCCCCAGTTCTTCTGGAGTGGAAGACCCAGGTCGGAAGACTCATCAGGTGTGTAATGGAGCATAGGACACGTGGAAGGAAGAGTAGAGAGGGATTCTCTGACCTCAGCCTGGTCTGACAGAAAATGTATCCTGTCATAATACCACAGGGTGGGAACATAAACGTCATCTGCTGAAGCTCCAGATTGCATGGACTTCAGCACCTTGGTCCTCTCCCTCATATATGTACTCCTGAGGCTACCAATTTCCTTTTTTTTAAATAGTTGACGTCTGCCCTGGGGACCACCGGCTTCACAAACTCAACCAGTTTCAACATTGCTGCCTGCCTCTTGTGTCTGTTACTATATTGAGGGTGTGTTGGTTGCCACAGGCAGGGCATGTCTCTGTATTTATCGATGAACAGAGGGAGGAAACTGTGATCATTGAAACCATCCATAATCTCTGCAAGAGACAACACAAGACAAACCCTAATGTCAGGCTAAACTCCACTAATGCAGGCCTCAATCTAGAAGCAGTATAGCCTAGTGATGTACCAAGTTCAAAATTTTACCTTCGTTTGCACGTTCGTTGTGTCAGCTTCTCCCTCTGTTCACCGATCGAACGGACGACACATGCGTGTTGTGTTTTATATACGGTGCGCATGCGTGAAACTCCGCCCGCCCTTGACGTTCTTTCTAGACTATTCCCCGCCCCTTTGCTTCCAGCGCAGTGGGGAGAGCACATGGCGGAGAGAACGTAGGTGCGCACTAATAATAGTTCCACTAACGAGGAGGAAGGTGAGGAAAGCCTGGAGCCTGAAATGTCCCAATACAGGAAGAGAAGATTTAAGGCCTCAAATATGTCTTTTGGAGAGATGTTGGAGATGGTGGACATATTGAACAGGACCGACTAGGATGGGAAGTATGGACCTTACCCAAACTCAAATATCAAAAAGGCCAAGATCATGAATAAAGTTGTGAAGAGTCTTCAGAAGAATTTTGGGGTACGCCGATCCATGGATCAACTGAGAAAACGCTGGCCGACCTGAAACTGAGGGAGCACGAGCAGTACATAAGGATCAAGCGTGTTCTTGACAAAAGTAAGTAGTTGTCGTGTGTTCATATGATTATTATTGCTTGCATCCTGCTCCATGTGCTTTGATTTCATGTTGTGCATTTTAAAATAGCCACTTTCAAGTTCATGGTTTCATTCGTTCGTAGGAAACATCGTTCTGCATGTAAGTATTCCAGCTGAACACAGTGTTCCCAATAATGTTCTGACCTTGAAGCTCTGCCAAAAGAAACAATTGTACAACACTTCCAAACAATGTTTCATATTCCTAATTCTGCCCTCTGTGTGCTAATTATTCTTTTTTTTTCATTCTCATAGGGGAGAGAAGACTCGGCAAGTATGAGGACCCCACCCCTCCCAAAGAAGGCAAAATTCCAAAACCAGGAGCAGGAGGAGGAGGAGGAGGAAGGAGAGATCGTTGAGGTTGGACAAATTGTCACCACAACAGGTGAGTGTCGGAGAACACAGCTTCCAGTAAGCTCATCAATGTGTCTCACCATATTTTTATTACATGGTGTTTTTTTTGCTTTGTTTTGTAGGTGATGTGGAAGAAGATTCCCGTTTTACCAGTGAAAGTGCCCAGATCCTGATTGGGGAGATAATGGGGTGTAATCGGGATTTGGAAAACATACAGCAAAACATCAATGATGTTAAAAATAAAATGAAGAACATCATTGATGTTTTGGGGAGAGTGTGAAAGACCAAAAACTAGCTAGGGTTTTAGTTTTGCTATTTTAAAACACAACTTTTGTATTTTTCGAAAATACAAATTTGGAAGATGCACAGAGTGTGTAAACATGCACTATCTCCCATCATGGGGAATCAATGTACGTGTTTTGTGTAAAGTGGCTGAAATGAAGGGGTTGCAGCCCCAAAGCATGTACATTGATCCCCCATGATGGGAGATAGCACATGTTGACACACTGTGTGCATCTTCCAAATTTGGATTTTCCAGGGGTGACACCCCATGTGATGAAGGCAATATCAGCCCAGTTTGTACATACTCATGTCTGAAAAGTGAAGACAATATCAAAGTTGAACTTTGTATGTTCCTGTGTTCTGTATTTTACGCTTTGATACATGCCTGTTTACACAAAAACACCAAGTAAACCAAAATTAGCTGAAAGTCTGTTTTTGATACACACAATTTCTTGTTTTGTTGTAAAAACCATTTCTAAACGCACATGTGAATGTGCTTGGATTAAAAAGTTAAATTATCAACAATGTGTGGCTTCCTTTTTCATTGCGCCAAACATGTATTTGGAGTAAAATTTTAGTTTGCGGTGGGAATGGGTGTTATTTACTAAAGGCAACTCCACTTTGCACTCCAAGTGCAGTTTCAGGTGTACTTTTGCAGTGCACTTGTAGTGCATAGTGGATGTGCCTTTAGTAAAAAACACCCACAGTGATGTGTAGATTTGGACAATCATGCCATTTTCCTGCCATGGTGCTGAAAATGAGCACGATTGTGGTCAGTAATGCACTACATACATTAGTTACCAAAAACAAGGTGTGTGTATAGCAGACCCACAACATAATAAGCTTATCTGAAGAAGAGACTGTCCCCTCATCTCGCTCAGAACTTGGGTTTGCACTGTTGTTGAAAAAGGCACAACTTGAAAAAACATAAATATACCTAGGAGACACCTAAAACCAAGCAGTAAATGAAGGAGTTTCAAAGGAAAAATGTATTTTGAAAATGCCTCTCAGACATTGTCTGGCATATCAATGGCCCCCCTACCCACAAAGTAGTCCATGTATTGGGTTCTAACCTCACGAGCGCTTTGGGGGGGAAAGCCAGGATGAGCAGGTTCAAGGCCCGTAAGGGTTATCTTAATTTTCCAGCAAGTCTGGCCAACTGAGACCGCATAGTTCACAGAAACTTTTTAAAGAAAATTGTGCAGAACACAGCACGCCAGCACTATGTGATTGAGTTTGTATTCCGCCATGTGAATAGGCGTAAGAAAAAGGCGGAACCGGCTGGCCAGTCTACCAAAAGTGTTCTCCACCACTCTTCGGGCTCTGGACAGGCGGAAATTAAAAATCCTCTGGTCTGGGGTGAGGGTCCTCATCGGGAAAGGCCGCATCAGATGGTTCGCCAGGGCAAACGCCTCATCCGCGACGAAGACGAACGGGAGTCCTTCCTGATTCTCCTCTGGGGGTGGCAAGCCCAGACTGCCACTCTGGAGACGCCAGTAGAACTCCGTCCGTGCGAAGACTCCACCATCCGACAACCGTCCACTTTGCCCCACGTCCACATACAAAAACTCATATGTCGCAGACACCACCGTCAACATCACGATACTATTAAACCCCTTGTAGTTTAAATAGTACGACCCCGAGTTGGGTGGTGGGAAGATGTGGACTTGCTTCCCATCTATTGCTTCTCCACAATTGGGAAAGTCCCAACGACTGGCAAAGTGGAAGGCCACAGTCTGCCATTCCTGTGGCGTTGAAGGACACTGTGGAGTGAAACAAGAACCAAAATTAGTAATTTGACAAATCAACAAGCAAGCAAGCAGATTAGACACCAACATTTTTGGTCAAAATTAGTATAACATTTTGGGAACTGAGTATTTAAAGCCTAAAGTATAAGGTCCCCTTATGAGAATCATCACCACCCCCATCCCTCCCCCACCCCCCCATCTGATGAGCCCTTACTAAAAAATGAGGGGGATGTTTTGGACAGGTAACTCTCTCCACTTGATTGAGAGCTGAATGCCTAAATAATGTGTGATACTTTGGAAAGCCCCTCCTTAGTTACACTATTGACAGCCCACCGGACAGGTAAGAAGTGTCATAATACCAAAAAGAAAACAAAATGGAAGCACATTTTGACATTCTGCTATTACATATCAAGATAATTAATAGGTGAAAAAACTAAATAAAAATAGCATTTGAAAGTATTGAGGCAGGCCCTTGCACTACATGCTTAGGTGAATTCATCCATAAATATGATCATCAAAAAGGTAGGTATAGTGTGTATTGGGTTTGGTAAAGTCATCAGAGAGAGGATTGCTATCAGCTGAGCTAGCAGTTGGGGGGAGGGGGGTTCCTAATGAGTTTGGCACAACCCCAAAAATTTTAAAAAGTGACTCTGCATGAATTAAAGCACACACATCACATTTGTAGACATTATAGGGGGCGTTTAAGGGAAAACGATACTATGGAGCTTACAAAAGACATTGGTAAGTGACTAGACTATAGTTTTATGGGCCAAGAAGAGCATGGTGGGGAAGTTAGTGAGGCAAATATGCCTGGGGACAAAGGGGCAGAGTATATGAATTAGAGCATATTGCAATGATGGTAATTAGGGAATGAGGAAAGAAATGCAAGACATTAGCAATCATGAAATACATAGAATGTGATGTTAAAAGGAGAAAACTTACCTTCATATAGTGATTCCACACTTCCTTATCGCTATAGTGTCCCACCACCGACAAAACAGTGCTCTTACCAGATGGTAAAAGCACAAGGAGCGTTTAAAGTACCAAGCCACCGGCAACTCCTCGCTTCCACCGAACACTTTATCCTTGATCCCTCAGGAACGAACGATCCATACACTGTAGCCGCTCCACAATCTCATAAGTAACCCAGGTACACGTTCGTAATATAAAAAGAAAAGAAGCCTCCCATAGTGTAAAAAACTTCAATGCTTGTTTAATTAGTAGAAATACACTTACATAAAAGCAAACGTTTTTCGCATGTAAAATCAAACCGGCCGGAAAAAAACGAGAGCCCGTCCTCCTCTCATAACACGCTGTGACGTCACCACGTGTTACGAGAGGAGGACGTTTTTTTCCGGCCGGTTTGATTCTACATGCGAAAAACGTTCGCTTTTATGTAAGTGTATTTCTACTAATTAAACAAGCATTGAAGTTTTTTACACTATGGGAGGCTTCTTTTCTTTTTATATTACGAACGTGTACCTGGGTTACTTATGAGATTGTGGAGCGGCTACAGTGTATGGATCGTTCGTTCCTGAGGGATCAAGGATAAAGTGTTCGGTGGAAGCGAGGAGTTGCCGGTGGCTTGGTACTTTAAACGCTCCTTGTGCTTTTACCATCTGGTAAGCGCACTGTTTTGTCGGTAGTGGGACACTATAGCGATAAGGAAGTGTGGAATCACTGTGGTGCGATCGTTTTCCTTGTTTTTGGATAACATACAGTTTTCATGGACTTTTCTTAATAATTAGTTTTTTTTTATTTATATTATTTGGCGCAGCTCTTTTGTTCATTTTTCTATCTATACTTATGTGTGTGTATCCCACTGTGGAGCAGCAGCCTTATATTTTGTGAAACATTCATTTGTAATTTTTTGGACTATTTGTATTTATGTCTAAGATTAACTTTTTGGGGATATTTATTTGAGGAAAATACTTATTTTTTCTTGCTTGATAGTTTTTCCTCTTGCACGATAAAATAAGAAAGAGGAATTGTTTCCTCCCTTTCTTTTGAGGGTTTCAGCGCGGTTTTATTTTTATTTTACCTTCATGTAGTGCTTCTGCAGGACCTGAATGATGGCAGAACAGGTCTCTGGAATAATGATCCCCAGAGCCTCGGGGGAGATGCCTGTAGAGAACTTGAGGTCCTGAAGGCTTCTCCCTGTCGCCAAGTAGCGCAACGTGGCGATGAGCCTCTGCTCCGGAGTGATGGCTTGCCGCATGCAGGTATCCTGCCTGGTGATATAAGGGGTCAGCAAAGCCAGCAGACGGTGAAAAACGGGGTCCGTCATCCGGAGGTAATTCCTGAAATCATCAGGATTATTCTCCCGGATCTCACGGAGCAAAGGCATGTGCGAGAACTGGTCACGCTGGCGCAACCAATTATTGGTCCACAAACGCCTCCCCTCCCTGTTCATGGACCGGGCTTGTGTCAAAGTAACAACCCAAAACACGAAGCCCCTGCACAGCACAAACTCTATGACGAGTACGTAGACGAAACATGGTTTCAAAACGGTCGGCTCGTCAGAACGGACAACAGAAAGCACCGATAAACAGCAAGGCCTGAAAGAATGACCTGAATAGCAGAAGCAAGCAGACAATAAGAAATGCCTTTCAAAGCGTACTATACCAAGATATAGCCCACAATGAGAAACAAATACTTACTGACTGCACACACTGATTATCAGATACGCATACACAAGCACAAACCGAAGAGCAGTAGCGATCTGAATCACTAATCTGAAAAGCGCGAATCGTCTCTCACCAAACTTCTACTAACACGAGATCAGCAGAAGGAGCCCAAAGGGTGCCGGACGTGGTGCTGAACTTCCCTTTTCTAGGCCCGCCGTACACGGCTTACGTCACCGCGTTCTTGGCAACCGCAAATTCAGACAACTTGGTCCGACCGTATGTATGCAACATCACTTCCGGACCGTGTCCGGAATGAATCAGTCGGAATAACTACGACGGATTTGGTTGTCGGAATCTCCGATCGTGTGTACAAGGGCTTAGAGGTGAATAATCATCACCACCACTAGGAACACCATACATGGTCAACTCTGGCCAAATTTGAATGAGTGGCTGAATCTCCTCAAACAACAATTTTTTCATGGTTATGCGATAGAGTTCGTCTGCTTACCTGTCTCCATGTGTTCATTTCTAGAGACCAGCAGAGCCTCACCTGACTGCTTTTATAATCCATCCCCTGGCATGGCTCCACCCTAGCTCCTATCAGACTACTCTATATTAACCTGTGCACTGCTAGCCAATCCTGCTGATCAACCTTTGTGTGTTAGCTTCCTGTTACCTGCCGTGTGCTCTTCTACTGTTTTCCATTACCGACTTTGGCGTGTCCTGACTATCCTTGTTTGCCTGTGATCCTGACCTTTTGGCGTGTCCCTGACTATTCTTGTCTGCTTGTGGCCCCGATCTTGGCTTTGTCCCTCACCATCCCTATCCTCCTGTTGCCTACTGTGGGTGTGAGCTAGGGGACCCTGGGGGTCGCGACTTGGAGCCAGTTGCAGCCAAGTCCATCCTCACCACTCGAGGCTCTGGTGAACACCTGCTGGCTCTTAGACTCCGCGCCTCAGGGAATCTTATGCTCTAACCTCGGTGGGATCCATCTTGGTGTTCTGGCGGCCCTGCCTTCCTATCACCTTGACCCCTGTCCGCAGCAGTCAGCCGTAGGGTCCACAACCTTGCGGTTCACTCCTAAGTCCTACGGTGTGCATCTGTCACCTGGGCTCTAGGTGACCTGACAGTTTGATCAGCCATGGACCCGGCTGACATGCCGCTTCCTGCAGAGACTTGAAACCCAGGAATCTAATCAGACTCAGGTGATGCGATTCCTTCAAGATCTGGCTTCCCGCTTCGAGCAGCTACAGGCTTCCTTGGGGACCCCGAACCTGCAGCCTCAAGTACAGTCTGCGACTGCACCTATCGCACCAGTCGCATCCATGCATTCATTAGTACTGCCAGCTCTGTCCCGTTTCTCTGGGGACTCCAAGGCCTGCAGGGGCTTCCTCAGCCAATGCACCATTCATTTTGAGCTCCAGCCTCAAAACTTTCTGTCTGATTGGGCAAAGGTAGCCTATATAATTTCCCTCCTCTCCGGTGAAGCTTTAGCCTGGGCTGCTCCCCTGTGGGAGAAAAATGATGCAGTGGTTTCCAGCCTGCCCCACTTCTTGAAGCTCTTTCATAACCTCTTTGAGGAGCCAGCTCGGGTTTCTTCTGCGGCTAGTGCCCTTTTACGCCTTCGCCAAGAATCTTGTTCAGTGGGACAATATGCACTTCAGTTCCATATCCTTACAGCGGAATTGAGCTGGAACAATGAGGCCCTGGTCGCAACCTTTTTACATGGCCTCTCTGACCGAGTGAAGGACGAATTAGCAGGAAAAGCTATCCCCGCCGGTCTGGACGATGTAATTTCCTTATGCAATCAGATTGACATTCGTTTCCAGGAGAGGTCCTTAGAAAAAAAGACGCCAGCACCCCCTAGGTCCTAGTCAGCCTGAGCTTTTTCCCCGTCGCCCTGTGGAGCATCCTCTGTCTGCTGAGGAACCCATGCAGCTGGGCCGGACCAGACTAACCCCCGAAGAACGTGCTAGACGCAGAACTCTGGGCTTGCGTCTTTATTGTGGGGGCAAGGGTCATTTTCGTGACTCCTGCTCGCTCCGTCCGGGTCTAATACATTTGGAAGGTGGAGTATTGGACCCAGAAACATCACCTTCTCGTCTCCTTCTTCTGGTGTTCCTTCCATGTTGCCCTTCTGAAGCCTTTAGTCCTCAATAAATTCTCTCGTCCTCTCTCTACCGTAGCACCGGTCTCTGAGGATGATCAGGAGTACGAGGTTAGCCAAATTTTGGATTCCCGACTCTGTAGAGGCATTCTCCAGTACCTCGTGCACTGGAAAGGTTTTGGTCCTGAGGAGAGGTCGTGGATTTCGGCTTCCGAGGTCTTTGCACCTCGTCTGTTGAGGAAGTTTAATTTGAAGTTCCCCTCTAAACCTGGTCCCAGGCGGGGAAGGGGGAGGGCTTGTAAGAGGGGGGGTACTGTCATGGTTATGCAATAGTTTGTCTGCTTACCTGTCTCCATGTGTTCATTTCTAGAGACCAGCAGAGCCTCACCTGACTGCTTTTATAATCCATCCCCTGGCATGGCTGCACCCTAACTCCTATCAGACTACTCTATATTAACCTGTGCACTGCTAGCCAATCCTGCTGATCAACCTTTGTGTGTTAGCTTCCTGTTACCTGCCGTGTGCTCTTCTACTGTTTTCCGTTACCGACTTTGGCGTGTCCTGACTATCCTTGTTTGCCTGTGATCCTGACCTTTTGGCGTGTCCCCGACTATTCTTGTCTGCTTGTGGCCCCGATCTTGGCTTTGTCCCTCACCATCCCTATCCTCCTGTTGCCTACTGTGGGTGTGAGCTGGGGGACCCTGGGGGTCACGACCTGGAGCCAGTTGCAGCCAAGTCCATCCTCACCACTCGAGGCTCTGGTGAACACCTGCTGGCTCTTAGACTCCGCGCCTCAGGGAATCTTACGCTCTAACCTCAGTGGGAACCATCTTGGTGTTCTGGCGGCCCTGCCTTCCTATCACCTTGACCCCTGTCCGCAGCAGTCAGCCGTAGGGTCCACAACCTTGCTGTGCACTCCTAAGTCCTACGGTGTGCATCTTTTACCTGGGCTCTAGGTGACCTGACATCTGCCTTGATCAACAAAAGCATGAGCCAGACGGATGCATTCCAACAATTGCTCCCTAGTCTGTGCTTTCAAAATTTGGTGGCAATAATCCCTATCTTCTTTTACCAGTAGCGAAAAATGCAAAATCTCCTCAAAATACATCTTGCTGTAATTAGCAAGTGCTTTTACCTAATTCCCAAGTGCAGCTGAACTGATTGTATGGCTTCAGTATTATGTCAGGAATACCAAATGTAGGCATCCAGCAGGGGTCATCAGATCAGTTGGCTGCCCCTTAAAGGAATCAGGACCAGGTGAGTAAGTAAAAATATATATTAATTTAAGACAATGACACACTTCCAATACCAACACTAGTAAATCATAAACAAGAAAGTGGAAAGTAAAAGAAACAGCAAAGCCTACACCAAAACCTAACTAACTAAACGTAACTAACTATATACAAATGGGGGGCACACATATAGCACTAACCCCCGAAGGAGCTGCTGGTTTGATTGGGCTTACCATTAGCTTCTTCCCCTCGATTTGTCTCTAGGGGTTCCCATCGTAGCTGGCCCAGTAACTTTAGAGACTGACGACAGATCCGCTTAAAGGGATTTTTATTTGCAAAAACCGTAGTTAACGAACAGTCTCTTAAAATAGGATCAGAGGGATAGGAGGAAAATTCAGGTACTCTTAGTGTCAAAGTCAATAATGAAAGACTTGCTTACTTTGACTAAATCCAGAGAATAGCCATTCACAACTGGATGTTCACTAAAGTTGGATAGGTCCTCTCTCACAAGGCCTAGCAGCCAACAAGGTGCTTAAATCAGGAACAAGTCTCTGCCACAGACGTTGTAGAACATGTAGAAATAAGTCTCTGCCACAGACATTGTAGTAGAACATGCAGGAAGCTAAAACTTGTAGAACACTCATGTAATACCTGGATCTTTCAGCCAGTTTGGTGATACCCACGAGATTGGATTCACTTAGGTACTTCAGCCCCACCAGGCTCTTGCTAAGAAGCCAACCCTTACGTGGCTTTCTTCTGAAGAGTCCTCCCCTGGATAGCTACAAGGTTACTGGGCTTCTCCATGACCGGAGAAAGCACCGGACCCCCTCAGAATCCCTTCTTTAGTTTCCTTGCCTCGGGCTAGCCAGCCCAGAGACAAAGTCGGGTGGATCCGCACCCCAGACCATATAGTTTTCCTGGGGGCTGGTCAGGAGGACCAGGACCATGGAGTCAGAACATACTTCTGGACCGGAACCCCGAACCACGTGACATCCGCATCAGGCACGTATCAGACTCATGCAGGAACACGGCTTGCAGGGAAAATACTGAAGCACTGGATCTTGGTGCAAGGCAGGTTTATATACCCCCAGCAGTCCTATCAGGTGCAGCCTAATTACCTGTATGGTCCATCTGCTGGGTGGTCACTGGAACTACACCCTTTGGTTCTACCCACAACAGTGTCACCAGCAGGTGACCCAAGCAATGACACAGGCCCTGACAGTGAAACTATTCCATTCAAGTTATGGAGAAGCCTCAAATTTAAGCAAGATACCATCGTCCCAAATAATGTATATAAAACAAAAAAAGAGCATAAAGCTCAACCATAGGAAAAAGACTCTGGGAGAGGATTTCCTGAGGTCAGTGGGAACAGTAGGGACTATTGCGGTAACAGATAATATTCAAAAATGAAAATTAAGATTTAAAATTCAACGACATTTTATTTTAATGACTACACAAAAATAGTAAAAGAAAAACATACAAACATGAATCAAAACAAACAACAAAATAATCAATCCATTAGATTATGGACAGTGTTGTACAAAAGGTGGTTGAAAACCCCAAATGATAAGTTTTTTTTTTACATAGATGTAGAGTAGACGTATGGTTCGACCGGTTTCGCGGCACAGAAAACGCCGCTTCCTCAGGAAACGTCACCTACAAGTCTAACATATACAAAAAGATATTGTTTCAATAAGTACAAAGTTAACACAATGATATGAAAGTTCATAGCGGTTAACAGGTAAGTACAATAGAACCAGAAGTAATAATCATAAAAAAGTCATGACTCACCCCAGGACTTTTGTACCCCTCAACACAGAGACGACCAACTGCGAGGCACCCAAAATGTTGGGGGGTGAAATACGTGGGAGGACACACTTTGCGCTACAGGTGTAAATGAATAATAATATAAAGTGAGATGACCCATTTGAGGTTGCTGCCAAAGAAATGTATAGCCCATGGACAGAATAGTTTAGTATCCCGAAATTAAGATGTTAGAAGATGGCTGAGGAGTTCTATCATACTAAACAGAGCACCCAGTGGTCCATGGTCCATACAAATAAATGATGAATACAAGGAGCAAAGAGGGTGAGCTGGTAAACAAAACCTACCCCAGATTTGCCAAAGTAAGAATAAGGTTAAATATGGAGCATCACACTTCACTAAGCTTTGTATGGCCAGACATGTCTTCAGCACAGAGCTCCAGCAAACTCCAAAAGCATTACTCTATGGGTAAAATTAGAAAATAAAATAAAACCGTAAGTACAGCTGAGGGGGGTCAGTGTATTAGAGGTAAAAAAGGTTTGGAGGGAGGGGAAAGAGAAAAGAGGAAAAGGGTAGGAGGGAAACCTCCCCTCACCCTCTCCCCCTGATTTGGCAGCAATCTTACCTTCAAAACGATAGCAGAATGCATGCGTGTCTCTCTCCATAAGCGTCGCTCTGAGAATGACATTCAAATAGCGGCGCCTTATACACCCCCAACCCGGAAGTGATCAGAGCGTCAGTGGGCGCTCCCTCTCATCATCCCCAGGTACTGCGCAGGCGTGGAATACACGCGTGTGCATAGGCAAGCTCCCCGTGGAAATATGGTATGAAGGAGGAGCTAAGAGACAGGGCAGGGTGGGCGCTTGAACACCAGTCAGCGCTCGTCCGCCGTCACTTTGACCTGGGGTGAGATACTTCCGGGTCTGGTGACCAGCGGGCCATGCATCTTCGTGCGCGCTCCTCCTCCCTGTCAGACCAGATGTCCGCAATGGAGTGAGGAGGGCATGGCTTATGCAGATAGCCAAGCAGACGTCCTCCTATGGTCACCACATGTCCGCCCATGGGGGGGGAGAACAAACTCCTCAAGTCGCTCGAGTAGGAGACAAGCCTGGGGGGAGCCAAAACAAGTACAATAAGAAGTAATAAGCAGAGAAAACAACAAAACAACAGGGGTCAGTCAGCGGCCGGCTCGGGCACCAAGGGGACAGATCGTACCAAAGTCCCACATAGGTAACCAGGGCCAGCAGCCGTTGGCACCAAAAAATATCTGTAATATGGTATGTAGAACCTGCCCACCAGGAATTCGCCTAAATCTTAGTCACTAATAACCTCTCAATCCAAAGAAAGAAGAGGAAGGGTAAAAGATAATAATGGTAAATAGAATAAATTACAAATAGGATACTGGGTATATCCCAAAGGGTTTGAGCCCCGGTGGAGGAGAAATGGAATTAATGAGATTTTTGAAATACAAAAAAATATATAAGAAAATTGGGGGAAAATAGAACCAAAAAAATAAATGAAGTAAAGATATAAAGAAGAAAGAAACAAAAAACCAGGAGAAGGGAATTCTTGGTGGGCAGGTTCTACATACCATATTACAGATATTTTTGGTGCCATCGGCTGCTGGCCCTGGTTACCTATGTGGGACTTTGGTACGATCTGTCCCCTTGGTGCCCGAGCCGGCCGCTGACTGACCCCTGTTATTTTGTTATTTTCTCTGCTTATTACTTCTTATTGTACTTGTCTTGGCTCCCCCCAGGCTTGTCTCCTACTCGAGCGACTTGAGGAGTTTGTTCTCCCCCCATGGGCGGACATGTGGTGACCATAGGAGGACATCTGCTTGGCTATCTGCATAAGCCACGTCCTCACTCCATTGCGGACATCTGGTCTGACAGGGAGGAGGAGCGCGCACGAAGATGCGTGCCGCGCTGGTCACCTGACCCGGAAGTATCTCACCCCAGGCCAAAGTGACGGCGGACGAGCGCTGACTGGTGTTCAAGCGCCCGCCCTGCCCTGTCTCTTAGCTCCTCCTTCATACCATCTTTCCACGGGGAGCTTGCCTATGCGCACGCGTGTATTCCGCGCCTGCTGACGCTCTGATCACTTCCGGGTTGGGGGTGTATAAGGCGCCGCTGTTTTAATGTCACTCAGAGCGACGCTTATGGAGAGAGACACACATGCACTCTGCTATCGTTTTGAAGGTAAGATTGCTGCCAAATCAGGGGGAGAGGGTGAGGGGAGGTTTCCCTCCTACCCTTTTCCTCTTTTCTCTTTCCCCTCCCTCCAAACCTTTTTTACCTCTAATACACTGACCCCCCTCAGCTGTATTTACGGTTTTATTTTATTTTCTAATTTTACCCATAGAGTAATTCTTTTGGAGTTTGCTGGAGCTCTGTGCTGAAGACATGTCTGGCCATACAAAGCTTAGTGAAGTGTGATGCTCCATATTTAACCTTATACTTACTTTGGCAAATCTGGGGTAGGTTTTGTTTACCAGCTCACCCTCTTTGCTCCTTGTATTCATCACTTATTTGTATGGACCATGGACCACTGGGTGTTCTGTCTGGTATGATAGAACTCCTTTGTTTATTCTCAGCCATCTTCTAACATCTTAATTTCGGGATACTAAACTATTCTGTCCATGGGCTATACAATTCTTTGGCAGCAACCTCAAACGGGTCATCTCACTTTATATTATTATTCATTTCCACCTGTAGCGCAAAGTGTGTCCTCCCACGTACTTCACCCCCCGTGCCCGCCCCCAGGGGGGGCACCCAAATTTTGGGTGTCTCACAGTTGGTCGTCTCTGTGTTGAGGGGTACAAAAGTCCTGGGGTGAGTCATGACTTTTTTATGATTATTACTTCTGGTTCTATTGTACTTACCTGTTAACCGCTATGAACTTTCATATCATTGTGTTAACTTTGTACTTATTGAAACAATATCTTTTTGTATATGTTAGACTTGTAGGTGACGTTTCCTGAGGAAGCAGTGTTTTCTGTGCCGCGAAACCGGTTGAACCATATGTCCACTCTAAAAAAACCTTATCATTTGGGGTTTTCAACCACCTTTTGTACAACACTGTCCATCTAATGGATTGATTATTTTGTTGTTTGTTTTGATTCATGTTTGTATGTTTTTCTTTTACTATTTTTGTGTAGTCATTAAAATAAAATGTCATTGAATTTTAAATCTTAATTTTCATTTTTGAATATTATCTGATACCGCAATAGTCCCTACTGTTCCCACTGACCTCAGGAAATCCTATACCATTCAAGAACTGGTTTAGATGAACTAAAGTGAATTATTCACTCTGGTGTTATATAATGTTACAATTGTTAAAACTCAGGTTTTAAACCATATAAGGGTATGCCACATGTGCAACTTATTCCCCTTTTGGGATTTTGTCTTTTGATGTTGTAACAATAAATATTTGTATGTGCTTAGCTTATTTTTTGGTGTGGTACCATTAAAGTCCTACTTAGCTATGCTTTCCTTAGGTTTTTTTTTTCTTTATGCAAATGCAATTTTAAAGGGTGTAGTACCAGTAAAGTCACTAAGCACAACAAATTAGCAAAGTAGTGAATAAATATGATATTTACTTAAAGCCAATCCATTAGTCGCAAATTTCTTTAAGGACCAGGTGGAAATTGTTCCTCAGAGGAACAGGTCTATACATAATGTACTGGTACATAGCCTCTTTAACAGAGAGGGTCAAATGGACTAATGGACTAATGCCGCCAATATGGTACATACAGTATGTTAGCAGTTTTTGTTCCTACTACCATTATATTTCACAGGACAAGAGACATCTCCTCCCAAATGGGATAATGCATTAACCTAGACACTATGTAACTGCCAGACAGAGGGTATTGTCTATATAATGACCTGTGTCTGTGACAGTTTTTGCATAGGAAAAACTATTATTGTCACAGCCAAATCTGGGGATATTTCGTCTCTTATTGATAGACATGGTTCATGGAAGCACAAAAAAAAAAATCAAATATGTAAAGTTTTTCATGCTGGAGAATACATTTGGACCCATAGGGTGGGGATTGGGACCACTGTATTTTATGAGAGAGACCAGATGGATCCACCAACTTAGGGCAGCTAAATCTACTGGTTTAAATAATGCCTTAAGGTTTAAGCCATTCCTGCACTAAATTAAGTATTGAGAATTTTTTCATTCAGTTTAGCACGCTCCATCTCCTAGTGGGCTGTTTACTACTGCTGGTACTTAAGCATTGTGGTGATTTTCCCATTCTGGTGTTTCTATATAGATTTTGCATAATTAAATTATGGCAAGTGGGTTTATCAGTGATAGATACAGTATTACATATGTATTTACAGACATTGATGTGTTTTTTAATTTGTGCACACAAATTCTATTGATGCTTATGGTGCGACCGTTTGGATGAGTGGACTCCTTTGTTAGGTCTACCTTGTTGTCTCTAGGAGGTATTGGTAATTCTAGTCCTGGCATAACCTCATTACATATTTGTATACAGGACTTGCAGCTGTAATGTTACCAAGGCAACTATTCTTGTTTTGCATCATTTTGTTGTCTGGGGTGGAGTGACATGCATGGCTTTGCCTGCTTCCACTGATCATTTGTCTTCCAAAATGGCACTACATTGTGACGTCATTGTGCAATGGCTTGTGAGGTGACATCATTACGTGTGCATGCATAGTTGTCATGTGATGCTGGCGAGCCATCTGCTGCACACCCTTAAAAGGACAGACACATGTTCACTAGCTACAGAAAGGCCACAATGTAAGCTGGCCAACACTGACAATTAGATGGCAGGTAGTTGGCTGCTACTTCCAGGGATACCCCTTAGTCAGGAACATAAACTCCCAACCCACTATTGTGGCTGAACGCAAAGTGTGCATACAAGGACCTTTATTTTCCTGAGTTTTTTGATGCTATATTATTTAAACTCTAGTTGCACTAGTTATAGCTTCATTTAATTCCATTGCAATAAGTAAATTTACTGCCAGCTTATGGGTCAGTGCTCATTTACTTAGTATGGTATCCCTAAATGTGTTTATTTGCTTTTTGAATGACTTGTGCATTGTTTGACTGAATTTCTTAAATACATTAATTTATTCTACCAATAGTTGCTTGGCCTATTTCCTGTGTAGTGTTATGGATTGTAGCATACTAATGCTTAAGCGGCTCCTGAGGAGGTAAGTGCTACACCTGTAACATATATATTGCTTCGTTAAAAGAGAATTATGGCCAAAGCTTTTTTGGTCATCTTTATCTTATGGGTCACAGGAGTGCACTAACTTGTGCTCTCTTATGAGCCAGAAGCATCAGACAGCGGACTAAAGCCCATTGTTGGCTGACATCACAGAGCCACTCCAGGCTCTGGAAGAATTCTAACTATATTGTCAGGATCCCTCCAGCTGTTCAATTGACAACTGGCTCTGGCTCTCAGCGAGTGAGTGAGTGCCAAAGTCAGTTGCGTCCCCCCCCCCCCGCTCTGAGCAGATCAAGAACTAAGTGATCAGCTCTCAGTCTTAGAGCTGGTACATTCAGCTGCAGCATCATAGCGATGTTGCAGCATATGTGGGAAGGCTGGCCGTATTTGTGGGAGGAGTTTGAGAGACTATTTAACCCTCCTCCTCTGTCAGGGCCAGGGTTGGTGTTTTCTAGGTGGAGGCAGCTCATGGGGGGAAGGGCTGTCCATCTATCCCCCACCACTCACTTCTCTGCATTCATGCTGGTGGGGAGCGGGGGTCCGTTCTCCTGTCATGTTCCAGTGTGAGGAGAGGGGGGGTGATCGGCCGCCCCAGCTCCTCTCTCTCCCCACATGTTTGCTCTGTCCACCCGCCCGCCATTTCTTCCAGTGTGGGGGGGGGGCTGATCGGCCGCCCCAGCTCCTCTCTCCCCACATGTTTGCTCTGTCCACCCGCCCACCGTTTCTTCCAGTGTGGGGAGAGGGGGGGGGTGATCGGCCGCCCCAGCTCCTCTCTCTCCCCTCATGTTTGCTCTGTCCACCCGCCCACCGTTTCTTCCAGTGTGGGGAGGGGGGGTGATTGGCCGCCCCAGCTCCTCTCTCTCCCCACATGTTTGCTCTGTCCACCCGCCCACCGTTTCTTCCAGTGTGGGGAGGGGGGGGGTGATTGGCCGCCCCAGCTCCTCTCTCTCCCCCCATGTTTGCTCTGTCCACCCGCCCGCCGTTTCTTCCAGTGTGGGGAGGGGGGGTGATCGGCCGCCCCAGCTCCTCTCTCTCCCCTCATGTTTGCTCTGTCCACCCGCCCACCATTTCTTCCAGTGTGGGGAGGGGGGGGTGATTGGCCGCCCCAGCTCCTCTCTCTCCCCACATGTTTGCTCTGTCCACCCGCCCACCATTTCTTCCAGTGTGGGGAGAGGGGGGGTGATCGGGCTCCACGTGGTGGCCGTCGGCTGATTCTCCCTGGGGGAGGGTGTGATCGGCGGGGCTGCTGGGAGCCCGCCTGGTGATCGGCCACCCGCTGGATCCTCTCTCCCCTTGCTCGCATGGCGGCGGGGGGGGGAGGGGGGTGGTCGACCGCCCACTGGCTTCTCTCTCCCCTTGCTCGCATGGCTGGGGGGTGGTCGGCCGCCCGCTGGCTCCTCTCTCCCCTTGGTCGCATGGCGGCAGGGGGGGGGGTGGTCGGCCGCCGCTGGCTCTGCTCCCTGTGCATGTCTGTCGCCAGAGCTGCTGAGAGCCCGCCTGGTGATCGATCGGTCAGCTGCTGGATCCTCTCTCCCCTTGCTCATGTGGGGGGGGGGTGGTATCGACCGGCTGCCTAAGTGTGCATCTCTCTGTGGGTCCTGGTGCTCGGAAGGGGGATGGGCTGTCACCCACCTGTTGCTCCTTTCCTCCCCGCAGCGCAGACTGGCATCTCTGCTGCAGTGATGGAGGATCTCAGTCCACCCAGGTTGCTGCTTTACTTGTTGGTTGTTTTCTTTGGTCGGTGTTATATTGCGGTCAGCCCGGGTGTCTCTGTGGTAGCTTCCATCAGCAATTTTCTGTCGTAGCATTCTGTTATAGCGTTCTGCCAGCGTTTTTTCTGTCATAGCGTTCTGCCAGCGTTTTTTCTGTCATAGCGTTCTGCCAGCGTTTTTTCTGTCATAGCGTTCTGCCAGCGTTTTTCTGTCATAGCGTTCTGCCAGCGTTTTTCTGTCATAGCGTTCTGCCAGCGTTTTTCTGTCATAGCGTTCTGCCAGCGTTTTTCTGTCATAGCGTTCTGCCAGCATTTTTCTGTCATAGCGTTCTGCCAGCATTTTTCTGTCATAGCGTTCTGCCAGCATTTTTCTGTCATAGCGTTCTGCCAGCATTTTTCTGTCATAGCGTTCTGCCAGCATTTTTCTGTCATAGCGTTCTGCCAGCATTTTTCTGTCATAGCGTTCTGCCAGCATTTTTCTGTCATAGCGTTCTGCCTGCGTTTTTCTGTCATAGCGTTCTGCCTGCGTTTTTTGTCATAGCGTTCTGCCAGCGTTTTTTGTCATAGCGCTCTGCCAGCGTTTTTTGTCATAGCGCTCTGCCAGCGTTTTTCTGTCATAGCGTTCTGCCAGCGTTTCTGTCACAGCGTTCTGCCCAGCATTTCTGTCACAGCGTTCTGCCCAGCATTTCTGTCACAGCGTTCTGCCCAGCATTTCTGTCACAGCGTTCTGCCCAGCATTTCTGTCACAGCGTTCTGCCCAGCATTTCTGTCACAGCGTTCTGCCCAGCATTTCTGTCACAGCGTTCTGCCCAGCATTTCTGTCACAGCGTTCTGCCCAGCATTTTCTGTCACAGCGTTCTGCCCAGCATTTTCTGTCACAGCGTTCGGCCCAGCATTTTCTGTCACAGCGTTCGGCCCAGCATTTTCTGTCACAACGCTCGGCCCAGCATTTCTGTCACAACGTTCTGCCCAGCATTTCTGTCACAGCGTTCTGCCCAGCATTTCTGTCACAGCGTTCTGCCCAGCATTTCTGTCACAGCGTTCTGCCCAGCATTTCTGTCACAGCGTTCTGCCCAGCATTTCTGTCACAGCGTTCTGCCCAGCATTTCTGTCACAGCGTTCTGCCCAGCATTTTCTGTCACAGCGTTCTGCCCAGCATTTTCTGTCACAGCGTTCTGCCCAGCATTTTCTGTCATAGCGTTCGGTCCAGCATTTTCTGTCACAACGTTCGGCCCAGCATTTCTGTCATAGCGTTTGGTCCAGCATTCTCGGTCATAGCATTCTATCTAGCTTTCCTGTCATAGCGTTCTGTCCAGTATTTCTGTCATAGCGTTCTGTCCAGGTTTCGCTCATAGCATTTAGTCCAGCTTTTTCTGTCGTAGCGTTCGGTCCAGTATTTCCGTCATAGCGTTCGGTCCAGTATTTCCGTCATAGCGCTCTGTCCAGCATGTCTGTCATAGCGTTTCCGCCCCAGGTTATCTGTCAGAGCGTTTCCGCCCCAGGTTATCTGTCAGAGCGTTTCCGCCCCAGGTTATCTGTCAGAGCGTTTCCGCCCCAGGTTATCTGTCAGAGCGTTTCCGCCCCAGGTTATCTGTCAGAGCGTTTCCGCCCCAGGTTATCTGTCAGAGCGTTTCCGCCCCAGGTTATCTGTCATAGCGTTTCCGCCCCAGGTTATCTGTCATAGCGTTCCCGCTTCTGGTATTCTGTCACAGTGTTCTGCCCCTGGAGTTCTGTCATAGCGTTCTGCCAGCATGTCTGTCATAGCGTTCTGCCCCGGGATTTCAGTCATCGTTTTACCCAGGTTAACTTTTAGCATTTCTGTCATAGCATTGTTGTGACATTTTCTCTGTCAGTATTTCTGTCATAGCATTTCTGCCCAGCGTTTCTGTCATGGTGTTTCAACCTCGGTGTTTGGCCTCAGAGTTCTCAGAAGGGCGTTGTTCACTTATGACATACTCTGGTAGGTTTGTCTGCATTGCTTGTCATGTCTCATCGTATCTGTGTTCATGTTTGTACCGGGGTCAGTTAGCTAGGGCTCGCACATCGGGATCTGTCACGTCTACAGATCCATACGGGCTGAGGTTTCATTTGTTAATTGATTGTTGTCCACAGTCTTCTCGCCCGTATACCATACGTCATACGATGCATGTTCATTCACCACATCTTTACGACTACCCACCATGGCCTGTGGGTACACTAGCCCTGAGTTTCCAGTTAACTACCTGTCTCTGTGCTGCAGGTTACTCGGGCTCACTTGCCACTTACACAAAGGGGGGGGGGGGGTCTGTCGTAAGGTTCATGTACACGCAGTGGTCTGGACATTTCTGCTCATGTTTCATTCTTAGGTAGGCGGAGGGGCGTTGTTGTTCTCATGTCTGATTGTCTGTCATTTGTCTAGTTTGTGTTTTAGGTTGGGCATCCATACCAATATCGACCGTGCTTGCACTCACTTCCTTCAGTTCGGCCATTGTTGGGGGGGGGGGGGGGCTAGCGGATTGGTGCTGATATCGTTTCGCCACTGGGTTCACCCTTGGGTCAGAAGCAGTCGTCTATTTTCTTCAGTTGATGTCCTGTTGTGTTGAGGCCCTGGTTACCGCCCAGGGATGTATAGTCAGGGTGTGTCCTAGCCACGGTCCTTAGGTGGTATGTTTTTTTTTTTTTTTTTGGGCGACGTCGTCATGATTCTGGATTCCAATCTCAGCTCCGAGATTGTGTCTAGGAGGTTGCCTGGAGTACTGCTCAGGGACATCGGTCCAGTCACCTTTGCTGATCCCCGGTCTGTTCCAGGTGAGGGCTTCAGTCACTTGTGCATGGCTGTAACATGCCATGGGACTTATTTCCCTGGGTTGGAGTCTGACTCTCCTTCCTCGGTTAAGGATTTGGTCTTGGTTGATAGGTCTCAGGCTGAAGCATGACCTGTTCGCATCCGGTGGGACCAGTCTGTCTTGGTGTCTCCATGTTGATGATGCTGATTGCCATGGCACCTACTCCATCACATCCATCGGGCAGCCAGCTTTTCCTCTATCACTTGTATTTTTGTCACTCACCCTCTCACTACCTCTTACCAGGTATGGGTAGGCCAGGGGGGGGGGGGGGGGGTTTCACGGTGCTTCTTCTGGTGTCCGTTGTAGGTATTTTCAGGCTGCTCAGTCATCTTCTTGCAGGGGTTCTTCGGGTCAGCCCTTGCTCCCTTTTCCCCACGTATCCTCTCATTCACAAGCAGTTCATTCTCATGTCTGGGTTACCTTGGGCATCAGGCTCATCCTATCCTTCACGGGATGTTCAATTGGGTTTGCGTAGCTTGCAGGCTCTAAGGGGGTTCCTTCTCAACTCCAGGTCAGGAGTCAGTGGGTTCTACTCTCACAGCGGATACTTACCGGTTACTTACGGTTGGCGTTTGGGCATACGTCATTTTATGGATGGGATCTTTACCTTCCCTTTCCCACCTAAACTTGTGTCTTTTTGCCCTCTTTTCAGGCATACTGACCATCCATGGCACACCTCAGGCCTTGTTTCTTAAGTAATATCGCATTTCCCACTTGAAGACTCCGATTACAAATGTGAGTATGTATGTTTGTTTTTAAAGGAACCAGATTAATCCCCTTTAAGTTTTTGTAATTGTCTTTTTGACAGATTATTGAAAACCATACCTACTTTGCAGAAATATAACTTCTATATTGACATTTTCCACACATCTTTTCTTATAGTGCAAAGAGAGTAAAGACATTAGTATCCTGCCTTAACATTATACTATGCATAGTGATGGAAATGAGATCCTCTGTGGTGATGACAATTCTCAGTCAATGCTGGTATATGTGAGAACTGACAGACCATAAGCAAGTAGAATAGATTACAGCAGTATTTTTAACAATTTCCAAGGTTGTATTGGGCATCTCAATCAAAAATTCATCTAGCAGTGAATCTTTAATTGGTTTTAATTAGAGTAGTCTCCTAACCATTGTAATTTACTAGGTAATCTGACCTTTAGATAAACAGATTTTAGTAACTCTTTTACAAGTTTAACTCTTCTTTTGTAAGAATCTTTTAAAGTATTATCAGAGATGCAAAACTGCTGAATTCACTGAGCCTTTTTTTTTGTATGTGTCTTAAAATGTAAAAAATATGACAAACGCCATAAAGTGTTAACTGCCATAGTGTAATTAGGGGCATCAGACCTCATGTAGTGAGGATTCTTCTGATATCTGACAGTGGCTATGGTTATTCATGCTATGCTAATTCAAATTACCCTCAACGTTTTTAATTGTTTATCATTTGGATAATGAATATTAATGAATATAACTATTTTGCCCTTGAGGTATTTATCTGGAGTGATACAAGCACTGAAAGTACTGTATGTGTTGGTGCAACTTCAAGAGCAAAGAACAAATAGTATATCTGCATTAACAAAAAAAAAAAAGTTTAACGCAAGTGTTCTTGAACGTCTTATGTAGGTTATAAGGAATGTATTAAATAATAGATCTTTAGAATAGCTGAGCTACTTTCAAATAAATAAATTATAAACAAATCAATGGGAAGCCGCTGCTATATAAATAGTGTAACCACAAAATAAACAGTATGCGCTAACCAGTCTAACTATACAAACCATCATGAATTTTCATTGCAACCATTTCCATAAAGTGCTAAAATCCAAAATAATGTGCAAATAAATATAACATAGTGCTGTTATGAAAAAGTGACTGTGCTCTGTGCTGAAGATAATGTGATATCCCTCCCATCACCACTCACGTGCCCTCCCAGGACAGAACTCACCCCAAAGCAGTGGACCCCTTGAGCATATACTGAGGTTGGTCAAACTTTCCTAATGCCTCTGCTCATCGACACTACTGGTATATTCCATAAACATAAGGAAGGAACTGAAGAAACTTCAAAGCCTAATGCTGCGTAATATGTTTTATTACATTTTCTCAGTTTAAAATTTTTGATATGTTATCTATTATGAATAAAATGTAGGTTTTTGAGATGTACAAATCATTGTAAATATTACCTTTCCTACCACCACCCCCTCCCTTTAGAATGTAAGCTCTACAAACAGGGCCCTCCTGTACCTTTTGTATTTTACTGTAATTGTGTTGTCTCCCCTATACATTGTAAAGCGCTGCGTAAACTGCTGGCGCTATATAAATCGTGAATAATAATAATAGCATTTTTTTAATGTAGATTTTTACAATTTGGGCATTTGGGTCGTATTACAGTAAGGATGAGAAAACCATTTATTCCATGAGTGTAGAAATTTAGTACAACAATCTTTTTATTAGAGAAAACATTTTCTTTTATGGATTGGTAATTCGCTCTAATGAAATCTGGAAATCCCAGAGGAGTAGAAGAGTTAAATTCACGCATAATATTTAGTTCAGCCACATATAAGTTATGTATGATAATTATTCTAGATATAGTGGATATGTCATCTACATTGATATATAGGACCACTAGTTAAATAAGAGGTCTTATTGGCTGGGAAGCAAATTCAGCCATAACTCTAAAAAGTTGGTGTGGTCATGAGGTATTTAAAATTGCTGTCATACAAAGGCTGTGAACAAATATTGGTTTCACGAAAACTAGCATCTCTTGGCAAGGGGTGGCACATTTGCAGATGGGGTTCCTTCTCAAAGTGGGGCTATTTCTATAAGTGGGAGCAAGTCTGCCACTGCACTTCAGTGAATGCCCAAAGTGAATGAAGAGAGCAAGAAAATACTACACAGACTACAGGTGACCCTGGTTACACATTCAGCTCGTTCTCCCCCTTTTAAAATGCACTGTCTATCAGCCCTATAGACAGCTGTGTCCTCTATACTTAAAATTACTCTCCTGCACACCTCTTCTCCACCCCACACTTATATATAGCACCCTTACTTCTGTTCTCTTCTTATTACTGTACTCACCAACTCCTGCTAATTCTAAATCCGCATGCACAAAAAATTCCAGGGCACTGGGGCATATGCCTTCATAAGAATCACACTCCCATATTACCTCCCTCACCATTGTGCTTCTTCCAACGTCTGGTGATGTATTCCCAAACCCTGGGCCCCCTTAATTTAACTGTACTCCATGCACCCATTACTCTACACCCTCTGGCTGCAGTCGTAATGCACAGAATTTAGTTCCTATTTCTCTTCTTCCCAAGACCAGACTCCCTTTCTCTTGTGCCCTTTGGAATGCTCGGTCTGTAACAAACTCACCTCTCTCCATGATCGCTTTATCGCCAACTCACTTAATCTACTCGTCATTACCGAAACCTGGCTTCATGAATCCGACACTGCATCTTCTGCTGCGCTATCCCATGGTGGTCTTCTTTGGACTCACTCCCCCAGACCCAGTGGATGCAAAGGAGGGGGGTGTTGGAATCCTTTTAGCCCCACATAGCACCTTTCAGGTACTTCAACCCCCTCCCTCTCTTTCACTCTCCTCATTTGAGGCACACTGCATTAGTCTCTTCTCCTCAGTTTCTCTAAGGATAGCTGTGATCTACCAGCCCCCTGGACCAGTATCAACCTTTCTTGATGACTTCTCTGCCTGGCTACCCTACTTTCTCTCTTCTGAAATCCCCAATATCATTATCAACATCCCTACTAATACAAAGATTCCTGCTACTTCCAAACTTCTCAGTCTAACCTCCTCCTTTGACCTGAAGCTATGGATACATACACACTTCTACTCACTCTGAAGGCAATACCCTTGACCTTGTTTTCTGCCATCTATGCACTCTGTGCAACCTCTCCACCTACCCTTACCCTCTCTCTGATCACTACCTTATTAGTTTCACTCTCTTCCTCCTTCTCCCTCTGCTCCACCTCCTCTCCCTTCAACTGCCTAACAGTTACCCATAGAAACCTACGCCATTTCAACCCTTCTCTACTCTACTACTGACCACCTCTATGACCAAGTTGCACCCCTGTCCAGCCACTTCTGTCTACAACAATTCACTTCTAGGCTCACTGGACTCACTGGCCCACCTCACTACACACAGAATCAGGCCCCGTCCCCTTCAACCTTGGCAAACAGACGACACTAGTAGTCTGAAAAAACACAGCCATGCTCTTGAGCGCCTGTGGCGTAAGACAAAGTCTCAGAAAGATTTTAACCAGTATAAATCTACCCTGCAAAAATATAATTCCTACCTCCTCACTGTCAAGCAGACCTATTTCATCTCTCTCATTAACACCTTATCATCCCGTCCCCCATCAGCTCTTCTCCACCTTCAACTCCCTACTTTGTCCTCCACTGCCTCAACCCACCAACTCACTCATTGCGTAGGAGATCACCAATCACTTCAAACAGAAGATTGATACAATTCTCAAGGAGATCTCTACTGTTGAGATACCTTCCATGCTTTACAATTCATGTCCATATGTACAATCATTACTTCCCTCTTTCAACCTCACCACTATAGACAAGGTTGCTAAACTACATGCTAACGCCCTTCTTATCACCTACCCTCTGGATCCCCCTCTCAAATGCTATGTTCACCCTCTGGCTCTATCCTACACTCTCTCACCCATCTTCAATCTCTCCCTCTCTTCTGGCATCTTCCCCATGTAGCCAAGGGTTTGCTAATATAAGGCATTACAGTTGTTATGGTTGCAAATGAGTTTGGCTCCCTCTAGTGTCCTTTTAATGCTGTTAGGGCTTTCTATTAATTTCTGAGAAGCAGCGCTGCAAAGCATTGTGGAAGATCTAGTTTGGAGTAGAAAGTGACTGTTAGCTGGATCAACCCTAAACTACAGTACAGACAAAGCAAAGCGCCCAGCACTGCATGCTGGGACCAGTAATAAAAGGATCAGCGTGGCCATCTTTCGGCCGCTCTTGATGCCATTCAATACCTGCCAGCCGGCGGTCTGTGTGTGTGACCAGGAGACTGCAGCCTATACAGCACGGAGCAGGATTGCCAGCATCTGAGGTGCTTCAGAGTACAGCCCTGCCGGCTTAGCAAGTGAGTCGGTTTGCAGAACCAGGACATCTGGAAGTTCCTTGCATGTCAGCCATCCAAAGGAGTGGTACAGCGTGGCAATGCCATCTTTTCATCAGACTGAGACATCAGGAGGGGAGTCCGAACGGAGCCTCACAACTTCTGAGTCTATTGTGGTGAGAGGGCACCTGCCCATATCAGTAAAGTGCACTGTTTGCTGAGTGAGTTACTTACAGACTACTGGTGAGACTTGTAGTTCCACAGGAGTGATTCTACTTATTCACAGGCAACATATAGCTGAAATATGTGCCATATTTCTTCGGTTAATCAGTTATCAACGTACCATTTACTCTACAGTTTGCTTTATCTCTTTTGCCCTGTTGGATTACAAATAGGGCAGTTTGAACTACAGGCTAGCTGAAGGTATCTGGAGTCAAGGATATTTTATCATCTTCTGCAAAGCATTACGGTTCTATTTTGTAGTTTGAACATTGAATTACAACCTAGGGGGAGCCCTTGAGTGCAGGTGAAATATTGCATTGTATTATTAAATGTAAGTAGCATTATATTGCAATTTGGTGTGTTTATTGAGGCTTCAGTGGGAAGGTGTTTAATATAGGTTTTGGAGTATATTGAACACTTGTTCAATTTCACACCTGTCAACATATACTCTCTATGGGGATTATTAGATCCACAGTTTTCATATCTAAACTGATTATCAACTCTCATTTATTATTTGTGTCTATTTATATTGTTCATTGTGTTTATTATTCACACTAATAAACTTACTGAGTGGTTCAGTGACATTTTGTGAGTTTCTCATTGATAATATTCGATTACAGAATTGAACCCAGGGTGTCAGAGGTAAGAGAAGATCTGCAGAGTCAGGGTAGCCAGTGGGGTACAAAGTCAATCAGCAGCCCTCACAGGGTTACAACTACACCCAACTCTCTAAAACATGCACTTGTCAGCCCCATACTTAAAAAGCCCTCACTGGACCCATACAACCTTATCAACTTATGACCCATCTCCTTGCTCCCCTTTTTATCCAAACTCCTTGAACGTCTGGTCTACAACCAACTGAACGACCACCTTGCTGATAATAGCCTTCTTGGTCCCCTTTAGCCTGGATGGGTTTCAACTTCAACACTCCACAGAAACTGCTCTCCTAAAACTAAAAAATGATCTACTAAGGGACAAAACCAATGGACTCTATGGTACTCATACTCCTGGATCTCTCTGCTGCCTTTGATGCGGTTGACCACCCCCTCCTCCACAAAAAAACTCCATGCCTTTGGTCTCCATGACTGTACACTTCGCTGGTTCTCTTTCTACTTATCCAACCACACCTTTAGTGTTACTTACAATTCTACTTCCTCCTCTCCTCTTCCTTTCTATTTTGGGGTCCCCCAAGGTTCTGTTCTTGGACCTCTCCTATTTTGAACCTCCTCCCTGGGTCAGCTGATAGCCCTTGATCACTTCCAATATCCCCTCTACACTGATGACACCCAAATCTATTTTTCTACCCCTCAACTCACTCCTTCAGTCTCCTCACTTTCAGATATATCAGTCTGGATGTCACACCACTTCCTCAAACTTGATCTATCCAAAACCAAACGTATAATTTTACCCCCCTCGTGCCTCTTCCCCTGATCTCTTTGTCAAATTTGATGACACAAGTATAAGGCCATCCCCGCATGCCAAGGTCCTAGGTGTAGTCCTGGACTCTGAACTCTCCTTTAAGCCCCACATCCAATCACTATCCAAATCTTGCCATCTTAATCCCTGCAACATCTCCAAAATACGTCCTTTTCTAACCGATGACACAACAAAGCTCTTAGTTCACTCCCTAGTCATCTCTTGCCTTGACTACTGCAACTCCCCCGTCATTGGCTTACCTCTACTTAGTCTATCACCCCTTCAATCCATCATGAATGCTGCTGCCGGACTCATCCACCTTACCAATTAAATTCAAAATACTAACAACTACTTACAAAAAGCCATCCACAACTCCGCCCCAACTACATCACTGACCTAGTCTCAAAATACCAACCTAACCGTTCTCTTCATTCTTCTCAAGACTTCCTGCTCTCTAGCTCCCTCATCACCTCCTCCCATGCTCACCTCCAGGACTTTCAGAGCCTCTCCACTTCTATGGAACTCCTTACCCCAATCTATCTGATTATCTCCTAATCTATTAGCTTTTAGACGATCCCTGAAAACACTCCTCTTCAGAGAAGCCTATTCTAACCACACCTAACAACTGTGGGGAATGAGACACACGACTGCGAGGTGGAGGAGTCCAAAAGTGGTTCCAGAGGGGTGTTAAAATCTCCACCTAAGATGAACTCACCCTCCATGAATCCAGACAGGAGCCTCAAATATTGCAGCATGGATGGCACTTGATTGATATTTCGGTAGGTAAATGTTAGCTACAGTAAATTTGGTACCCCATAGCAAGAATTTCACAAAACATACCTTCCCTGAGGGTCAGAAAGATGATCAAGCACTTCTATAGGGAGTGTCTTATGGAAAGCAATAGATACTCCTTTGGCTTTCTGGCTTGGGTAAGTACTGTGGAACCATCTGTTGAAATATCTGTTGGAACAGGAAGGGGTAAAGGCAGAGTGAAAATGTCTTTTGCAGAAGAAGCACATTAACTTCGCGTTTGTGCATTTGATAGAGGATTTGTCCTTATTTGGAGGCAACGTGGAGGACATTTACATTATATGATCAAAATTGTAGCTGGGGGTGAGAAATCACCATGTGCGCCATGATGGCATGACAAGAAAAGAGAATAAGAAAAATATGGGAGAAAGAGGGGAGTGAGGTAGAGGGAGGGGAGTCAAGGTAAAGTTGGGGAGGGAGGGGATAGGAGAAAGGAGAGGAGTGGGAAAGAGGTTGGTCAGAGAGAACACCTGGGGAAGGTGCCTCAAAAAATATTAGCGCATCCGCAAAAGTGCAACACTGTGAAATATCATATGGTAGGCACAAATCCTATTTAGGGAGAGAGGACGAAGTCAGAATAGCGGAGTTGCGATCCCAACAACTTAGCAGGCATATATAACTGTTGTGAATTCATTAAGAAAAAAATAATAATAATACATTTAATATTTACTGTCAGAGAGCCTGGTAACATTTAAATCAGCAAACCAAAGGACCACTTTCCCCTCCCATCAGAATTAGGTGACCAATTTATATGACCCCTTGAAAAGATGGGCTGCGACAAACAAAAGTCTCAAGCTGACTCAGACTGGAGCCACGATAACTTTTAAGTCAAGGAAAGTTTAAATAAATAAACCTATTGTATTAGAGAGTGAACAGAGATACTAAAGTCAACCTCAATATGGACTCAGATGCCAATGAGACAATGGGCTAAGATACGAAGTGGAGATCTACCCCAACAGGGTAAATAAGACACCTCCATTAGAAAAGTAAACAATGGAACTGTATCCTGAATGTTCAATGTTTATTTGTTTATTTTACTACGGGGAAACATTGAAAATTGTGTATATTTTTACATCATGAATATACGTATATTAGAAGCAGGGATATGATATCTTACTATAGTACAATTGTCTCAAAACATGCTGTAAGATTCATATACCAGTATCATCCATATTTTTCTAAGCCATTCAAATTATACATGGGTCAACAAGGAGATATTGTGGTTTGGTACCTAGTGATCTGGGGAAATTTGTCATGGAGAGATTGTATATGAAAATGTGATCATAAGTAGAAGTGTTTTAGCAACAAAATAGTATTATGAAAAAACATATAATCATGATTAGAATTGTATAAGAATTTAACCTAGGTTTAGATAAACAAATATTGATTGGATACCCGAATTCTACGTGTATCCATATAGATAATAATTGTATGCGATTTGTTTGATATATATCTAACCTGTGTCCTTTCTAAATGGACTAAAGATTAACAGATATACATTGATATACATATATATCACCATTTTATGCAAGTGATTATTGAAATTTATGTTAAAGCGTATTTTATATTATGCCATAATTCTTGAACACTCGAAATATATTCGTTAGAACATATATAAACAACGAACGTATATTATAGAAATAGAAAAAGATTAACTTAAAGGAATAAAACACCAAACACAGGTGAGACACCTGGTGGTTGAAGGTGTAATTACCTTAAAATCACGAGACTCCCGGGAAAACTAACCATTAAGTCTGCCGGCCAATGAGGAGGGAACACACCCTCTGGGCAGAACTTAGTGAAATTTTATGATATTTTTGTTTAGGAGGATATTTAAGAACTAAAAATATGGCCAGAAAAGGAGAAAAAGGAAGCTCGGAGGAGAGCTGGGGGTGAGAGTCAGGGGGAAGCTTAGGGACCCCCCCCCCCCTGAGAAGGGACACTGGAAGACATGCATGAATACACAATTTTTACATTCATGAAGATCCCTGCTCCTTGGAACTCGGAGGTCACATCAAGTAATTCCTCTGTAAGAGAATCCATGTTGAAGCCACGGCAGCCATCTTAAAATTCCTGGTAACCAACACTCCACACTAATAGCCATATTGGAAATGGGTAAATATATGTTTATCATCTATTCTATGTTCTCTTAAATATTGATTTTTTGAATGTTCTATTATTGAAAATATTTCTCCCGAATCAATAACCGCCTTTTAGATTTTTCTCTAAAATGTATTTTTCATTATAAATTTCTTTTTGCATAGATGCCAATTTTATTGACAAACAAATGTCTAATTTATTTCACATTGTTAACCACTTACTTACCTGCAGTATAGTAACGGTTGGACGTGTGAAATATAGACATTCTGTTTAATTGTCAAATATCAAAAGGTTATTGATTCTACCGAGAAGTGATAATGGTGATAATTGTGTCCAAGGTACTACTACGCCCAGTTTGAGGGTGTTCCCAGTAATTGTCAAAATGATCAAGTAATGTAATCTGTATTTTAATATTTCATGTAAATATTTGTTTTCTGTCAACCAATAAATGTAGTTATTTTGTATGATCACTCGTCCCTGTGAATAAGTTTCACATATATAGACTGTGTCATATAGACTGATTCTGTATCTTAAAAATATCTTTGTTAAAAATTACTTAGTAAATATTGTGCGGGAAAATGTCCTTAAAAGCACAACATAACGTACATGTAGCACACCCATTGACTGACATCTATTGCTTAAAATCTTAGTTACTAAAGAGCACAGTGTATACTTAATCACATTTCGGGGAAACACTGCGGGTGCCCAGTCTTACTCGTTTATCGCCACTGGTACCATTTGGTATAATAAACATTGTAAAAGCATATGGAAAATAAAATTGGTGAAGAACAGGATATGAGCAGGCTGGGGACAAAATAAAGGCACAATATTCCTATGTGATCATGGGTAGATTGAATACACCAATTACTACATCTATAACAGCGCTATCTATCGTCATTATAGTTTAGCTTAAGTAGCAGTGTAAACCCACATTAGTTACTATTGATAAGGTCTAGTAGTCCCAAATTACAGGGACAGTTAGGTCCGGCATTGAGGAAAGACTTGCATGACAAGCCAAGGGACCGTAGTCGGGAAACACCAAGTGAGTCCACAGGTCCGCTGGTCAGGGGCGGACTGACAACATCCAGGGCCCCCGGACCGGCCCCCTGTCAGGCCCTGCCCATGACCCGCCCCTGGCCCCGCTCCTTAAACACTATTTAACAGAGTCTAATGGGACCTGGAGGGAGGTCTTTCTCTGACAATGTCCATTGGACAGTCTGTTAGAAAGTGTCCCCTCCAGGCCCCATTAGAGACTACAACAGAGTCTAATGGGACCTGGAGGGGGGTCTCTTTCTAACAGTGTGCATCAGAAAGTCTCTGTTAGAGAGCGAGACCATCTGCAGGACCCATTGGAGAATTCAAAAGAGTCTAATGGGACCTGGAGGGGGGTCTCTCTAACAGAGACCCTTTCAGTGTCCATTGTAGAATCTGAGTCACCCCTTTAGGTCCAATTATAGATGGAAAAGGAGTATAATGGGACCTGGAGGGGGGCCTCGTTCTAATAGACTGAACAGTTAACACCTTCATTCACTCTGGTCCTCACGGGATCCCCTTCTTGTGCCATGACTCTCAGCCCTGCCCATAGGTGTGCATGGCCTACTGTATTGGAGTGTGCACCTCAAAGCTCCAACATATAGCTCCCACTCGTCATCCTAAAACAATGGGGGGGGGCAGGTGAGCACACAAGGGGACCTGGGCAGCAGAAAGAAAATGAACTGGGACAAGAGGGGTGGCATACATTGGTACCAATCCCCTGTATTTTCCCCGATGGGGTAGGTGCCAGGCAGATAGAAGGCGGGCAGGCACAGTGGCTGCATATTATGGGCACAAAGCCTGCAATTGATGGAGCACAGTTGGCTGCATTTGCTGCGATAATAGGGGGTGTATGAAGAATGCATGGAGTGTGCTTTGAGTATAGGGGGTGTATGAAGAATGCATGGAGTGTGCTGCGAGTATAGGGGGTGTATGAAGAATGCATGGAGTGTGCTGCGAGTATAGGGGGTGTATGAAGAATGCATGGAGTGTGCTGCGAGTATAGGGGGTGTATGATGAATGCATGGAGTGTGCTGCGAGTATAGGGGGTGTATGCTGAATGCATGGAGTGTGCTGCGAGTATAGGGGGTGTATGATGAATGCATGGAGTGTGCTGCGAGTATAGGGGGTGTATGATGAATGCATGGAGTGTGCTGCGAGTATAGGGGGTGTATGATGAATGCATGGAGTGTGCTGCGAGTATAGGGGGTGTATGATGTGTATGATAAATGCATGGAGTGTGCTGCGAGTATAGGGGGTGTATGATAAATGCATGGAGTGTGCTGCGAGTATAGGGGGTGTATGATGAATGCATGGAGTGTGCTGCGAGTATAGGGGGTGTATGATGAATGCATGGAGTGCGCTGTGAGTATAGGGGGTGTATGATGAATGCATGGAGTGCGCTGCGAGTATAGGGGGTGTATGATGAATGCATGGAGTGTGCTGCGAGTATAGGGGGTGTATGATGAATGCATGGAGTGCGCTGCGAGTATAGGGGGTGTATGATGAATGCATGGAGTGCGCTGCGAGTATAGGGGGTGTATGATGAATGCATGGAGTGTGCTGCGAGTATAGGGGGTGTATGATGAATGCATGGAGTGCTGTGAGTATAGGGGGTGTATGATGAATGCATGGAGTGTGCTGTGAGTATAGGGGGTGTATGAAGAATGCATGGAGTGTGCTGTGATTATAGGGGGTGTATGAAGAATGCATGGAGTGTGCTGTGAGTATAGGGGGTGTATGAAGAATGCATGGAGTGTGCTGTGAGTATAGGGGTGTATGATGAATGCATGGAGTGTGCTGTGAGTATAGGGGTGTATGATGAATGCATGGAGTGTGCTGTGAGTATAGGGGGTGTATGAAGAATGCATGGAGTGTGCTGTGAGTATAAGAGGTGTATGAAGAATGCATGGAGTATGCTGTGAGTATAGGGGTGTGGGAATGCATGGAGTGTGCTGTGAGTATAGGGGGTGTATGAGGAATGCATGGAGTGTGCTGTGAGTATAGGGAGTGTATGAGGAATGCATGGAGTGCCCTGTGAGTATATGGGGTGTATGAGGAATGCATGGAGTGTCCTGTGAGTATAGGGGGTGTATGAGGAATGCATGGAGTGTCCTGTGAGTATAGGGGGTGTGGGGAATGCACGGAGTGTGCTGTGAGTATAGGGGGTGTATGAGGAATGCATGGAGTGTGCTTTGAGTATAGGGGCTACATGAGGAATGCATGGAGTGTGCTGTGAGTATAGGGGGTGTATGAAGAATGCATGGAGTGTCCTGTGAGTATATGGGGTGTATGAGGAATGCATGGAGTGTCGTGTGAGTATAGGGGGTGTGGGGAATGCATGGAGTGTGCTGTGAGTATAGGGGGTGTATGAGGAATGCATGGAGTGTGCTTTGAGTATAGGGGCTACATGAGGAATGCATGGAGTGTGCTGCGAGTATAGGGGGTGTATGAAGAATGCATGGAGTGTCCTGTGAGTATATGGGGTGTATGAGGAATGCATGGAGTGTCCTGTGAGTATATGGGGTGTATGAGGAATGCATGGAGTGTCCTGTGAGTATAGGGGTGTGGGGAATGCATGGAGTGTGCTGTCAGTATAGGGGGTGTGGGGAATGCATGGAGTGTGCTGTGAGTATAGGGGTGTATGAGGAATGCTTGGAGTGTGCTGTGAGTATAGGGGCTACATGAGGAATGCATGGAGTGTGCTGTGAGTATAGGGGGTGTATGAGGAATGCATGGAGTGTGCTGTGAGTATAGGGGGTATATGAGGAATGCATGGAGTGTGCTGTGAGTATAGGGGCTGCATGAGGAATGCATGGAGTGTGCTGTGAGTATAATGGGTGGGTGTGGTGAATGCATGGAGTGTCATATATATATATATATATATATATATATATATATATATATATTATATATATTATATATATAAATAATGTCTTTTAGATCATTTTCTGCTGTTTTTAAAAAAAATTGATTTTTTTTAAGGGGGTGGGGGTTGGGCTTGCCCAGGGCACAGTATAGTCTAGCACTGGATCTGTTTGGGTACTGTAAATCAGGCACTCCTGATCTGGGAGGGCAATCTAATGATTGCAGTGCCAGTGCCCAAGGCAAATCAGAGTGCCAAGATCACAGGGCAGAATTCCTCTAGCAGCAGATCAGGCTGCCTGCTGCTGACATAAATCAAATGACAGGACCACAGAGTGGAGTTTCCCTCCCCCTCCCCAGGCTCAGCAACAGCTCCATTATAAAAACAACAGCCATCAACCATCCTAATTCCTCCTCTTCACCACAGCCAGCCTGCACAACAGGGAACCCCCTCCCCCTCCTGCCAGATGATGAGCACGGCAGACTCAGTCAGCTCTCTGCCTACAGCAGCTCTGCTCCCTCCCCCGCGGTCAGCAGTCATCATCTTACCTTCCTTGCTTCTGGGCTCTCACTCTTTCTGCTACACCCTCTCTCCTCTCTTCTCCTTTCTCGCGCCAGATGCAGAGGCACCATGTGACATAGGGGGGCTTTTAAAAGGTAGCACCTCTGCACAACATTCTGAATCAATCCGCCCCCTCTCAGCCAGGACTAACTAAACATCAGCAGCTTATGCGGCTGTATCCCTCCTCTACAAAAAAAAAGAGTCCCCAGCCAAGTAGCAGACAGGATTCACAGCAGGTACAATATTATTTAAAAGAAATCATGTGAATTGTATGCCAATACCTCAGTGCAACTTTTGAGGATGCTATGAGGTGCCACCCCTGTGGACCACTCATGGGGCCCCCTAACTACGGGCCCTTGGTCCGTGCCCGAGTGACCGACTGGTCAGTCCACCCCTGCCGCTGGTCCGATGTATTGAGAAAACATAACTACAATAAGAACAGTCCCATGAGAATCAATAGTTGGTTCCACTTGGGCCCAAACCGCATCCCCTTCAAAGGAATCAGAGGTGTTAAAAACCTAATTGAGAAGAGAAGGCTCCAAGTATCTAAACACACATAGCAGTCATAACATTATCAGTGTATCCAACGTGGGAAGGGTATACGGTGAAGGCCAGAGTGGTCTGGTGCCAAACGGGTCCCCCGTAAATAAATAAACAATGGCAATAATGCTAACTTTTCTTCCAGAGCCCCAGTGGGTACAACTGCACCAGCAAAGGGCAATGAAAGAGTCCATGAGTCAAGTAAGACAGCTAAACCAGCAATGGAGATAAGTAAAAATAAATAAATAAATAAATAAATAAATAAAAACATAGTTAAGGCAAACGTGGCCGAAGTCCTGGACAAGAACTATAACCTCTTTGTAGAGCAGAAGACATGGAAAAAGGAACCAGTTCAGGTCATATTTGAAAGACTTTAGGTCAGTCTTCCAGTGACATGGGTCACCATACTCTAGGACCGCAGAATACCAATCTAAATCTTGGGTGTATACAGTGTTGCGGGGGAAGGCCCAGCAGCCTCTGGCGGTCATCTGGAGGTTCCAACTAGTTTGGGACGGTGATAGGGTCTTGGTCCAGGAAAAGGACGAAGGCAGGAAGTTGGTCTGGATCTGACAGGACAAATTTGTGATTATCATCCCAGGTTACTGGTTACTTTGATTTTGGAGGGGTGGCCGCAAGTGTAGGTTGCACCGACTTGGCAAATCAAATCCACCAGTGGGTGGACCACTCGCCGCATGTACAGCACGTTGAAGGAAAGATCTGGACAGGCCTACCTAGGAAAGCCTAGTAAAAAGTGTGACTACCCCAGCAAATCCGTGACAGTTGGCAAACATGATGTAATGCAAGATTATCATGGGGCCCCCATGCACCTGGGGCCCGGGGCAGTGCCCAGAGTTGTCCATGCATTAAGATAGCCCTGCCTTGCCCAAGATCAAACACCTAACCTTATCTTGTTGTCTCTATCCTGCTGTGCAATTTGTTTAGGGCAGAAAACCTTCATTTTTTTTTTTATTAGCTCTTAACTGATTATTTGTCCAAACCTGCCCCACCCCATCCAAGTATTAATTCAGTACAACTCTTGGGGATGGCAGGCGAGGGGTAGGTATGGCATTTTTTTTGCATTTGCCACTTTTAACACGGCACTATAACTAAGGTACATCAATAAAGGTGAGTACAAGCATTGGTGTTCTACTCCAAACAGTCTGTAAGTGCATTTAATTTTTTATCGCTCTCCCTCTGCCTGCTTTTATGTCTCTTTTCTTTCCAACATGCTATCACTAACTGTCCTTTCGGCAATAATGCCCTTTCATGGATTTCACCGCCATCCTGTGTGACTTTAATACTCCAGCTAATGTTGGACACAAATGGTAACTCACTCCATTGGTAAAACCCTTGACCTTGTGTTCTCAAACCTCTGTACTCCCTGCAACCTCTCTAACACCCCTTTTCTGCTTTCCAATCACAATCTTATCAGTTTCACACTTTCCCTGTCTCCAACCTCTATGACTAAGCTATATCCGATTCCTCTACCTCCATTTGCTGTATAGATTGTCTGATGAAAAAATGATTATATTGGAGTGCGGCTGTCCAGATCCTTTCGTTGCACGGCTGTGTCCAACCTCCTATGCCTCCAACCAGCAAACACTTACTCGTAGAAACCTTTGCCACCTCAACCCTTCCCTTCTTCCCTTTGTCACTGACTGCCTTTATGAAAAATTCACACCCCTGTCCTGCCCAGACTTGACCAATTCTGTCTGTCTACTAAAAATGGACTCACATCCTCCCTGAACATACTTGCTCCTTTCTCTACATGCAGACCTGGCCTCACCTGCTACTATCCTGGCAAATAGACACAACCATGCTCTTGAGCGAATATAGCATAAAACAAAATCCCTGTAAGACTTCAACCCCCCCCCCCCCCCAATAAAATTGATACATTTTGTGGTAAGATTTCCAGTGTCCCGCTTTCTTCTCTGACAAACATTCAAGGTCCAACACTACACTCTTGTCTATACTTTTCTTTGACCCTGTTACCACCAAAGAAGTTGCCAAACTCCCTTCTGAGGCACACCTCACCACCCATCCCCTGGACCCTGTCCCCTTGCACTGCTATGGACCCCTTCCTACTCTATTCTACACTCTCTAACCCACATCTTTAATCTCTCTCTCTTTACCAGCACCTTTCCCTCCCCTCTCAAACATGCACTGATTAACCCCTTACTTAAAAAATCCTCACTGGATCCCACCTTTTTGAACAACTTAAGACCCATCTCTCTGCTCCCGTTTGACTCTAAGCTTCTTGAGCGCCTTGTTCACAATCATATGGGTTGCTACCACACTGATGACTATCTTGTCAACCCTTTACAGTCTGGCTTCCACTCACATCATTTCACTGAAACTACCCTATTAAAACTCACTAATGACCTACTAACTGCAGAAATCAATCACCATTACTCCATACTTACAGTATCTCACAAAAGTGAGTACACCCCTCACATTCTTGTAAATATTTTGTTATAGCTTTTAATTGTGACAGCACTGAAGAAATTACAGTTTTTCTACAATGTAAAGTAGTGAGTATACAGATTGTATAACAGTGTAAATTTGCTGTCCCCTCAAAATAACGCAACACACAGCCATTAATGTCTAAACCACCGGCAACAAAAGTGAGTACACCCCTAAGTGAAAATGTCCAAATTGGGCCCAAAGAATCAATATTTTGTGTGGCCATTTTTTTTCAGCACTGCCTTAATCCTTTTGGGCACAGAGTTCACCAAAGCTTCACAGGTTGCCACTAGAGTGCTCTTCTACTCCTCTATGAAAACATCACAGAGCTGGTGGATGTTATAGACCTTGCACTCCTCCACCTTCTGTTTGAGGATGCCCCACAGATGCTCAATAAGATTTAGGTCTGGAGACATGCTTAGCCAGTCCATGACCTTTACCCTTACCTTCTTTAGCAAGGCAGCAGTCGTCTTGGAGGTATGTTTGGGATTGTTACCATGTTGGAATACTGCCCTGCGGCCCAGTCTCTGAAGGGTCGGGAATATGCTCTACCTTATGATATCAAAATACATGTTCGCATTCATGGTTTCCTCAATGAATTGTAGCTCCTCAGTGCTGGCAGAATTCATGCAGCCCCAGACCATGACACTCACCTGGTTGCCGCCACACACGCTTGACACCATCTGGAACAAATACATTTATCTTGGTCTCATCAGACCACAGGACATGGTTCCAGAAATCCATGTCCTTAGTCTGCTTGTCTTCAGAAAATTGCAGGCTTTCTTGTGCATCATCATTAGAAGAGGCTCTCTTTTGGGATGACAGCCATGCAGACCAATTTGATGCAGAGAGTGGTGTATGGTCTGAGCACTGACAGGCTGACCGCCCACCCCTTCAATCTCTGCAGCAATGCTGGCAGCACTCATATGTCTATTTTCAAAAGACAACCTCTAGATACGACACTGATCACGTGCAGTCAACTGCTTTGGTCGACCATGACGAGGCCTGTTCTGAGTGGAACCTGTCCTGTTAAACCACTGTATGCTCTTGGCCACCATGCTGCAGCTCAGTTTCAGGGTCTTGGTAATCTTCTTATAGCCTAGGTCATGAGGTGCCATGTTAAACTTCCAATGACCAGTATGAGAGAGTGAGAGCTATAACACCAAATTTAACACACCTGCTCACCATTCACACCTGATACCATGTAACACTAATGAGTCACATGACACTGGGGAGGGGAAATGGCTAATTGGGCCCAATTTGGACATTTTCACATTGTACTCACTTTTGTTTCCAGTGGTTTAGACATTAACCACATCAATACAGTGCACTTACCCCCTTCCTGATCGGACCAATTTTCAGCTTTCAGCGCTCTCACAGTTTGAATGACAATTACTCAGTCATCCAACACTGTACCCATATGAAACTTGCGTCCTTTTTTCCACACAAATAGAGCTTTCTTTTAGTGGTATTTAATCACTAGTGGGTTTTTTATTTTTTGTGCTATAAATAAAATAAAACGTAAATTTTGTGAAAAAAATGCCTTTTGTTTCTGTCATAAATTTTTGCTAATTAGTAATTTTTCTTCATAAATTTTGGCCAAAATGTATACTGTTACCTATCTTTGGTAAAAATAACCCACATTAGTGTATATTATTTGGTCTTTGTGAAAGTTAGAGTCTACAAACTATGGTGCCAATTGCTGAAAATTGATCACATCTGATCAGGCCTTCAGTACATCAGGCGTATCTCATTTCTTGAGACACTAACAAGTCAGGAAAGTAGAAATACCCCCCAAATGACCCCTTTTTACAAAGTAGACATTCCAAGGTATTAAGTAAGTAGCATGGTGAGTTTTTTTAAGTTGTTATTTTTTCCCACAATTCTTTGCAAAATGAAGATTTTTTTTTTATTATTATTTTTTTTTACAAAATTGTCATATTATCAGGTTATTTCTCACACACAGCATATGCATACAACAAATTACATCCCAAAATACATTCTGCTACTCTACGGCGATACCACATGTGTGAGACTTTTACACAGCCTGGCCACATACAGAACACTAACATTGATGTAGTACCTTCAGACGTTCTACGAGCAAAAATGACGCATCTCATTTCTCATCCACCTATTACACTTTTGAAGGCCCTGGAGTACCAGGACAATGGAATTTCCCATAAAATGACCCCATTTTGGAAAGCAAACACCCCAACGTATAATCTGTGAGGCATAATGAGTCTTTTGAACAGTTAATTTTTTTTCCAGAAGTTTTTGGAATATGTGGAAAAAAATTAAAACGCATTTTTTTTTTTTTTACACAAAATTGTCAATTTATAAGATATTTCTAACACATAGCATGTATATAGCAAAAATGACACCCCAAAATACATTCTGCTACTCTTCCCAAGTATGGCGATACCACATGTGTAGGACTTTTACACAGCCTGGTCACATAGAGAGGCCGAACATTGAAGTAGTACGTTCAGGCGTTCTAGGAGCATAAATGACACATCTCATTTCATTCCTACCTATCACACTTTTGAAGGTCCTGGACCACCAGGACAGTGAAATTACCCACAAAATTACCCCATTTTGGAAAGCAAACACCCCAACGTATATTCTATGAGACATGGGCTGCAAATAGGTACTTGGGTACTCTGATGGCCTGGTGACAGGTACTCGGGTATTCTGATGGCCTGGTGACAGGTACTCTGATGGCTTGGTGACTGGTATTTGGGTACTCTGAAGGGTGGTGACAGGTACTCTGATGGACCGTGAGAGGTACTCGGGTACTCTGATGGACCGTGACAGGTACTCGGGTACTCTGATGGACCGTGACAGGTACTCGGGTACTCTGATGGACCGTGACAGGTACTCGGGTACTCTGATGGACCGTGACAGGTACTCGGGTACTCTGATGGACCGTGACAGGTACTCGGGTACTCTGATGGACCGTGACAGGTACTCGGGTACTCTGATGGACCGTGACAGGTACTCGGGTACTCTGATGGACCGTGACAGGTACTCGGGTACTCTGATGGACCGTGACAGGTACTCGGGTACTCTGATGGACCGTGACAGGTACTCGGGTACTCTGATGGACCGTGACAGGTACTCGGGTACTCTGATGGACCGTGACAGGTACTCGGGTACTCTGATGGACCGTGACAGGTACTCGGGTACTCTGATGGACCGTGACAGGTACTCGGGTACTCTGATGGGCTGTGACAGGTACTCAAATACTCTGATGGGCTGTGACAGGTACTCTGATGGACTGTGATTGGCAGGTACTATGAGGGGGGGGTGACAGGTCCCCTTTATTGGGGGGGGGCAATCAGTGTGCTTCATGTGTACTGTAGGTGGTAACGAGATGTTACCGCAATATCCTCCTCACACACGATCGGTGTGTGAGGAGGAGAACCCGGTAACATCTCGTTACCGCGGTTTGTTTACATTTTAGTGATCGGCTGTGAAAGGATCACAGCCGATCACGTGGGTAAACAGCCGGCCAATGGCTGTTTACCAGCATCGGTGACGAGCAGTGTTCCCGGGCGATCGCGTGCATGCGCCGTGCACAGTCGGGGTGTGACCATCTGTGATCGGCCATGACTTCTTCACGGCCGATCACGTGGTAAACAGCCATAACCAATGGCTGTTCACCCCCTTCGGTGGCGAGTGGAGTCTCCGTGACACACCGTCACCGAAGAAACAGGGGTGCGCGCGCACGGTCGCGCGCATTCCCTGTTTAAACGGGAGACCGTCATTTGACGGCCAGTGGTCAGCAACTAGTTAATGGCTGTGTGTTGCGTTATTTTGAGGGGAGAGAAAATTTACACTGTTATACAAGCTGTACACTCACTACTTTACATTGTAGCAAAGTGTAATTTCTTCAGTGTTTTCACATGAAAAGATATAATAAAATATTTACAAAAATGTGAGGGGTGTACACACTTTAGTGAGATACTGTATACTCTTCAACCTTTCCGCTGCCTTTGACAAAGTCAACCACCCACTCCTCCTCAAACTCCACTACCTTGAAATCTACTCCTTCCTGGTTTTCCTACCCATTTCAGTGAACATTCAGTATCACATAAAACTCTATCTTCCCCACTCCTCTATCTCCTTCTTCTCTGGTACCCCAAGAGTCCTTGGCCCCCTCTATTATATTTCTATACCTCTTCCCTGGGCCAGTTGATAACCTCTCATGACTTCCAATACCCCATCTATGCCAACAACACCCATATCTATATTTCTACTCCTGAGCTCACCACCTCAATCTCTTCATGTATCACATATTTACTGAGCAACCCATCAGTATAGATGTCACACCATTTCCTCAAATTCAATCTGTCTTAAACTGAGCTTGTAATTTTTCCTCCTACCCTATCCTCCCTCATGACTTCACCATTGAGATCAATAGCACAAAGATCTATCCCCTATGGTGCAGTCATTCGTGATTTTCAGGGGACATACCCTGAAATATGTTAGGTGATTTACTGTGCTGGAATTTCTGAAGCAAGGGGATTGGTTATGAGGGCATTTCTACATTTTTGTGTGTAAGTAGGTAAACCAAGTGTGTCTGATACTATGGGGACTAGACCCACAGTGGGTTGTGGAGCTAATCATGTATCCCCCCCCCCCCCCCCACTTCTGAAATTATTATATATATTTGTTTGAAACAGAGAGCTTTTCTTTTGGTGGTATTACATCACCACTGGGTTTTTTATTTTTTTGCAAAAATGTAGAAACATTTTTTTTTCTTAGTTTCTGTTATAAATCTTTGCTAAAAAAATAAAAAAAAGTCTCTTTCACTAATGCACATTGCTAGGCTGCACTGCTGGGCACTGACAGGGTGTACTGATGGGCACTAATGAAGTGGCACTGATGGGAACTGATGAGGCTGCACTGATACGCAGCACTAATGGGCACTGAGAGAGAGCACTGATGGGCACTTATAGGTGGCACTAATAAGCGGTACTGATAGGCAGCACTTATTGGCACTGATTATAAGGGCACTGATGATCAGTGCCCTGTTTATCTGTGTAAATGTCCCATCACACTTGCCGGTTACCAGCTTTCCTCTCCTCACGCTGTGACAGTGCGTGAGGAAAGGAATGCAGATAACCAGCAAATTTGTTTACATGGGGTCAGCTGTGATTGGACACAGCTGATCCCATGGTTCAGGGGCACTGTGATTGGCTCTATACTGCGATCAACCACGCCAGGGGGGGGGGGGGGGGTGGGCACACAGGGGGTGTGGTTCTGGTAGGATGTCCATGGACACCCACCTAGAATGAATAAGAGAGCCACGCTGTAGCGCTATAGTGCAGGTCTGAGGTGGTTAAAAAGACGTTTGAATGTACCCTTCCTATTGTGGGGCTTATTATGCTTATGGATACTATATATGCTGAGGGCTCGGGAGCAAGATCAGGCAGGAAGGTAGGGTGGAAGCTATAATTTGAGAATAGAGACTTCTTGGTGGCTGCATGACAGGCGTTGCTAAAAGCGAATTCCGCTAGTGGCAGAAGTGAAACCCAATCATCCTGGTCAAATAAAGTGAAAAACCGGGTGTATTGTTCCAGGGTCTGCTTGGTTCGTTTAGTTTGCCAATTAGACTGCAGACGGTAAGCAGAAGAAAGGGATAGCTTGATCTTCAGGTTTTTAACATAGGGCTTTCCAAAATCTTGATGTGAATTGGACCCCTCGGTCTGAGACGATATCCACGGGCACCCCATGTAGCCTGACAATCTCCTTTACAAACACTTGAGCGGTCTCCATAGCAGATGGTATACTTCTCAGGGGGAGGAAGTGGGCCATCTTAGATAGCTGATCCACTAAACCAAAGATGGCTCTACAACCATCAGAGGATGGGGAGCTCTACTATGAAGTCCATGGAGATTATCTTCCATGGCCTGCCGGTTACAGGTCTGAACAAACCGCAGGCTTTATTTCGGGTACTCTTACTTCAGGTACAGGTAATGCATACATTTACATGGTCTTTACAATGTTTTTCCAAATCGGGCCACCAGAATGTGCGCTGCACTAATTCCACTGTCTTGCAGATTCCAAAATTGCGTGACAGAACCCCAGGACTGTTACCCAACTTTCTGGGACAAAGATTTGATCTCACTTCTAAAGAAGTCCTTCTTTAGCCTGTAAGGTGTCCCTGACAGTACTGGGGGTAACTGAATATGCTTGCTTCAGCTGTGATACAAGATCAGTCTGTTGGACATTCTTCGACCCAGGGCTGTAAGTAATGTGGAATGAAAACTTTGAAAGGAAGAGTGCCCATCAAGCTTTGCGAGGTTTCAGACTTTTGCAGTCTTCCTCAGATACTCAAGGTTCTTGTGGTCTGTATAAATTAGAATTGGGCGAGCTGGCCCTTCTAACATATATCTCCATTCCTCAAGAGAAGCTTTAATTGCGAGTAGCTCCTCATCTCCCACGTCATAGTTTCTGCAGAGGCAAGTTTTCATAAGAATGTCACTGGAAGTATTCAATTCTTGAGGCCTTGACGCTGGGACAAGACCACCCCGACTGCACTTTTTGAAGCGTCCACTTTCATGATATAAGGTAACTTAGGATCTGGATGACTCAATACAGGAGCTGATGTAAACAGCTTATTTAGCCTTTCAAAAGCAACTTGAGCCTCAGGGGACCAGCGGAAACATATACCCTGCATGGTGAGCTGTGTAATGGGTGTGATAATAGCTGAAAAGTTCTTAATAAAAATTAGCAAACCCCACAAACCGTTGGATCACCTTCTTATCTGAGGGTGCTGGCCAATCAAGGATTGCAGAGACCTTCTGTAGATCTATTTTAATCCCTCCAGTAGAAATAATCAAGCCCAGGAACTGAATACTGTGCTGCTCGAACTCACACTTTTCAGGTTTGACATAGTCCAAATTGGCAGAGGCGGTAGAGGACTCTCGACATGTCCCTGCTGGATTTCAAGAGAAACGGAGAATAAAAAGATGTCATCCAAGTAAACAATGACAAAGATGTCCAAAAACATAATTAATGAAATGTTGAAACATGGCCGGTGCGTTGCATAGACCTAATGGCATGACGAGAGAAAAAAAAAACATATATTGACCAAGGCGCAACATACTCAGTTGTAAAATCAACAAGGTAAAGATGTATTGGTAAATACAATTTCAACAGATCAATGGTAACATTGTGCCATATAGTCAAGCAGATTGGTCAATATATACATATTTTTTTTTAGCAAGGTACAGTGTTACAAAGATCAATCAACAATAGGTGTGAACTGCCATCTATATAACCCAATGCGTTTCATGACATGATGTCACTTCCTCAGGGATGATGCACACATAATTATCTAAATAATACATCTGCACATAACATTAGGGCAGAGCTGGGCAGAATTAGTAGCATCACTTCACACTTAGATATCGGGACACAGCACAGGACTAAAAAACTTCAAGGGGCAAGGGAATTTAAACTGGGATAGTTGGCAAGTATGAAGCAGCTGCTTTGGGCCCCACAGCAATGACAGAGCCCAGGGCAGATGTCCCTTTTGCCCTGCCTTAAAGACGGCCCTGGTTACACAGCTGTGTCAAGCGGGTTGAGCCAAATTATTGAGGGTGGGAAAAGCAGAGCTCAGGCCCATTCAATTACCAGCAGCTCCTTTGGGGGTCAGTGCTACATTTGCTTGCTGATAACATAACTCATTATTGTTATTTGTTGGATATTCTCTATGTAGCGCTTAATAGGGTTTTTGTGAATAGTAATAGGTAAAGTTAGCCAGGGCCTTGCACTTTTCTAGGCCTGGTTGTTTATTTTGGAGAGAGGAGTGCTAGAATAGAGGGGGGTGTGGCCACCTACACTCTGGCTCAAGAATGTCCCCTCAGCCTTTCAGTGGAAATGTTCTGGAAGGGAGGCAGGATTTGGGACTGGAGTGGCAGGCAGCTTATGTGGAGAGCTCTGGACCAATCATTAAATTGTATTGGCAGGGGCAGGACTCGTACATAAGCTGGGGGGAATCACATGCTTCTGGGAGAAGGCGAGAACCCAAGATGTAGAGAGTACAGCATGGAGTAGGCTTGAAGGCCTGGGGGTTCAGAGACCCCAGTGCTGGATAGCAGGAGCAGGCTTGAAGGCCTGGGGGTTCAAAGTGCTGGATAGCCTGAACAGACGTCGCTATGTAGTCCAGAGGAGAAACCGGGTGTCCCAGCCGGGGATGTACCGGACCATGGGGGGGGAAGAAGTAGGAGTAAAGCGGACAGAGGAAACTGGGAATCAACCTTCTGTGGGAAACATGGACTGTCGATGGGAGTGAGCAAAGGCGGACTGCAAGAGTCAAGGAATTAGGCGGTGAGGCCTGGGACTTTGGAATCTACAACCCACAGTATAATTCAGAGTGATGCTAGTCAGTTCACAAAAGGGAAGTACGCAGGATCAGAGTCAGGAACCAGAATTAATAGAGGAAACTCGTATCCTCTACACAGTTGTAACATCTACTCAAGTTCAAGAATAAAGCTTTACAGTATAAAGACTGTATGGTGTTTGTGGAGCTTGCATGGGAAGGAAGAACGGGGCCTGTGAACATAAAGGTAATGAACAACTTTTCAGCTCCCAAGGGAGTAGTGTGCTACATCTATTTAGGGGAAAAAGTATAAGACCCCTTTCACACTGGGGCGTTTTTCAGGCGCTTTAGCGTTAAAAAAAGCGCCTGTAAAGCGCTTGAAAGAAGCCTCATCTGCAGTCCCAATGTGAAAGCCCAAGTGCTTTAAGAATCCTTTCACAATGTCAGCGCCCGAAAAACGCTAGTTTTTCGAGCGTTATTGGGGCGCTTTTAACCCCTGCTAGTGGCCAAATAAAGGGTTAAAAGCGCCCACAAAACGCTGCTGCCAATAGCGTTTTTCAGGCGTTTTTCTGGCGTTTTACAGGCGCTTCCCATTGATTTCAATGGGAAGGGGCACTTTAGGAGCGTTGTATTCACCGCTCCAAAAGCGCTGCAAAGAAGCTGCTTGCAGGACTTTTTTTGACGCCCTGCCAGCGCAGCGCCTTGGTGTGAAAGCACTCGGGCTTTTACATTGGGATTGCAGTTGCAGCTTCTTTCAGGCGCTTTTTTTAACGCTGAAGCACCTGAAAAACGCCCCAGTATGAAAGGGATCTCGGTGTGAAAGCACTCGGGCTTTTACATTGGGATTGCAGTTGCGGCTTCTTTCAGGCGTATTTAACGCTAAAGCGCATGAAAAACGCCTGAAAAACGCCCCAGTGTGAAAGGGGTCTAAAGGAAAAAAAAACAAAGTTTTTTTTTTTTTTTTTAAAACCTTGCACTATTGACAAAAAACAAACCTATTGAAAACCTTCCCTATTAACACTTGGGTTTGCATTGAATGTTCTGTAAAATATGAGGTCAATTCATGAGTGTCTTTTTGCTAATGCACAACTGCGCAGGAATCATGGACCCAAATGCAGAGCCAAACACAGAGCCAAATTCCCCTACCCAGTGCATGAGATCTTTTTTGACATCTCTCTGACAGAGCATATTACTGTGATTGACCAGTGGCGGCTGGTGAAGTTTTAGGATGGGGGGGGGCGCAAGACCCCTCCACTCCACGGCTGGCCCCTCCCACTTCTCATAAGCCACACCCCTTATAGAATCCATATCATATACCAGGCTGCACATTATATACACCGGGCTCTGCACATCACATAACAGGCTGGACATTATACACCGGGCTCTGCACATCACATAACAGGCTGGACATTATACACCGGGCTCGTCATTGATAAATGACATTAATCCTTATTAGACATGCGTGTTTTATGGGCTGGGGACATAGAACAGCCTTGACACAGGAGTTTGTACCTGAACCTACAATACCATGCCTGACCCGAAGCAGAGACAGAAACCTGCAAGGCATGGTTCTCCGGCTTATGTGATGGACTCGGCATCCCAGGGGAGCTGGCTGGTTTCTGTAGTTCTACAGGAAATTAAAACTTCCTAAACATAACCTACACCAAGGGCTTGAGATCAGATGGGGAACTACAAGTCCAAGCATTGCTTTGCAGGTGCAGTCTATCATAGACACCCAATATCCATGACCCCCAATGTGTTCCCACCATAGGAACACAGTCACCCCACAGACACCTGATGATAGAGAGCGGTCCTACCTTTCTGTGCAGCTCCAGATGGAGAGAATCCTATAGCCGAGACAAGTAGCAGAAAAACCAGCAAATGTCCAGATTGTGGCTCCATCCTGACCAGCAGCCATCTCCAGCCCCAGACTGCTGCAGCCCCTCTTCTTACACAGCGGTGTTCTCCGCTCCTCTCCTGCACACCGCTCTACTCCTCTTACTTCCTGTTTCCTCTCTCAGGTGAAATGGGAGAGAGAAGACAGGAAGTGACATCTGAGTCAACTCAGATGTCAATCAAACTGCCCGCCCGGCCGTAGTAACAATACTACAGCGCCGGGCGGAAACTACTCAGCGCTTCAGAAAGCGCCCTGAGGCGGGCTAAACGCCCGCAAATGAAGCGCCACGCCTGCAATCTCATGATTGCATTGGCGTGGCCGTTCCCATAGTGCACTGTGACTGGCGCTCGAGCACAGTGCACTTCCTGAAAGAACTTTTTTTTTTTTTTAAAGGGGCAGTTTTAAAACTTTTTTTTTTTTTTTTTACATTTTTTTTTTTTTTTTTTTTTTTTGTGACCACACAGAAGGGGGGGCGGCGCCCGGGCGCCCCCTATGGACGGGCTGCCACTGTGATTGACACAGTGACATGCTTTCTTGTATGCCAGTAGTGCCAGGAGGAATACTACGCGTCTCAACAGTTAACCAGGAGGCAGTGGCCAGCTTTTCTTAGTTCAACAACCACTGAAGCTCCATTAACCACCAATGCATAGAAGGGGGCATACACCACTGAACACCTGTGCAGAAGGGGACAAACAGCCTTGACCCCCAATCCATAAAGAGGGAAACCCCATTGAACACCAAGGGGCACATGCCACAGAATATCAATGCATAAAGAACATCAGTGCTTACAGGGACAAACACCCCTGAACACCAATGCATAAGGGACATACATCACTAAAAAACTATGCATAAGGATCACAAACAAAGAACACACACCACTGAAGACAAGTGCATAAAGGAACATGCACCAATACATAAGGGAGCACATATAACAAACTCCAATACATACTCTCCTTAACACCAGTGCATAAGGGGACACATATCATTGCATACCAATATATAAGGTGGCATACACCATTGCATGAGGGTGCACATACCACTGAACACCAGGGGATAATGGTGCACATACCCATGTGTGCAGAAGTGACAGGGAACCGCGAGCGCGCTCTGCTTTTACCCAGAACGCACTCTGCCTCTCCTGTGCGCGCTCTGGCCAAGGGGTGTGTAGAGGTGGGCGGGGAGTCTGCTGGTGTCACGACTCCGCCCACCGAGTGCCAGATAACAGACCTGCCCACTGAATCCACAGTTTTTGGGGGCTCCAAATAGAGAAAGGGGATATATTTGAAAGGTAAGGATACATGCATGTATATCCTTATAGTTCAGCACTATGGCAGTACTTTATAATTGATGAGAGTGGGTTTACATCCACTTTAAGCCACACTCCTCTGGTTCTGAAGCACAGCGGGTTGACCTGATTATTACATAGTTGCAGGGGGATCCCCAGTCTTGGGCATTTAATCTCCCCACAGCTGACCCAGCCAGAGAGTCAGTTGAAGCTTTTTTCAAGGCCTTAGGTTTACTGTATGATTATCCTGATGGTGCAAATTCAGCTGAAGCTAAACTTATGTCATTACGTCAGAATAAACACACCACTGAACAATACTGTTCTGATTTCTGCCGATGGGCATCAGACTCAGGGTGGAATGACCCAGCTTTAAGAAGCCAATTTAGGTCCCATCAGACTCCTTAGTACACTACTAAGGATGAGCCGAACACCTCCCTGTTCGGTTCGCACCAGAACCTGCGAACAGACCTAAACTTCGTGTGAACTTTAGAACCCTATTAAAGTCTATGGGACTCAAACGTTCACAGTCTAAAGTGCTAATTTTAAAGGCTAATATGCAAGTTACTGTCCTAAAAAGTGTTTGGAGACCCGGGTCCTGCCCCAGGGGACATGGATCAATGCAAAAAAAAGTTTTAAAAATTGACGTTTTTTCAGGAGCAGTGATTTTAATAATGATTAAAGTGAAACAATAGGGGCGTGGCCTGGACATGGCTGAGGAAGGTCACGCTTAAACCAAGCTCCCGGCCGAATCCTTCCCCAGCCGACTGACACAGCTCGTTTGCCCGCAGAATGCTCTCTGCTAAGCGGCGTTCATCGCAAAGGAACAAAGGCAGCCGCAAACAGACTCCCCGTACTTCACCTCCGGGAAGCATACAGCGACTTTTCGGCCGCAGCCAGCTGGGCGCAGAGGATTCCAATATGGCGCAGGCACATACGCTGCGCATGACAGACCCGGACCACCCGGCACGGCCAGTATCTCCGGCGAGCTCTCACAGCTCAGAGCTCTGCCCTGGCACCCCATGTGACTGCTCGACGGACCCTGGAAGAGCCCTGCAGCCAAGCCAGGCCTGTGGGGCAGATGGGGAGCTGAGAGCCATCCTTAAAGCCCTCCCCACCAAAGCCGACATAGAAGCCCTGGTGGGTCACGTGGAAGCGACCCACCGCAAAGAACTCCACGCGGTGAAACAGGAGGTGCACCTGCTCTTGGGGAGACTTTCGACGGGTGAGTCAAACCTGGCGGCACTGGACAGCAGGGTGGCGGCTCTGGAGGCACATGAGGCATCTCAGACAGAGCGCGCTCTTGAACTCCAACTTTCCATGGAGGAAATGGAAGACAGGAGCCGCAGGAACAACCTGCGGCTCCGTGGCCTCCCCGAGGCCCTGGGGACGGCGGATCTTGAGGCCACAGTAGCAGACATTTTACGCAGGGTCGCGGGTGACCAAATTCAGGGCCGCCTAGAGTTTGACCGGATACATAGAGCCTTGGGTCCCAGGTCAGATGATCCAGCGAGGCCCAGAGATGTGATCTGCCGCCTGCATCATTATACACATAAGGAAATAATCGCACGCAAGGCATGGGAAGTGCGGGACCTGGGGCTGGATGGCGCGCCGTTAACAATCCTGCCTGATATCTCCAGGGCGACCTTGCAGCGACGGGCGGTCATGAAACCACTGCTAGATCTAGCAAAGAGTCGGGGGTTTACTTACCGCTGGGGCTTCCCCCTGGTGGTGATTTTTAGGAAAGAACAACGGTCGTTTGTCCTGTGATCACCGGACTCTCTGCCGGCCCTATAATCCTTCTTAGGTACGGATCCAATCGCTGTCCCGAACTGGCTTGACTTCTTGCCGGGGCACCGGGGCCGCAGGAATATCCCCGTGTCCAGGGGTGGACTACCCCCTAGATCACAGAGGAGTCGACGCCGCTCCCGTGTAGAATCGCCAGGAGCGGACAGGGAATTCTGAGCAAGTGAGGATTGCATCTCCCCCCGGACATAATGTTCACAGAGGACACCTTTTTACCTGATCCCGCATGCCCACGCATCATCACTGACCTCCTGGAAACACAGGTATGAAACATTGCTGCCCAGCGGTTAATTTGCGGGCCCCCCCTCGGCTACCCCTCCCAAGCCACCTGTTCTCTGGTACCAATGGACGTTACTCACTGCACAGAGATTCCCCTTGCGAGACTCTTGCCTGGCCCCACAGCAGGATCTTGGGTGCTCCGGGTGCGCGGGTCTCACAGCATCATCGGGTTGGTCTGACCGGGCTCTCTGGGAGGCTGGGGATCCGGCGCTCACATACAAGCCTGGGTTACTTTTTACTCCTGGTGCTCTTGGGGTTTGATGGGCTCACTGGGGCAGGGAACCTGTGTTATGACAGCTAGTGGTTACCCAGATTGGACCTCAGGGGCATGCGCGGGTGGCACAGTGGGAGACCATGCACGGCAGTGGGGCACAACGGTACTGCCCTGATATCTGGTTGCGGGGTGCCCCCTCCCCCGCTCTGCCCGTGCTCTGCTCCTTTGGCCGGTTATGGTAGGGACTTTTGGAAGGAATGTAGGACCCTGGCCCTCCTTCTGGCCGAGGGTGCTCCCGTGAGGGACCCCCATATACCGGAATGAGGGAGCTGTGGCCGGGTACCCGATGTGCCAGCTATTTTTTCTCTCATATACACACCTGAGGGGCGATCGAGGTCCTTGGGGCTCTGTGGGTACTAAGGTGGGGGAGGGTGGCCCAGTGGGGTTGGCGGGACGGGAACCCGAGGCGGGAGCGCAGCCACAGGGAGGGCATGAATGGTATTTCTGGGATAGCATGAGAGGCCCTAGAGTGGTGGAAGCGCGGGCCAACTACCTCGGAGGCTCTGGGCAGCGGAATCTACTAGCTGAGGCAGTGGAGGGGTGGCTTTTGGATGGAGGCACTCCTGATGCTGGGTCGCAGCGGAGCCTTCAGCCTGATAAGTGCAACAGGGAGGGAGACACGTATGATGTGAATCAGGGGGGATGCACTTAGCTCTGGATACTATTGAGCTCATGTCACCAGGGCTCACCTGTCTGCATATTCTAGGTACATGCATGTGTTTACAGGAGTTACTCTGTACTGATTAATATGTTGCCGTTTGCAAATGTTGAATAATGTTGACACGCTGTAATGTTCATTTATGTGTTAAGTCGGTTGGGTGGGACGGCTGAAGCCTTGCATTGTTTTCCAGCCACAGTCCGTCTCCGCCCCCAAATAGGCCCGCACTTGCCTCCGCTTGCATAGGCGAAGGCACTGTGCCTTTTCAAGTGTTCACTTGTATTGTTAGCTGGCGGGTCCCGTAGCTGGGACTTGCGTTACCTTATCACTTTATTTCTTCCTCTTCTTTACCCCACTCTTTACACCCCCTTCTTTTCCCTCCCCTGACCCCTTCTTTCCCTCCCCTCCCCCCCCCCTTTTGCCCTCTCTTTTATTTTGCTGTCAGTAGCCAGGGCGATGGACTCCATAAAAATTGTATCAATTAATGCCAAGGGTCTAAATATCCCAGAAAAGAGACGTGTATTGTTGGATGACCTCCGCAAATCACATGCGGACGTTGCTTTTATCCAGGAAACACATTTTAGACAGGAAAAATACCCGATCCTTAAAAACAGATTCTTTTTCCGACCGTTTACCACTCCACTAATCCCTCAGCCAAGTCTAAAGGGGTCTCCATCCTCATATCAAATAAACTTCCCTGGCAATACCAAGCAGTATTAGGAGACCCGGAGGGTCGTTTTTTGTTCATTAAGGGTTTGGTGGGAACAACCCCTTTCTGGCTGGCCTCTGTTTATGCACCGAATGAACACCAGTAGCGAGGGTCTTAGATAAGCTTGGAGATTTCACTGAGGGACAACTAATCCTTGGAGGGGACTTTAATGCCCCGCTGATTCCCTCTTCTGACACATCCTCGGGACTCTCTTCAATTCCCCCATTACACAGAAAACGCATAGCTAATTCCCTCCATAAAGCCCAATTGGTGGATGTATGGCGTTTAACGCACTCTGGCGAACGTGACTACACGTTTTTCTCGTACACTCATAAATTATACTCTAGGATTGATTATTTTCTGGTGCCCCATAGTCAGCTACATTCGGTAAAAAATGCCTCCATTGGGAATATTACATGGTCAGACCATGCCCCCATTACCTTAGAATACACGCTGACAGGGAGACACAGGGCGGGCTCAAAATTCTGGTGGCTAAACGAGAGCCTCATCCAAGTCCCTGAACTCGTGGCTGATGTCACAAGGGCACTGTCCTTGTACTTTCAAGAAAACACCTCCCCGGAATGTGATTTGGGCACTTTATGGGAAGCGCACAAGGCGGTCCTTAGGGGGATTTTGATCAGCCATGGTTCACGGATAAAGAGGGAGCGATCTGAACAGTTGACCAAGCTGCTGTCCACCATGTCCTCAAACATGCCCCCACCTGGTCCCTTGAATCTGAACTGGGGTCAGTCCGTAGACAGATAACCGACTTGCTGTACTACAGAGCCAAGGCGGCACTCCAACGTTGCCGACAGACTACCTACGTGTCTGGCGACAAATGTGGTAAAACCCTAGCTAGAGCGGTCCGGGAACAGAAACAAGCTTCCTACATCCCCCACATCGCTAAGCCTGATGGCCAAAGAGTTACCCTTCCTGAACAGATAGCGGGTGAGTTTGGGCAATTTTACTCTAAATTATACAATCTGATGTCCAACCGGCCCTCTCACACTGCTATAGTTGACTATATTGCGTCCTCACATATGCCCTCTCTGTCCACAGATATAAGGGAACACCTAGAAGCGCCTATTACTATAGAGGAACTTCGCACTGCCATTGGACATATGAAACCAGGTAAAGGCCCGGGCCTGGACGGTTACCCGATATCATACTATAGGACCTTCCTTCACATTCTGGACCCGCACATGATACCTTTCTTTAATTCACTTGGGCCAGAGGTGCCCTTCCCTAGGGAAATGCTGAGAGCCCATATATCCCTGATTCCCAAGGAAGATAAAGACCTGACCCTATGTGGTAGTTACAGACCCATCTCCCTACTAAATGTAGATCTGAAGTTATTCTCCAAAATCCTGGCATCGCGCCTAGCGCACCATCTCCAATCCTTAGTACACCAGGACCAAGTGGGTTTCATACCCAACAGGGAAGCCAGAGATGACACAATAAGGGTCCTTAACCTCGTCCACATAGCCAATAAAGGGAATTCCCCCTGTGTATTTCTGAGCACGGTCGCTGAAAAGGCATTTGATAGAGTTAATTGGGAATTCATGCTCGCCGTGCTCAGACATATAGGTCTTGGGGATAGAATGCTCAATTGGATACAACAAATTTATTCAAACCCCACGGCGCAAGTGAAGGCGAATGGTATTCTCTCTTCGACCTTCGCAATCGCTAATGGCACGAGACAGAGGTGTCCTCTGTCACCTCTCCTCTTTGCCCTATCATTGGAGCCATTCATGTGTCAGGTACGACTGAATGGGGACATCCAAGGCCTGGTGGTTGGGGACATGCACTGCAAGATAGCAGCTTATGCTGACGACCTCCTATTTACCTTGTCCAACCCTACGATCTCCCTCCCCAACCTCCTTAAGGAATTTGACACATACGGTGGTCTATCAAATTTAAAGATTAATTTTGCCAAGTCCATAGCCATGGGAATTGCTGTACCCCCCCCCCCCCAAGCTGCGCTCGCCATGCAAACGCACTTCCGCTTCAAATGGACGAGTGAAGCGCTGAAATATCTAGGTCCCACCAGATATTAAGCGTACTTTTGCCTTGAACTTTCCACCCGTTCTGACAAAGACTCGTGTCCTGCTGGACGGGTGGAATAGTGGATTGCACTCTTGGTTTGGTAGGTGCAACCTGCTAAAGATGTGTATCCTACCTAAATTTTTATATCTCATCCAGGCTCTTCCTATTCATATACCCCTGTCCTTCTTCAAACAAGTCCACACGATATTCACCCGATTTGTCTGGGCGAATAAAAAACCCTGTATCGCAGGTCCTATATCTCCCTTCCAAGACAGGGGGGTCTGGCGTTGCCAGACGTCAGGCAATACAACATGGCCTCGCACTTAGGCCACATTCTGGACTGGAGGCGTAACAAGCATCTTAAGCTCTGGGTAGACATTGAGCAGGCCTAAACGAAAACCATGCTGAAAAGCGCACTCTGGTGTTAAGATGCCATCTCTGGGGAACTGAGGAGTCATCCTCTGATAGGCACCACCCTGCAACACGGTAATCGGTGCGCCCTTCAGCTTTCCATCACCTCAGCACATTCACCTTTATACCCGGTGTTGGGCAATCCCGATTTTCTGCCAGGCTTAGAGCCCCATGAGTACAACTCTCTGAGGGAGGCCGGTCTAGACTGCGCCTCTGCCTTTGTGATCGACGGACGATGGCCCTCTATAGCGGCCCTGACTGCAGTGGAGGGGAGATTCCGACTTCCCTTCTGGAAAGCGATAAAGCTCCACCATTTTCTCCACTCGTTGCCCAATCCTAGGGACTTCATCAGACCCCCAACGGAATTCGAGGAGTTATACCTGCATAATGACCCGATATCGGGCACTTTGTCCACTATGTATTCCATGCTAGGCAATGCCACGTCGCCTCCACACTTGGTCTACCTTACTAAGTGGGAGAGGGACCTCGGCCGCACGTTCTCTGAGACACAAAAACAAAAGATTATCAGCTGTGCCTTCCAAACGTCCACATGTACCAAAATACAGGAAGCAAACTACAAAATTATGACGTGCTGGTATCTCACGCCCTCTAGACTGTCTAAGTGTTTCCCCAACTCTTCGGATCGCTGTTGGAGGTGTGGAAGGGATGAGGGCACTTTGCTTCATGTGTTTTGGTCCTGTCCCAGCCTGCAGGGATTTTGGAGGGAAGTTAGGCGCATCACTCAGAAGTTCACAGAATACGAAATACCAGAGGATGCGGCTTTCTTCCTTCTTCACTTAACTGAAGTCCCGCTCAAAAAGTATAAAAGTTCACTCACCCGCCACCTGCTCAATGCTGCGAAGGCCTGCATACCCCTGCGCTGGAAACAAACTTGCCCCCTTCCGTAGTGGACTGGCTGAGGAGAGTGGAGGAGGTCAGTAAGGTGGAAGATCTGGTCCTTACGGCACAACACAAACATAAGAAGTATGTGGAAACCTGGACACAATGGAAAATCTTCATCTATTCCGATGAAGGGACTGCACTGCTGCATCCCTAACTGAACATGCACTACCTGTGTCTTCAAAGACCTGTTCACAGTGGTATGGTGCTTGCCCACGCCCTGGATGCTTTTAGCCTGCCACAACCTTCCCCTTCCCACCCCCCCTTTTTTTCCCCCCATCTACCTCTCCTTTCTTCTTTCTTGCTTCACCCGCGTCCCCTCCCCCCCCCACTTTCTGTCCCCACCCGCTCTCTCGCTACTTTCACCAGAAAATGGAAAATGTGGGGAAGGAAACCAGCTACCATCAAAGCTTAGATTACCCAGCTGTCTCTTAGTTGCCACCAAGTTTCCACCCCTTGCCTGTAACATGATTTGCTTTATTGTTTCTGGGCGAACGTCCAATGTTTTGGGTGATAAGCTATTTACTTTCTGTCTGTACTTCTGTTTATTCATTATGTATTGCTGGGATTCCCTCCCTTTGTTGGTGTTTAATAAAATTATATATTTAAAAAAAAAAGGGAAACAATAAAAGTGTAATATTCCTTTAAATTTCGTACCTGGGGGGTGTCTATAGTGTGCCTGTGAAGGGGCGCATGTTTCCTGTACTTAGAACTGTCCCTGCACAAAGTGTAATTTCGCAAGGAAAAAAAAGTCTTTTAAAATCACTTTCCATTGTCGGCTCCCATAATACAGAGAACACTCAATGAGTGTTCTCTGTATTAGCCGACAATTCATTCATTGATAAAAAAAAAAAAAAAAAAAAAGTGTGGGGGTCCCCCTTAATATCCATACCAGACCCTTCAGGTCTGGTATGGATATTAAGGGAAACCCCGCATCAAATAAAAAAAAATTAAAAAATTGACGTGGGGGTCCCCCTAAAAATCCATACCAGACACTTTATCCGACCATGCAACCTGGCAGGCCGCAGGAAAAGAGGGGGGGCGAGAGCGCCCCCCCTCCTGAACCGTACCAGGCCACATGTGACCCCTCAAAGCACCATGTCCCCATGTTGATGGGGACAAGGGCCTCATCCCCACAACCCTGGCCACAACCCTGGCCGGTGGTTGTGGAGGTCTGCGGGTGGGGGGCTTATCAGAATCTGGAAGCCCCCTTTAACAAGGGGTCCCCCAGATCCCAGCCCCCCCTGATTGAAATGGTAAGGGGGTACAAAAGTACCCCTACCATTTCACAAAGAAAGTGTAAAAATGGTTAAATAAGACAAACACACTTTTGAAAAATTACTTTTTTTTTTTTTTTTAAATAAAGATTCCAGCGGTGCTAATCCACTCTTGCTATCCAGCGATGGATGATCATCTCTCCGGGGTCCAGCGATGGCTGATCCAGCGGCGGGGGATCTCTCAGTCCAGCGCTGTCCATACATGCATCCGTTTTCTGTCTCCACTGCAGAGACACTGCGGGGATCCCAGCGCTGTAGCGCAGAAACCTGCGTTACATCAGAGGGGGGCAGGGTCACCCATATGTCACTGGGGAACCCCATGGCTTCCCTCACCAGCGTCAGAGGGGGCGGGGTCAGGTGACGGGTGGCCCCACCCTCCTAATATAACAAACGTCAGAGCTGGGATCCCCGCAGTGTCTCCGCAGTGGAGACAGAAGACGGATGCATGTATGGACAGCGCTGGACTGAGAGCTGGGATCCCCGCAGTGTCTCCGCAGTGGAGACAGAAGACGGATGCATGTATGGACAGCGCTGGACTGAGAGATCCCCCATCGCTGGATCAGATCAGCCATCGCTGGACCCCGGAGAGATGATCATCCGTCGCTGGATAGCAAGAGTGGATTAGAACCGCTGGAATCTTTATTTTTATTTTTTTTATTTTTAAATAAAGGAATTTTTCAAAAGTGTGTTTGTCTTATTTAACCATTTTTACACTTTCTTTGTGAAATGGTAGGGGTACTTTTGTACCCCCTTACCATTTCAAACAGGGGGGGCGGGATCTGGGGGACCCCTTGTTAAAGGGGGCTTCCAGATTCTGATAAGCCCCCCACCCGCAGACCTCCACAACCACCGGCCAGGGTTGTGGGGATGAGGCCCTTGTCCCCATCAACATGGGGACATGGTGCTTTGAGGGGTCACAGACCCCCAAAGCAACCTCCCAATGTTGACGGCATGTGGCCTGGTACGGTTCAGGAGGGGGGGGCGCTCTCTTGCTCCCCCTCTTTTCCTGCGGCCTGCCAGGTTGCGTGCTCGGATAAAGGGTCTGGTATGGATTTTTAGGGAGACCGCCACGTCAAATTATTTTTAAATTTGACACAGGGTTCCCCTTAATATCCATACCAGACCTGAAGGGCCTGGTAATTGAATTTAGGGGAACCCCCACGCTTTTTTTTTATCAATGAATGAATTGTCAGCTAATACAGAGAACACGCATTGAGTGTTCTCTGTATTACGGGAGCCGACAATGGAAAGTGATTTTAAAAGACTTTTTTTCCTTGCGAAATAACACTTTGTGCAGGGACAGTTCTAAGCACGGGAAACATGCGCCCCTTCACAGGCATAATATAGACACCCCCCAGGTACAAAATTTAAAGGAATATTATACTTTTATTGTTTCACTTTAATCATTATTAAAATCACTGCTTCTGAAAAAACGGCCGTTTTTAAAACTTTTTTTTGCATTGATCCATGTCCCCTGGGGCAGGACCCGGGTCCCCAAACACTTTTTAGGACAGTAACTTGAATATTAGCCTTTAAAATTAGCACTTTCGATTTCTCCCATAGACTTGTACAGGGTGTTCCAGCTTTTCAAATTTGCCACGAACAGCCCAAATTGTTCACTGTTCGCTGAACAGGCGAACAGGCAATGTTCGAGTCGAACATGAGTTCGACACGAACTCGAAGCTCATCCCTATACACTACCCTGAACCAAAGTCATTGACTAAAGCCATTCAAGCAGCCATTCGTATAGACAGGCATTTACGATAAAGGCATACGGAGAGGTTTGTTTCTTTGCCCCCCAGTACGCTGCCTACTTCTCCTTAATCAACCCTTCTAGAGCCCTCTCAACCTCCCCTGGAGGATGAGTCTATGCAAATTGGCGCTACGCATTTATCCTCTAGGGAAAAGGCTAGAAGAAGATCTCGGAATCTGCTTATACTGTGGCAACCACAGCCACTTTGTCACCAGCTGCCCTAATAAGCCGAGAAACACCAAGAGACTAGTGGGGGTTGGTTCTGCTTCTACAGACTATACTGTGTCCTTTTCCCAAGGAGATAAACTATTTGTTCCTGCACAACTTGGCTCTGCCAAGTTTTCTCATCACCTCTCAGCTTTCATAGCTTCTGGTGCTGCTAGCAACTTCATTGATAGGGACCTAGCACACCGTCTACAGATTCCCGTGACTTAAGCCCCATATACACTATCAGGTTTTCTGCTGAGTTTTTCCTACAGATTTACCAAAACCATATAATATGAGGTCTAACCCTTGGAGTTTCAATATGTATGCAATCAGGCAGGCCCTTCTGCTACATGGTTTTGGTAAATATGAAGGAAAAAAAAAACTCAGCAGAAAATCTGATAGTGTGTATGGGGCTTAAGGTGCACAGACCCTTTTCAGTCTTAGCTGTTGATAACTCTATTGCCTCATACACACAATCAGACTTTCCGACAACAAAACCGTGCTTTTTTGTTTGAAGCATGTTGGCTCCAACTTGTCTTGCATACACACGGTCGCACAAATGTTGGCCAACAATTACGAATGTAGTGAAGTACAAGACGTACTTGATATCTCCATTATGAACACTAGTTATATCTCTGGCTCATACTTGATTCCGAGTATGCATGGACTTTTGTACACACGATTAGAAAGTCCGACAACAATAATTTGTTGGCAGAAAATTTGAGAACCTGCTAGTCAACATTTGTTGTCAGAAAGTCTGACAACAAATGTTTGATGGAGCACACGGTCGGACTTTCCGCCAACAAGCTCACATCCAACATTTGTTGTCGGCAAATCTGGTCGTGTGTACGGGGCATAACTTGTCCATGGGACTGGTTACCTGGGGCACTATACCAATTACCCTGAAAATTGGGGAATTTCATAGGGAGACACTGAGCTTCTACTTGATCTCATCTCCTTCTTATCCCCTTATCTTAGGGTATCCCCGGCTTTAACTTCACAACCCGCACATACACTTTGTGATACACTTATTAATGGAAGAGCAATTTATGACTTAACTGAAATTTTATATATATATATAAACACACATACACACACACACACACACATATATACACACTTCACTTGAGCTAGTTTTTCATTTATAATTTATTTTTATTATTATCTTTATTTTTCATTTTTTCATTTTTACTTCCATTCTTATTTTTATTTTTTTTGTAATTGTTTATTTTAAATTTTCAACATCATACAGAAGAAAATATACATGAGATATTAATATTAACGTATCAAGAATGCAGGTATACTTTGATTACAAGGCATACAAAATCTAAACATATAGAGGCATAGCGATGTGATTAAAGTAGTGATCTTCCACCGTATCTTTAACCACTTCAATACAGGGCACTTAAACACCTTCCTGCCCAGACCAATTTTGAGCTTTCAGCGCTGTCGCACTTTGAATGACAATTGCGCGGTCATGCTACACTGTACCCAAATTAAATTTTTATCATTTGTTTCCCACAAATAGAGCTTTCTTTTGGTGGTATTTGATCACCTCTACGGTTTTTATTTTTTGCGCTACAAATAAAAAAATACCGAAAATTTTGAAAAAAAAAATGTTTTTTTTTGTTTCAGTTTCAAAACTTTGTAAATAAGTATGTTTTCTCCTTCACTGATGGGCACTGATGGGGCTACACTGATGGGCACTGATAAGGTGGCACTGATGGGCACCAATGTGGCACCAATGAAGTGACACTGATAGGCGGCACTGATAGGCGGCACTGATGAGCGACACGGATGGGCGACACGGATGGGCGACACGGATGGGCGACACGGATGGACACTGATAGGTGGCACAAATTGGCACTGATAGCTGGCACGGATGGGCGGCACGGATGGGCATGGATAGGCGGCACAGGTGGGCATGGATAGGTGGCACAGGTGGGCATAGATAGGCGGCACAGGTGGGCATAGATAGGCGGCACAGGTGGGCATGGATAGGCGGCACAGGTGGGCACTCATAGGCGGCACAGGTGGGCACTCAGGCGGCACAGGTGGGCACTCAGGCGGCACAGGTGGGCACTCATAGGTGGCACAGGTGGGCACTCATAGGCGGCATCGGTGTTATAGTAATGGATGCCAATCAGTGCCAAACAATAATGCATGCCAATCAGTGATGCCCATTGTGGCCACTGATTGGCATCCATTATGGGCACTGATTGGCACCCATTGTGCTGACTGGCACCCTGGTGGTCTAGGGAGGATTAGGGATTTTTATTACCTTTTCCCTGGTGGTCTAGTGGTGTCCCTGGTGGTCCAGTGTGGGCATCCTCGGGGGGGCTGTGCTGATAATCGATCAGCACAGACCCCCCCTGTCAGAGGAGCAGCCGATCGGCTCTCCTCTACTCGCGTCTGACAGACGCGAGTGAGGGAAAGCCGATCACCGGCTCTTCCCATTTACACTGTGATCAGCCGTGATTGGACACGGCTGATCACATGGTAAAGAGTCTCCGTCGGAGACTCTTTACCGAGATCGTAGTTGCCGGGTGTCAGACTGACACCCCGCAACAACGATCGCCGCGATGCGCGCCCCCGGGGGCGCGCAGCGGCTCATTATCCTAATCACGTCATATGACGTCCGGTTAGGATAATGAAACCACTTTGCCGCCGTCAATTTGTAATAGGGCGGGCGGCAAGTGGTTAAGGGGGTTATAGACAGAATCTGTAAACAGACTATGTAACTTCAAAGAGAGCTTTAAGGAAAAAATAAAAAATAGATTTCAGACCTTCTCTCGGGGACATGTATGTATCCAGGTTTATCTAAGTAGGAGCAATCCCATCAGAACCATATGTAGACTCATCCCATGTTGACCAAATTTTAGAAAATTTCTGCATCTTATCCTCCACTACAGCCGTCAAGTGTTCCATTCTGCGTATGTCAGCTACAGTGGTGATCAATTGCGGAAGTGTAGGTGGAGAGGTGGACAACCATAACCTGGGTATGACCCTTTTAGCAGCCAATAAGATAAAGGACAACAATCTGCGCAAGGCCTTAGAAATACCAGAGAAAGGGAGGCCTAGCAGATAATGCATGGGCGTCAGGGGAATAGGAGTGCCAGCCAGTGTTTCTAACAGATTTTGGACTTGGAGCCAGAACTGGTGGACTAGGGGGCATTCCCAAAAAATATGGTAGTGAGAGCCGACTTCCCCACCACATCTCCAGCATTGTTTCGAAATTAACCTGTTACGGGCATGTAGAATATCTGGAGTCCTATACCAGTGCATTAGAACTTTGTAAGCAGTTTCCTTGTGGGTCACACATCGAGATATTCTGGAAGTGTGCTCCCATATGTTCCCCCAGTCCACCAGGGAAATATCGTGTTGTAGAATCTGAGACCATTTCCTCATGTAGTGGTGAGTATTCACCGTCATAGGTATGGCGTCATGTAATATCGTGTAAATAGTAGAGATCAGTCTGAGTTCGTAAGGACCCTTAGCACATAGGCTCTCAAAGTCTGTGGGTTTGTCCAGAGTCAGAGAGGGGGACCTGATAGAGAAAAAGTGTCTGATCTGTAAGTATGAATGTAGAAGCCTTTGGGGGATCTGGTGTTGCTTTTGCAAGGTGGGAAAAGTCAATAAATGGCGTGTCGCCCATTCTTATTTTTATCTTTATTTATTTTAATTTTTTTTTGTTATCTGTATTTCTATTTTTTTTTTTTATATATTTTATAAAAAAAAATGTCCACACTTATTTCTCTTGTACTTTGGAATTTTTTATAATCACCCTCTCAGTAGTTACCACTTCCCTAGGCACTTCAATTTTGAGGGACCTCACATTTACGCAAAATTCTACATTTACTAAACAAAAGAACTCGCTTTTCCAGATGAGACAGGAAGCCTAATAATATTACGGGTGCCCGCCTCCACATACGAACAACACTGAAGAAATGGCTGCACTCCAAATCCTTATTTAATAAAACAAACATCCCAAGTGCTACAAACAGTTCAAATGGTAATTTGAACTGTTATGCCGCGTACACACGATCAAACAATCGGGTGGAAAAGTCCGGCAAACTCAAGTCCGCTGGACAATCCCCCCGTGTGTAGCCTCCAGCGTACTTTTTTGACCCGAAAGTACGGCGGACTGAGAAAGTAGTTTTGCACTCCAATATTCCCGCCGGACTTGCATTTCGGCGGACAATCCGGCCGTGTGCATGCCAGTCCGCCGTACTTTTGAAATGAACAAACTTTTCCCACCCGGATTAAAGTCTGCTCATTTTGAGCGGGTCTCCAGGTAGGCAGGGCCCGCAAAGGAGACGTCGCTGACCCCGCCACCTGGTATGGACTTAAAGGGGAACCCAACGCCGAAAAAAATCGGCGTGGGGGTCCCCCCCCCCAGGTCCACATCAGACCCTTGTCCGAGCACGCTACCTGGCCGGCCAGGAAAGGGGGGGACAAGCGAGCGTCCCCCCCCCTTCTGAGCCGTACCAGGCCGCGTGCCCTCAAAATGGGGGTGCCTTGGGGAAGGGGGGGCCGCGAGGCCCCCCCACCCCAAAGCACCTTGTCTCCATGTTGATGAGGACAAGGGCCTCTTCCCGACAACCCTGGCTATTGGTTGTCGGGGTCTGCGGGCGGGGGGCTTATCGGAATTAATAAGGGGGCCCCTGGATACCTCTTTTACAGTCGATGGCCTGGTCTTCTGTCGCCGCTGTCGTCGTCGTCGCCACCTTCTGTTCTTCTCTTCAGATGTTGACTCGTCGCTCCCTCCGCTCACAATGACAGGGACCGGACACGCGGCGACTTATATAGGAACATCACCGGATGATGTCCCCGCCTATTATGATGTCACAGTCCCAGCATCCTCTGGGACTGTGACACCATAATGGGCGGGGACATCATCCGGTGATGTCCCTATATAAGTCGCCGCGCGTCCGGTCCCCGTCATTGTGAGCGGAGGGAGCGATGAGTCAACATCTGAAGAGAAGAGAAGAAGAGAAGAACAGAAGGTGGCGGCGACAACGACAACGACGACAGCCGCGACAGAAGACCGGGCCACCGCCTGTAAAAGAGCTATAAGAAGGCGCGGTGTCCCGGCAGAAGAACCGAAGAGGGGGACAAGACCCCCGAAGTCAGAAGAAGAGGCTGGCGGTGAGGAAGAAAGCCGGGCTCCTCCGCTAGTAAAAGAGCTAGCAGAAGATAGCGGAGGAGTCCGGCGAGAAGACCCCCGAAGATGGAAGACCCCCGGAGCTGTGCAATAAACTATTTTTACCCTGTGTTGTGTTTTTTTTGTACTTTTTTTCACAGGTGAATGGGTAGGGGTACATTGTACCCCATACTCATTCACATAGGGTGGGGGGCCGGTATCCGGGGGCCCCCTTATTAAAGGGGGCTCCAGGATTCCCATAAGCCCCCCGCCCGCAGACCCCGACAACTAACGACCAGGGTTGTCGGGAAGAGGCCCTTCTCCTCATCAACATGGGGACAAGGTGCTTTGGGGTGGGGGGCCGCGCGGCCCCCCTTTCCCCAAGGCGCCCCCATGTTGAGGGCACGCGGCCTGGTATGGCTCAGGAGGGGGGGCGCGCTCCCCCCTTTCCTGGCCGGCCGGGTAGCATGCTCGGACAAGGGTCTGATGTGGACCTGGGGGGGAACCCCACGCCGATTTTTTTCGCCGTTGGGGTTCCCCTTTAAGTCCATACCAGGTGGCGGGGCCAGCGACGTCTCCTTCGCGGGCCCCGACTACCTGGAGACGTGCTCGAAATGAGCGGACTTTCCTCCGCATGTTTGGGCGAGTCCGTTCATTTCAAAAGTACGGCGGACTTAGTACGCCGTATTAGTCCGCTGAAAAAGTGCCGTGTGTGGGCAAGTAGCCCGTTCGGAAAGTCGGACGGACAGTCTGGCAGACTTCCCGCCGGATAGTCGGCTACGTGTGTACGCGGCATTAGTAACACTTGGGATTTTCTTTTATTAAATAAGAATTTTGATGCATCTTGGAGTGCAGCCATTTCTTCAGTGTTGACGGAATTAAGACTGCTGACCAGTTGCCCATTTATAACTCTGGTGTGGCCAGTACCAGTCATGTGCCTTTATTACAGTCCTATTCAGATCCTGATCATGACAATTTTTCCAAGTGTGACTCCAGTTTGCATAACCATTTGCCTTTATATGACTCTGGTATAGCAAAAGCCGCTGACAAGTCTATTGAATTCTCTACAGGCCACCTCTCCTGCCAATTGCCACTGCCTGAAACTTTTCCTCCTAGAAGCTAAACGTGCCCGCTGTCTTGCAGCCTTGAGCCTTGTTTGGAAACTTCCTCTAAGTCCTCAGAAGTCATGCCCACTGGATTACCCCTACTTTTGCCTGTCACTAAACTCCGTTGGACGCTCAGCCAGGCTACCTTGTCCACAAGTTCCACAGTCGATACACCTGGCGCTGTGACTCAGGTAGTCGCTACACCTGGCGATGCAACTCAGGTAGTCGCTACACCCGGCGATGAGATTCAGGTAGTCATTACACCTGGTGATGAGATTCAGTCAGTCGCCACACCTGGCAATGGGATTCAGTCGGCGTCTGCACGAGTTATGCCCATTGAGCCTCCTGCTTTTTCTTATTCAGGACCTTCTGTAACCTTGCCTCACCCTACTACTACTACTACTACTACTACTACTACTACTACATCCATTCAAACCTGTCTAAGCCCTTGTATACATGGTCGGACATTCTGACAACCAAATCCGTTAGATTTTGTCCGACGGATTTTGTCCGAAACTGTTGCATACACACGGTCAGACAAAGTTGTCGGAAAATCCGATTGTACATAACGTGATGACGTTATTTAGTTGGGATGGGACTACGTTCAGGCTAGTAGCCAATAGCTTTGGTCTAGGAATTTGATCTGAGCATGCGTGGCACTTTGTCCGTCGGAGTAGGCTACACATGATCGGAGTATGTCCGATCGGAGCATTTTGTCGGAAAATTTTACGGACAAGTTGGAAACAGTCCGATGGAGAACACACACAGTCGGATTATCCGACAAAACGGTCCGATAGGACACATTCCGTTGGAATCTCCGACCGTGTGTACAAGGGCTAAGAAGTTCAATCCATTCTTTGGATAGACTGCTTCGTTCAGCCAGGTGGGGCTTTCGACCTTTTATTCAGGGCTCTGTGCATTTTGCTTGTGTTTCAGCTATCCAGCTTTACTCCTGTGACACGTCACCTCCTAACCAACCTGACCTCGCAGATCCACTGACATCTGCCCAGTCTGATGATCCTGTGCTGGATATCCATCTCATCTTTAAAGGGTCCAGGGGCCCCTCCTCAGAGAGGGGGTAATATCAGGAGCATCTTGTGCTCCTGTTCCTCATTCCAGCATCCAGGGTTTTGGCTATGGCACGCTGCTTGTCTGCCTGTCCACCTGCAGGCTGATTATTGTGATCAGGCTCTGGATGGAAACCAAGCCTGTTATAAGCCAGCTCAAACCTTATTTGGGTGCTTGTGATAGAGAGTGATGTGTGTTGTTCCTGATCAAGCTCCCTGTCTGTCTGCCGTGCTCTGCTAGTTTTGGATTTCTTTGTGTATGACTTTGGACCGGATTATTGGACTATTCCCTGAACTCAGCCTGCCTTTTACCTGGACTGTCATAGAACCACGCTATCTGTCTGCTAACCGCAAGTATCTATTTGCTTAGTTCGCATCTGCCCTGGCATGGTGGCCAGGCACTATAGCATTGTGTATAAGTCCTGGGGGCAACAGAGTACCCATAGGCCTGCTTGCCTTATAGGAAAGGGGGCTGCTATAGGTGTAGCACACAGTAGCCAGCTATAGTGTCTGACCACTTGCGTTGGAGTAGACATGACACCTACCTAAAACATATTGACAGGCATACTAATTTAAAGGAAAAAAAAAATTCTACCCAAAATATATTGACTCTGACCTTTGACCCAAACACTAACTCCAGCACTGACCTAGATGGAGTCTTAATCTAGGTATTTTTTCTTTATTTTTACACGCAGTTTGTTTATTTCGCTCTCTCTCGTGCAAGGAGAGAGAGAAATGCAATGCATCTTTCCTCTACATTCACATGGGGCAGACTACATAGTGACTGATCAATGTGATAGTCAATCACAGAGATCAGGTGACCTGGAACCAGGATTTCCAGGTCCTGATCGTTAGTAAAGAACCCAGGGCTCCCACTGAGACCCCAGGCTATGTGCTGGGAGTGCGCTGTGTTTCACGCTATAAGCACAAAAACATATATTTATATATGCGGCCCCACGGAAAAAAGTCCAGTCCAGCGAGGCTGCATATATGTGTGCTGTCCACATCAAGTGGTTAACCATGTTACCTTTATGTTTATTACAGATTTAGTCAATAATTTTTCCCAGTTTCAGGTTTTGTCTTCCTGCAGCTGATAGGAGGTATCCTCTGTAAATGATAACATTGTGTAATGTAACTGTAAGAGACAGGGTCTGTTGCATGCACTCTTCTACGCTCTACCTGCTTGCAGTGATTTTTAACCCTGCAAGATCAGGATCTTTCAATTCATCTTTATGCTTTCTGGTACAACCAACAGTCTGGATACATTATAATGTTTTTCATATACCATGTAAGGATGAGCAGAAATGCCCCTTCCCCGTTTGGTTTGCACCAGAACATGTGAACAGATAATAAATGTGTGCGAACATGCGAACACCGTTAAAGTCTATGTTCATCAAGTGTTCATTTTAAAGGCTTATGCCCTGTACACACGGTTGGACTTTCTGATGGAAACGTGCGATCGGATCTTCTTGTCGGAAAATCCGATCGTATGTGGGCTCCATCTGACTTTTTCCATCATAATTTCTGACACACAAAGTTTGAGAGCAGGACCTGAAATTTTCCGACAACAAAATCTGATCATTTAAATTCCGATTGTGTGTAGACGATTCCGACGGACAAAGTGCCCTGCATGCTCAGAATAAATTATGAGACGAAAGCTATTGGGTACTGCCCTCTTTATAGTCCCATCGTATGTGTTCTAGGTCACCGTGTTCTGAACAATCAGATTTTCCGACAACTTTGTGCGACCGTGTGTATGCAAGACAAGTTTGGGCCAAAATCCGTCAGAAAAAATCTGATGGATTTTGTCATCGGAATGTCTGACCGTGTGTAGAGGGCATTATATGCAATTTATTGCCATAAAAAGTGTATGGGGACCTGGAACATGTATCAATGCAAAAAAAAAAGTGATTTTAATAATGCTTAAAGTGAAATAACAATGAAATATCCCTTTAAATATCGTGCCTGGGGGTCCCCTTAGTCTGCCTGTAAAGTTGTGTATCTTTCTCATGTGTTTTACTGTGCCGCAGCAAAATGACATTTCTAAAGGAAAAAAATATGTCATTCAAATTTTCTCACATCCCTCCCAAAACACATTGCCCCCATGTTAATGGGGACAAGGGCCTCGTCCCCAAAACCCTGGCCATTGTTTGTGGGGGTCTGCAGGCGGGGGCCTTATCGGAATCTGGAAGCCCCCTTTAACAAGGGGGTTCCCCGATCCCGCCCCCCCTATGAATGGGTAGAGGTACATTGTACCCCTACCCATTTACCAAAAAAAAAAAGTGTCAAAAAGTAAAATCATAGTTTTTGACAAGTCCTTGAAAATAATGTCCCGCAATGTCCATCCATCGTCAATCACAGTGCAGATGGACCCAAAAAAAAAAAATTGAAAAAGAACCTCCCCCTGACATCAGAAGGGGCGGGGTCATTCGGATATCACCCGGTGGCCCCGCCCTTGCCTATATAACAGCTGTCACAGCCAAGAGTCAGCAGTCGACGGGGAAGCCTCCCATAGAGGCAGATGTTCTTTTTTTTTTTTTTTTAAGCCAAATATTTTTTATTGGTAAGGTATATGAACTTAAAACATTACAGGTTACAGATTCACAAATTCACAGTGAAATACATATTAGCAAATGACAAACCGATATCCATATTTATAATCCATCACTAATAGTGTTGTCTGCACGATGTGAACTTGAGTTCAGTAATCATAGAGATGTATATAAATTCTTGTCAACAAGCATCAACATGCACTTCAACCTAGTCACTTATAACACATGTGTTTAACCTTTATCAACTTGAATGTGGTGACGTAGAACTCATCACCTCTTAACCATGTGGGGGGGGAGGGAAAAGGAGGAATCAGGAGGGTACAGTAGAGACGTGAATGTACCACCTAGGTTGTGTGGAAGTTACGCTTTGGCCCGGAATAGAGAATTCCAGGCGGACCAGTTAGAAGAGGAGTATCTTGCTCCGGACCCATCTCTGTAAGCTAGTATTTTTTCATATTCCGAGATAATATTGACCTTCATGATTAGTTCTCGTAAGTTAGGGATATCTTTTGTTTTCCACCTATACACTATTAAGGACCTGGCGGCAAGTGTAATGTGCATTGCTATTGCTCTCACTGGTATTGGATAGTCAGACATGCTTATGCTCAATATTGCTTTCTCAGGAGAGGGCCGTGTGAGAACACCTGTGGTTTTTGCTATCAATTTGAACACTTTGTTCCAGAAGCTCCGCAGGTGTGGGTACGCCCACCACATATGGACCAATGTTCCCACCTTACCACACCCCCTCCAACACAAGTTAGATCTGCCCTCTGAGAATTTTGCTACTATGTAAGGAGTGAAGTGCCATCTGGCTGTTAGCTTCATCGCTAGTTCCTCGTAATTCAAGCATCTTGAGAAATAGAGATTATTTTTAATTGCTGATAACCATTGTTTATCAGTGAAAGTTTTCCCAAGGTCTGTCTCCCATCTCTCCAGATGCTTAACCCCTTCCCGCCGAGCGTAAGCAGATCTGCGTACTCGGCTTCCGGGGGGTATACCGGGATGATGCCCGCACCTGCAGGCATCATTCCGGTACCGTTTTCTTCAGCAGGCGATTGGCTTTCCAGCCATAACAACCGATGCGGCTAAAAGCCGCTCAGCTGCTACGCCGGAGGAGCGGGAGGGGATGTCCCCCCCCTCCCGCCGCTGTTACCGGTGCTCCCGTTCGATCGGGAGCACCGATTCCCCATGCGATGCCTCCGGCCACTGGGGAGGAACTGGAACGAAGCCGTAATCGGCTTCGTTCCAGTCTCCTCATAGTAAACACGGAAGCGACGTCATGACGTCACTTCCCGTTTACTCGGCTGCCAATGGCGCCGGTTTAAAAAAAATATACGGTATTCAGAATCGCCGTTTTCGGCGATCTGAATACATTGAAGTGTAAAGGAGGGGTGGGGGATCTTTTAGACCCCCGATCCCTCCATAAAGAGTACCTGTCACCACCTATTACTGTCACAAGGGATGTTTACATTCCTTGTGACAGCAATAAAAGTGATCAAATTATAATTTTTTTTTAAAAAGAATTTAGTCATTTTAAAATAAAATTTAAAAATTTTTTTTTAAAGTGCCCGCCGTCCCCGCGAGCTTGCGAAGCAAAGAAAACGCATATGGAAGTCGCGCCCGCGTATGTAAACGGTGTTCAAATCACACATGTGAGGTATCGCCGCGATTGTCAGAGCAAGAGCAATAATTCTAGCACTAGATCTCCTCTGTAACGCTAACCTGGTAACCGTAAAAAATTTTTAAAGCGTCGCCTATTGAGATTTTTAGGTACTGTACTTTGTCGTCAATCCACAAGTGCGTGCGATTATAAAGTGTGACATGTTTGGTATATATTTACTCGGCGTAACATTATCTTTCACATTATGCAAAAAAATTGGGCTAATTTTACAGTTTTTTTTTTTTTAATTCATGACAGTGTCCCTTTTCCCAAAAAGTTGCGTTTAAAACACCGCTGCGCAAATACCGTGTGACATAAAATATTGCAACAATCGCCGTTTTATTCTCTAGAGTCTGCTAAAAAATATATATATAATGTTTGGGGGTTCCAAGTAATTTTCTAGAAAAAAATATGAATTTTAACTTGTAAACACCAAATGCCAAAAATAGGCTTAGTCATGAAAGGGTTAAACTTGCGGAAGGATGATTTTGCATTGAGTAGATCATACAATAATGAGATACCTTTGGCTTTAGGGTTGGTGGAATTTAGAAGGTCCCATGCAGTGGAAATAAACGGTGAGTTTGTGGCTTTCAGTTTTTGGTACCAAGATGCGATTTGTAAATAAGACAGAAATTCTGAAGGGGGATATTGAATTTAGCTTGATTTTTTTTGAAGGACATAATATTGTCGCCCTCCATGAGATCTTGTACTAAGTCTATGCCCCCATTTTGCCATGTAGTCAACGAAAGGTTTGGAATTAGCCAAGGGAGAGAGTCTAAGGGGATGGGCGGATTCAACTAAATCTTTCCAGGCTTGGAGAGAAGCATGAATAGTAGGATGGTCTATGGGGATATTGAATTGAGTGGAGTTGTAGGCTATTAAAAGCGATCGAAGTGACCTGGGATGTATCCATGCCTGCTCTAGTTGGCACCAGGGTTTAGGTTCCAAAGGAGAGAACCAGCTGCGCAGTTGGTCAAGAACTGCCACTTTGGCATAATCCTGAAGAATTGGGACTCCTATGCCACCCACCCATTTGCGTTTACTCTGCATATTAGATGAAAATCTAGCTTTTTTCCCCCGCCCAAATAAAGGCTATCATTTGCCGTTGTAGAGTCTTAAAAAAGGAGGGGGGCATAGGAATCGGTAATGCTCTGAAAAGGTATGTTATTTTGGAAAGAAGAAGCATTTTGTAGGCTGCCAGACGCCCATGCCAGGAGACATAATGCTGCTGAATTCGACCTATGTCTTTTTGAAGCTCGCCTATTAGTGGAGGGAAGTTCGCTTGTAATAATTTAGTGGTGGAGGGAGTTAAATAAGTTCCCAAATATTGTATGGAATCAGAGGACCACAGATATGGGAAGTCTCTCTGTATTTTTGCTTTTATGTGGCTATTAATTCCCATACCCAGAATGCACAATTTATTTTCATTAATTTTATAGTAGGTAACCCTACCAAAATGTCATGTGCCGCAGGGATGGATTTGTAAGGGTGATAGTGTCAGAATAACATCATCCGCAAAGAGCGAGATTTTATGCTGATTGTTTTGAGAGGATATACCTTGCACTTCTGACTGTTGCCTGATCATTTCTGCTAACGGTTCCATTACCATGGCAAAAATTATGGGCGAGAGCGGACAACCTTGCCTGGTACCATTTGTTATACGAAAGCTTTTTGAGAACATGCCTTCCGGATAAACAAATGCTGAAGGTGAGGAGTACAGTGCTAGTATGGCCTGCTGGATTCGTCCCGTCAACCCAAACTTCTGCAGAACTTTGGTTAGGTATCCCCAATGGATTCTATCGAAGGCCTTCTCTGCGTCCAAGGACAGAAGCAGAAAAGGCCTTCTCGACTTTTCAGCCGAATAGATAATATTTATCAATCTCCTGGTTGCTTCATTAGCTTGCCTGCCCAGTACGAAGCCTACCTGGTCATGGTTGATAAGTCCTGGCAATAGGAATGCAAGCCTATTAGCCACCAATTTAGCATACACCTTAATGTCGACAGTCAATAAAGAAATCGGTCGATAGCTCTGTGGGAATGAGGGGTCTTTACCCGGTTTTAGAAGAGTGACAATAGTGGCAGTGAGCATTTCGCTTGGGAATGAGGCACTGGACATCACAGCGTCAAAGATCTGCTTCAAATAAGGGGAGAGCTCAGCTTGGAACAGCTGAAAAAATTCAGGAGAAAAAACCATCTGGGCCCGGTGATTTATTGTGGGGCATGCTTTTAATAATTTTTTTTTAATTTCCGGAATCGTACAGGGTGAATTCAGGACATCTAATTCACAGTGGGGGATTTTAGGCAGATTTATTGGCGCAAAAAAAAAATCTAAAATCAGCTTTTCAGAGGGTTGGTGTGTACCCAGGTCATCTTTAAGGATGTATAGGGCCTCGTAGTAGTCGCTAAAAGTGTCTGCTATCTCTTTAGGGTTGTAAACCATTTTCTTGGTTTTGGGATTTATCATATGACTAATTTTCTGTTGCGCTAATCCTTCTTTAAGCTGGCCTGCCAGCAGTTTCCCCACTTTGTTACTGTAACGGTAGTTGTTAGCTTTAATAATGCGAAAGCGGTTCTCCTGCTGAGAGACCAGATAAGCACGCAGCTCTTGCCGAGCAGAAAACAATGCATGTCTGATCTTTTGCGTGGAGATTTTTTTCTTGGAGGTTTCTAGGATCTGTATTTTCCCTAGCAGATCATTGAGCCACTCTGTCCATTGCCTTTTGAGCTTAGCACTCATTTGAATGAGCAAACCCCTTATATATACACACCTTGTGCGTATTCCAGAGCGTGAAGGCATCCAACACAGATGGAGCGTTAATGTAAAAAAATTCTGTCATAGCTTTCTTTATAAATTTTAGATTGCCAGGTTGGGAAATGGCAGAGACATCATTTCACCACCTATTCTCTCTCGTTTTGGCACTGCGATCTCCCACCCTTGCTGAAATCAGCGCATAGTCTGACCAGGTTATAACATGAACATCCGATTTAACAATTTTTTGTAGCAGAAATTTGTCCACAAGAAATAAATCTATACGCGAATATGTGTAATGAACATTTGAGAAAAAGGTAAAGTCCTTTTCAGAGGCTTGCTGACACCGCCAAACATCAAGAAGGCCAGAGGTAGAAATAAATTGCGCCAGGGTAGGTCTGCGAGTTTTCGGATGCAGACGACTAGAGATATCCAAGTCTCCATTAGGGATCGCATTAAAGTTCCCACATAATAAAACATGACCCTGTTGCATAGAGGTCACTTTCTTCGATGGAACTGGTTTTGGTTAGTGTTTGGGAGATACACGTTTACAAGTGTATATTTTATCTGTGAGATCTCACAAATGAGTACTATGAATCTACCAGATGGGTCCAAATAGGTGTCCAGGTGGGAGAAAGGAATGGAATTTTTAATGGCAATCGCTACTCCCGCTTTTTTCTTGGGGCCATTGGCCATGAACACATGTGGAAACTTTCGGTTGGAAAAAGATGGGTGATTTCCCGTCATGAAATGGGTCTCTTGAAAGCGAATTATGTTGAATTTAAGACTAGACACTTCTTTCCAGGCTATTTGGCGTTTGTAGGGGCTATTGAGACCCTTCACATTTAGGGAAGATATTGTAAAGGCCATATTGTGCTGCACTAGAAGCGTACCTTTCCTCCAGAAGTCTGTGGTGGAGATACCCTGCGGGTCCGGAGGAGAGCCCTGAACCTTGGTGATGAGGTTTGTACTTTGTCTATGATAAGATGCGTAGTGGAGTAACATTCCACGTCGTCCGGAGGTACCCAATCCTGTACCTGCAGTGGGGGGTGGGGAGGTATAAACACTAAAGCCCCGTACACACGAGCGGACTTATGTCCAACAGACTTCCGAAGGAGTTCTGCCGGAGTTCTGCCGGAGTTCTGCCGGACTTCTGCCGGAGTTCTGCCGGAGTTCTGCCGGAGTTCTGCCGGAGTTCTGCCGGAGTTCCGACAGAGTTCTGACGGACTTTTCGACTGAGCGGACTTGGCCACACACAATCACACCAAACTCCGACGGATTCGAACGTGATGACGTACGACTGGACTCGAATAAGGAAGTTCATAGCCAGTAGCCAATAGCTGCCCTAGCGTCGGTTTTAGTCCGTCGGAATAGCATACACACGAGCAAATTTTTCGGTAGGAACTGGGTCCGGCGGAGTTCCGTGGGAAAAATTTTAAGCATGTTCCATTTTCTAAAGTCTGTCAGACTTTTGCGAATCAAAAGTCCGTTGCAGCCCACACACGATCGAAAAGTCTGACGGAATCATTCCGTCAGACTTTGGATGTCGAAAAGTCCGCTCAAGTGTACGGGGCTTAAGGGAGTCAAACAAAAAAATAAAAAGTTAGCGATTCTTTGGAGAATCTGTGCTGGCATAATACCGCTAATGCTTGGGGGGGGTAAAGCGGTCAGAATAGAAATGCGAAATTCAAAAAATATATAACAGATAACAATGAGCCATCTTCCTGGGTATCTAGGCGATTTTAGTAAGGCTTACACAGTGTAGTTTCAACCTGTTTCAGTTTCCGAGCTTGCATGTGTGGACGGGGGTAACTGTGCCCTTTCCTGCTCAGTGTGTTGAGGGTTCAATATTTGCCATTCTTCCAAGAGGCAGATGCCATCCTTGACGTTGGTCACTATGTGCGACTTCCCTTCTTGGGTGATCACCAGTTTAGCTGGGTATAGCCATCTGTAGGGGATTCCATGGTTGTTCAGCGGTTTGGTTATTGTGGCTAACTGCCGGCGCTGCTGTATGGTATAGGCTGAAAGATCGGTGAAGAAGGACAGGTCCCAAAGTTCAGTGGGCAAGTCATCTCGCCACCTAGTCACCATCATGAACTGATCCTTTACATGGTAAAAGTGTACCCGGACTATGGTGTCTCTGGGCAAGTGGGGTGGGATGCTCTTAGGTCTAGGCAGTCTATGAATACGGTCAACCACCAGCTCTTCCACCGGTGTATCTGGGAGCGCCATTTTCATTAGATTAATAAAATAGTCTCTCAGCTCCTGCGGTCAGCGATCCCCCGGATCTTGACGTTATTATGTCCCGACCTGTCCTCAAGGTCCGCTAATTTCGCCTTAATGCTTAAAATCTCCTCGTCCCTGTCATTATGGCCATCTACCATGTCATTGAAGGTGTTTGCAAATTCACCCATTTTCGCTTCAATATGGGAGACCCTGTCTGATACTGCGGACACTTCCGTTTTAAACTGCTGAGTGATGGACATTATGTCAGCATGCAAGGTAGAGCATAAGGACACCAGCATGTCCTTAAGTGTAGTGTCCTTAACAGGCTGATTCAGAGTAGGGAAGTCAATAATGGAGTCCTGCAATTCCCTGGTGTCATCTAATGATGACTTACAAGCACTCACCTCACCTATATCTGCCGAAGTCGCTGCCGTTTTTTCCTGCTTTTTGCAGGGCTTGACGATGCCGAAGGTGGTGGCGAGTATGGAGATTGTAGTGCTGTAGGGATACTTTCATTGTTGGCCTGCCTCTCCTTCCTCTCCCGTTGGGAATATGAGCCTCGTGTACGCCGGCGCCATATTGGACAGAGTGATGGCTCTGATGTGTAAAAAAGTCCAGCATCTTGCCTGGTCTTGCCAGATCTTTCCTTTTGCGGGATAGCATCTGGGAAGGCGCCCGCAGGAGACAGAGTATTTCTCGGCTTGAAACAAGGGTTTAAGTCGCTGTAAAACGCCGTTATAGCCCAGGATGCGACGGAGCCTCTCTAGTGTGCGTCCATCCGCTCCGCTGGCTAGCCACACCCCCTTTTTTTTTTTAAGGGTTCATCTGTGCCATGATAGAAGATAGATGGACATCGCAGGACACTTTTACTTAAGAATTCAAAAACTGTCTTTTGTGGTTTTTACTTTTACTATTCACATGGGGGGCGGGATCTGGGCCCCCCCCTTGTTAAAGGGGGCTTCCAGATTCCGATAAGACCCACACAACCAATGACCAGGGTTGTGGGAATGAGTCCCTTTTCCCCATCAATATGGGGACAAGGTGTTTTGGGAGACCCCAAAGCACCCCCCTCGCCATGTTGAGGGCAAGCTCCCTGGTATGGTTCAGGAGGGAGGCTGCTCCCTTGTCTCCCCTATCCTGGCCTGCCAGGCTGCTTTCTTATATAAGGGTCTGGTATGGATTTTGGGGGGGACCCCACACCAATTTGTTTTTAAATTTTGGTGTGGAGTTCCCCCTAAAATGTATGCCAGTATGTAGGGCCTGGTATTGATGGGGGGGGGGGGGCATGCCGCTTTTTTTCTTAATTCTGTCATAGGGTTCCCCTTAACCACTTCAATACACTATATACTGCCCTATATTCCTTGCACTGTAGTATATATACTACACTGACTGCACTATATACCCTGAACTGCAGTATATATACTATATGGACTGCACTATATACTCTGCAGAAATATTGGGCCTTAGGTGTTGGTGGTGCCAGAATACTGTAACTCCTCCTCACAGTTACTCTTGTTTGGTGCAGGAACAGGCTCTACTATTAAAGACTTCAAAAATTATAATTACATACCCCAGCCAAACAGGTGCAGAAAAATTGGGCTTTTGGTGGTGCCAGAACACTGTAACCCCTCACAGTTACTCTTGTTGGGTGCAAGAACATGCCCTGCTGTTAAATATTATTTAAACAAATTGTAATCATATGTTGGTGGTGCCCTAAAAATATTGTTGGAAGCTAGAATCATCAAGATTCTGGAGGAATAGGATAGGCAACATAGGCAGTCTTCAAAGGATCCAAGATCCATAGCAAATTCAATCAGTTACATCAGCATCAGGGGCTTGATAGCTGCTGATCCAGGACTGATTCATTTTTATAAATGTGAGCCTATCAATGGAGTCTGTGAACAGATGCACTCTTTGATCTGTTACAAACCCTCCAGCAGCACTGAATGTGCGTTCAGAAAGCACGCTGGATGCAGGACAGGCCAGTAGCTTGATTGCATATTGAGCAAGTTCTGGCCAGTGGTCCAGCCCGAAGACCCAGTAACCTAGTGGATGCTCTGTTGGAAGGGTCTCCAAGTCTGCTCTTGCCCCTAGATATTCCTGAGCCATATAATGCAGACGCTGGGCGATGGTTGCTTGAACCTATCAGACCTTAGCACTGAGGACTGAAAAATTGCTTAAAGGCATCGGTCAGCCAGCCACCTTCTCCACCGCTCTTCCTTTGACCAAAAGAAACCTCAGAAACATGTTGTGCAGCACCTGGAAATGGTAACCTCGCAGAGTCTGGAAAAGTATTACACAAACATTTCTTCAAAGCTTCCTGAAGATATTTAATCCTCTGCTCCCTCTGCAAAGGCAGGATGAGTTCTGCAACTGTATCCTTGTGACGTGGATCAAGAAGGGATGCCAGCCAGTAATGATCCCTCTCCTTGATACCACAAATCCTAGGGTCCTTTCACACGCTTTGCAGAATCAGGGAGGCCATGCAGTGTAAGTGCCTCTGGGTCACTGGCATTTCGAATTTACAGATAGGCAACTCTTATCCTCATATTGATTAGTGGTACCCAATTAATAATAACTACTGCAGTAGGGAACAGACACAAAAGATACACTCCGCATCTTTCCAAATAATTGAAGGTTTTTATACACATGATTATGTAGGTATCACATTAATATTACAATTGTACTTTTATTGTAACAAGGGGCGTAACATAGGCAGGCTAATTCTAACCAGGACTCAAAAGAATGCAAACATGTACTGAAAATATTATTAGTGCCATGTGCACAATGAGGGCAGTGTGCAATACATATAAAATAGAATTATATACAGAACTGACAAATTTCCATTACAGTCTCCTCTCTTTTGGTCAATATTTTGATCACTAACCATACTTCCTATCACCTTTAACCTGAAACCTCCACATGCTTAGGTGGAGGTAGTCCTGGCCAAAGAGGCAAAAACTCCATTGTGGAGAATATAATAGCTGAGCAGCTTTTTCATTACAAAATTACTTTTTATTGTGAAAAACAAATGATTGATAAGACATGTTTACAGAGTGTACTGGCTGTACACTCCTGTGGCCAAAATGGCCTTCTAGCTTAATTGTTGGCATGCTGACTTATCAGCATATGTAAACACAGACAATTCTACATAAAATTAAAGGCGTACAAAAGACAAATAAGACTTCAACATGGCTAAACTACTTTTCAAATCACTATATATATATATATAGTGCCTTGCGAAAGTATTCGCCCCCCTTGAACTTTTCAATATTTTGCCACATTTCAGGCTTCAAACATAAAGATATAAAATTTTTATTTTTTGGGAAGAATCACCATCAAGTGGGACACAATTGTGAAGTGGAAATCGAAATCTATTGGATTTTTGAAACTTTTTTAACTAATAAAAAAATGAAAAGTGGGGCGTGCAAAATTATTTGGCCCCCTTGCGTTAATACTTTGTAGAGCCACCTTTTGCTGCGATTACAGCTGCAAGTCGCTTGGGTTATGTCTCTATCAGTTTTGCACATCGAGAGACTGAAATTCTTGCCCATTCTTCCTTGCAAAACAGCTCGAGCTCAGTGAGGTTGGATGGAGAGCGTTTGTGAACAGCAGTTTTCAGCTCTTTCTACAGATTCTCGATTGGATTCAGGTCTGGACTTTGACTTGGCCATTCTAACACCTGGATACGTTTATTTGTGAACCATTCCTAGATTTTGCTGTATGTTTGGGATCATTGTCTTGTTGGAAGATAAATCTCCGTCCCAGTTTCAGATCTTTTGCAGACTCCAACAGGTTTTCATCCAGAATGGTCCTGTCAGGAAGATCCTCCTCACGGACGTCCGAGCGGCGAAAGTCGCAGAAGATCTCTTGCCCAGTTCCAGGAGCGTTACCGCGATCGGCGGTGCGCATGCACGTGCGCGCGCACGCGGGTGCGCGCGCGGCCGTTTGACGCAAATTGGCGCCAATAGCGCTATTTAAACTGGATCCATGCCTCACTGCCTTGCTGCCTGATCAACAGCGTTCCTGTGCGTCCTGGTGATCCGTATCTGAATCTGAACCTGAACCTGTACCTGTACCTGTACCCTGATCCGTATCGAACCCGGCTTGTTTCCGATTCTGCTGTTTGCTGCCTGCCCCCCGACTTTGGCTTGTACCCGACTACTCTTCTGGATTCCGTTTCTGTACCTGATCTGCCCGCCTGTGCCTGGACTGTTACACCATCCGTCAACTGTAAGTTGCTTGCTGTTGTACTACAGGACACCTCCCAGTCCTCCGCAATATTTGGCTGTACTCCTTCTGCGTTTGTAGCCTTCTACCTTTGGCCACAGACTACTGGACTCTTCCGCTTCCGCTTATCCATTGCACCTGCATCCGTTGTTGGACTACAATACCCCTCCGTTGTTTGTCACCTCCTGCAATCACTTGTATGCCGTTGTTGGACTACAATACCCCTCCGTTGTTTGTCACCTCCTGCAATCACTTGTATGCCGTTGCTGGACTACAGGAACCCTTCTGCTGTCTGCTGGACCTTATCTCACCTTTGCCTGCATTCAGACACCGGACTACAATACACCTCCTCCTTCAACGGTCTTCTGCCTTTACCATCTGCTATCCAGTCAGGCACTTGTGCCCCTCTGTGCTCCTGAGCCCCTGTCACCACTACCAGGGTCTCTCGAGTCAGAGGTCTACGAGAGGCCACTCCCTGCACTCCGGGCTCTGCTTAAAGGTACGTGACAGGTCCTGTATTTGGCTGCATCCATCTTCCCCTCAATTTTAACCATCTTCCCTGTCCCTGCTGAAGAAAAGCAGGCCTAAACCATGATGCTGCCACCACCATGTTTGACAGTGGGGTTGGTGTGTTGAGGGTGATGAGCTGTGTTGCTTTTACGCCAAACATATCGTTTTGCATTGTGGGCAAAAAGTTCGATTTTGGTTTCATATGACCAGAGCACCTTCTTCCACATGTTTGGTGTGTCTCCCAGGTGGCTTGTGGCAAACTTTAGAGGAGACTTTTTATAGATATCTTTGAGAAATGGCTTTCTTCTTGCCACTCTTCCATAAAGGCCAGATTTGGGCAGTGTACGACTGATTGCTGTCCTATGGACAGACTCTCCCACCTCAGCTGTAGTTCTCTGCAGTTCATCCAGAGTGATCATGGGCCTTTTGGCTGCATCTCTGATCAGTCTTCTTCTTGTCTGAGCTGAAAGTTTATAGAGGGACGGCCAGGTCTTGGTAGATTTGCAGTGGTCTGATACTCCCATTTCAAAATGATCGCTTGCACAGTGCTCCTTGGGAAGTTTAAAGCTTGGGAAATCTTTTTGTATCCAAATCCAGCTTTAAACTTCTCCACAACAGTATTGCAGACCTGCCTGGTGTGTTCCTTTGGTCTTCATGATGCTCTCTGCGCTTTCAACAGAACCCTGAGACTATCACAGAGCAGGTGCATTTATACAGAGACTTAATTACACACAGGTGGATTCTATTTATTACCATCAGTCATTTAGGACAACATTGGATCATTCAGAGATCCTCGCTGAACTTCTGGAGTGAGTTTGCTGCACTGAAAGTAAAGGGGCCGAATAATTTTGCACGCACCACTTTTCCGTTTTTTATTTGCTAAAAAAGTTAAAAATATCCAATAGATTTCGTTCCACTTCACAATTGTGTCCCACTTGTTGGTGATTCTTCACAAAAAATTTAAATTTTATATCTTTATGTTTGAAGCCTGAAATGTGGCCAAAGGTTGAAAAGTTCAAAGGGGCCGAATACTTTCGCAAGGCACGGTATATATATATATATATATATATATATATATATATATATATATATATATATATATATATATATATATATATATATATATATATATATATATATAGTAACCTGGAGGACAGGTAGCAGGTACAAAGCTCCCTGGGACAAGCAGTTGCTCAGGCACAGATACCAAATCCAGTGATGTAGTGACAAACAGTGCTGTGTTTGTATTATATACATATACATTATATACAAGTCCATACACAGGTGCTGTACAGTGTACCAGAAAACAAATAAAGGACAAAAATAGCAAAACAAATCCTAGCCGCGGGCCCTCACTACCAGGCTGAACAAGCCTACCGCTTGTCAGTCTCTACATAAACTGCATAACAGCTTTTACCAACCTTTTCCTCTTCACAGACCAACTTTGTCTTTGTGTCCAAGGCAGAGAACAAAGGCTGTCTGATATATATATATATATATATATATATATATATATATATATATATATATATATATATATAATATATATATATATATATATATCCCTTACCATTACAGTATTTGAATAAATAGTACCCTAGACTGTTATTCCAAGAGGGAAACAAATCAAACGCAGATATTTGTTTAACCCTTTCATGACTAAGCCTATTTCTGACATTTGGTGTTTACAGGGTAAAGATGGGAGGTCATTAATAATAAAACTCAATCTATGTGGAAAAAAATGTACAATAATTAATTTGTACCTCCCTAATTATGGACAGATAGAGACTGGAGTGAAGGCCCTATCGGACGCAATGGAGAAAACGGAGGGAATAGTAATAGTGGGTGGCGATTTAAATTTTTTAATGGATATAAAAAGGGACACTACAAATACCCAAATGCAAAAAAAAAGAATAATACTAAATAAAAGGAATTTAAAAAGGTATTGAGAAAGTACCAATTAACTGATATATGGAGGGCTCAACATCAAATGGAAAAAAACGTTACATATTACTCAAATATCCATAACTCTTACTTTTTTCTAACAAAAATAAAAAAAAAATCTCAATTGGAATTAGAAATTAGAGAATTAGAGGGGATACATAAGATAAATATGAATCCGCATGATAGAATGAGATTAAAGGAAAAAACAAATGGAAATGCAATCAAAGTTTGATGAAGAGTCCCTTCAGATAAGAGATAAAAATAGAGCACAGTGGTATAAATTTGGAAATAAATCAGGGAAATTATTTGCCCAAACATTAAAAAGACAGCAATCCTTAAGCCATTTAGAAAAAATTGTAAAACCAAATGGGGAAGTGACATATGATCCAGAGGAAATATCTGAAACCTTTCACACTTACTACTCTAATTTATACAATATAAAAGGATGCCAGGAATATAAGGAGAAGGGGGATAAGGAAGAGGAGATACGAAAATATATAAGGGAAACAGCCACACCTAAATTCTCAAAAGAAAATTGAGGATCTGGAGCATGAAATATCAACAGAAGAGATACAGCAGGCAATAGCAGAGTTAGCTTTGGGGAAAAGTCCAGGCCCCCGATGGGTATACCGCTAGATTCTATAAGACATTTAAGGGCTTAATTATATCTATACTTAAGAAAACATATAACTCCATATCTCCAACACAACCATTTGCGATACAAAGTACAGAGGCCCATATAGTATTAATTTTAAAGCCTGAAAAGGATCAATCAATATGTAAAAATTATAGACCTATATCTTTGACAAATATAGATATTCAAAGGGGTATTCAAAGATCATAGCTAAATGAATAACGGCGATTATATCAGATCATATGAGTCTGGAACAAACGGGATTCATGAAAGGGAGAGAAACAAGGGATAATATTAAGACATGCACGCTGATGGAATATGCTCAGAGAACTGCCATCCCAGCCTGCCTATTGGCAATCGATGCCAAAAAGGCATTCGATAGGGTGGGATGGCAGTTCTTAGAGGAAGTATTGAAGCAAACAGGAATGGGGCCTATAATGTTAGTGTCACGGTACTACTTACATCGAATCCACAGGCGAGCAGGTGACACGGGATCCCCCAGGGCGTGGAATCTAAGAGTCAGCCGGTGTTCCGCCAGTCACCCTCTCGCGAAGGTTTGGTTTAGCTGCATGCTGACCCCAGGTCATGACCCCCGGGTTCACCCTGCACGCTAGGGAAGTACCAGAAGACACTGTAGACAAGGATGGATGGATAAAGCAAGGAAAGCCAGGTAGTGAGCCAAGGTCAGGGCGGGCTGCAGACAGTGTAATCAGAACAAGCCGGGTCGGTACACAGAAGATCAGTTCACGAGAAGTCAGTTAAAACAGGTTACACAGGGGAGCTTCAGAAACAAACGTTGCTCAAGCAACCAGTAGCTGGTTTGAAAGGGATTTAAATAGAGAAGCACATGAGGGGCTGGACAGGAAGTAGCAGGAAGGAATCATCAGGCAACAGGTGAAGGGCGTCGACACCCATAGCTGGAGAGTGCACAGAGCTGAACACTAGACAGTGGACAACAGATGCCAGCCGACCCACTGTAGTAAAGGTGAGAAACAGATCAGCTCCGCAGCTGATCTGTGACAGTACCCCCCTCTTACGAGGCCTCCCTACATGTCTGGGGGCTTGCTTGGAGGGAAATTTCTGATGGAATCTGGTCACCAGACGTGGGGCACAGACATCAGTGGCAGGGACCCAAGACCTCTCCTCTGGACCATAGCCCTTCAATGAGATAGAATAACTTCCCCCGGGAGTACTTGGAGTCCAATATTACTCTAATCTCATACTGATCCGAGGTATCAGCCACAGGAGCAGGGTGAGAAGAAGGGCGAGAGAAGTGATTGAGGACCAGTGGCCTGAGCAGGGAGACATGGAAGGTGTTGGGTATCCTGAGATGAGAGGGTATACGGAGCTTGAAAGCCACGGGATTGATCTGGCGGAGAAAAGGAAATGGACCAATGAAGCGAGGGGCAAATTTCATTGAGGGTACCCGGAGTCAGATGTGCTTAGAGCCAAACTCTATCGCCAGGCAGGAACTTAGGAGCCGGACGGCGATGACGATCTGCTGCTGTTTTATGCCTGGAAGCAGCTAGATGAAGATTCCCAGAGACTTCTTTCCAGATTGAGTTGAAAGACCTTTGGGTCTCAGCTGCTGCTGGTACCACAGGAGAAATGGGAACAGGAAAGGGAACAGACGGATGCTGCCCATAAACTGTGAAAAAAGGCGACTTCCCGAAATTGGCATTGGCGTGATGGTTTAAGGCAAACTCTGCCTAGGGCAAAAGGTCCACCCAGTCATCTTGGTGGGCTGAAATGAAGGCACGGAGAAAACTTTCTACATTTTGATTGACACGTTCCGTTTGCCCATTGGACTGGGGATGAAAGGCAGATGAAAAATCCAATTGAATCCCAAAGGAGCTGGCCAAGGCTCTCCAAAACTGGGCAGTAAATTGAACTCCTCTGTCAGAGACGATATGGGAAGGCATCCCATGAAGACGAAAGATCTCCTTAATGAAAGTTGTGGCAAGACTTGGAGCAGAAGGTAGGCCTGGGAGAGGAACCAAGTGACTCATTTTGGAGAACCGGTCCACCACTACCCAGATGACTGTAGAACCTGTTGAGGGAGGCAGATCTGATATAAAGTCCATGGCAATACAACGCCAAGGTACATCGGACACTGGTAAGGGCAAAAGCAACCCAGCATGGGCGGACGTGGAAGATTTGGAAAGTACACAAACCGTACAAGCTAGAATGTATTCCTTGACATCCTTACGAAGAGATGGCCACCAATAATGATGCTGAAGAAGGTCACAAGTACGATGTATGCCAGGATGTCCAGGCATGGACGTGGAGTCATGTGCCCAAGCAAGGAGTTTGGGACGAAGTGCAGGGGCTACAAAAGTTTTACCAGGAGGAGGCTGCGTAGACTGGAGCTGAGTGGTGGCTAGAATACGATGCGGAGGAATGATGGGACCAGGATCTAGGTGATTCTCAGAATCATTGACATCAAACGACCTGGACAAGGCATCGGCTCGAAGGTTCTTGGCACCTGGACGGAAAGTAATGTTAAAATTGAAGCGGGCGAAAAAGAGGGCCCAGCGAGCTTGACGTGGGTTCAAGCGTTTCGCGGATTGTAAATACTGCAGATTTTTATGATCAGTATAGATGGTAATACAATGGGGAGAACCCTCTAGAAGATGTCGCCATTCTTGAAGAGCTAGTTTAATGGCGAGTAGCTCACGGTCCCCAATGGTATAGTTTTTCTCAGCATCAGAAAACTTCTTGGAAAAGAATTCGCAAGGTTGAGACTTGCCCTGCTGAGCTTGGACTCCTACAGAAGAGGCATCAACCTCCAAAGAAAAGGGTTTAGTAATGTCCGGGCGTAAAAGAATAGGGGCGGAGAGGAAGGCTGCCTTGAGTTTGTGGAAAGCTTCAATGGCTTCAGGGGACCATAGCCGAGCATTTACACCTTTGCAGGTGAGCGATGTAATAGGAGCCACCAAGGTGGAGTAGTTACGAATGAATTGGCGGTAGTAATTGGTGAAGCCCAAAAAGCGTTGGGTGGCTTTAAGACCAGAGGGCTGAGGCCACTCGGAGATGGCCCGAAGTTTGGCTGGGTCCATGAGGAGACCTTGTGACGAGATTATATAGCTCAGAAATGGAACTTGTGTTTGTGCAAATAGACACTTTTCCAATTTAGCATATAGACAATTGTCCCGTAGACGCTGTAGCACAGTTTTTACATGAAGACGATGGGTAGGTAAGTCTGGCGAGAAAATTAGAATATCATCTAGATATACAATAACACAGACATACAGAAGGTCACGAAAGATCTCGTTAACAAAGTTTTGGAAGACCGCTGGAGCATTGCATAAGCCGCAGGGCATCACGAGATACTCATAATGTCCATCCCTGGTGTTAAAGGCGGACATCCATTCGTCTCCTTCACGGATTCTTATTAAATTGTAGGCCCCTCTAAGATACAATTTAGTAAAGATATGAGAACCTCGCAATCTGTCAAAGAGTTGGTGAATTAAAGGAAGAGGGTATCGGTTCTTCACGGTGATGGCGTTAAGACCCCTGTAGTCGATGCATGGACGAAGTGAACCATCTTTTTTCGCTACAAAGAAGAACCCGGCTCCGGCAGGTGAGTTCGATTTCCTGATGAAACCCTTTTGCAGGTTTTCCCGAATGTATTCAGACATGGCTTGTGTCTCGGGGATAGATAGACACGGGGAGGAGAGGTCCCAGGGAAAAGCTCAATGGAGCAGTCAAAGTCTCTATGAGGAGGAAGGCGATCGGTGGTCTTTTTGCAGAAAACATCTTGGAAGGATTGATATTGGGCAGGCAACATGGGAGTTGTGGAGGTCTCAGCAAGAGGAATGGAAGGAGGAGGTAGCACCTTGGAAATACATTGTTGTTGGCATGGAGGGCTCCAAGCCAATACTTGTCCAGAACTCCAGTCAAGATGTGGGGAGTGTTTCTGCAACCATGGAAGGCCCAGGATGATGGGACTGGAGGATTTAGGCAATATTAGGAAAGAGATCTCCTCACTATGCAAAGCCCCAATGCGTAACTCTATAGGAGAGGTTTTAAACCGGATTGGACTCATAGGCAAGAAGGAGCCGTCTACTGCGGTCACGGAGAGGGGTATAGCCAAGGCAACAAAGGCGATGCCCAACTCGGAAGCTACAGATTGTTCAAAGAAATTCCTGACAGCACCAGAATCCACGTATGCAGAGAGTTGATAGGCATTCTGAGCCCAGCGGATAGCTACGGGAAGGGTGAAACGAGGGAAGCGAGGAAAATTAACGGATCGGTCTAGATCACCTCCCTCTGAGTGAGCTAGACCCTGGAGTTTCCCGGACGGAGTGGACAGGAGTTCAAAAGATGTCCTTTATTGCCACAGTAAAGGCGCAAACCCAGTCCCAAGCATCAGCCACGCTCCTCGGGAGTGAGGCGGGTTCGCCCAAGCTGCATAGGTTCTTCCAACACGTGAGAGGTCGAAGATGGAGAGGATTGCACCGATCTTTGGACTACCTGTTCTGGACCGCCAGCAGAGGGATGACTGGATCTGGATTTCTCCAGAGCCCGCTCCTGGAAGTGAATGCCAATTTGAATGCTCTATGCGATTAAGTCATCCAATGTGGTGGGAATGGTGCGTCCAGCGAGTTCATCCTTGACACGGTCAGATAGGCCTTGCCAGAAGGTAGCAGTAAGGGCCTCTTTATTCCATTTGAGTTCAGCGGCCAGCGTACGAAATTGAACTGCGTATTGGCCGACTGTCATTTCTTGCTGACGAAGACGAAGGAGGGCCCCAGCAGACGAAGACACTCTGCCGGGCTCATCAAAAGTTTTCCAAAATGCATCCAAAAAGAGCTGGAGGTCAGAGGTGATAGGAACGTGTGATTCCCAGAGTGGAGAGACCCAAGCTAAAGCATCAGAGGGGAGAGAGATGATATATGCGACTTTGGTGCGATCAGTTGGAAAATGGTGGCTGGAAAGTTCAAAGTGGTTGGAACACTGATTAATGAAGCCCCGACAAGCCTTAGGATCACCGGAGAACCAAGGTGGCGACGGCAGATGCAGGCAGGGATTGCCAGGTGCAGCAGGTAAGACCGGAGCAACTGAAGCAGGAGCAGGAATGGGAGGAGCTGAAGTTGCAGCGAGTTGCAGACTATCCAGACGAGAGGCAAGATCCTGGAGAACCAGCATTATTTGCTCTTGATTAGCTTGCTGGGAGTTAAGTCTCTGAACTAGATGTTGCATTTGATCCTCGGTCAATGGCTGATTCTCAGACGCTCATGGCTTGAGCAAACTGTCACGGTACTACTTACAGTGAACCCACAGGCGAGCAGGTGACACGGGATCCCCCAGGGCATGGAATCTAAGAGTCAGCCGTTGTTCCGCCAGGGACCCTCTCACGAAGGTTTGGACTTAGCTGCGTGCTGACCCTAGGTCACGACCCCCGGGTTCACCCTGCTCGCTAGGGAAGTACCAGAAGACACTGTAGACAAGGATGGTTGGATGGATGAAGCAAGGAAAGCCAGATAGTGAGCCAAGGTCAGGGCGGGCTGCAGACAACATAATCAGAACAAGCTGGGTCGGTACACAGAGGATCAGTTCACGAGAAGTCAGGTAAACCAGGTTACACAGGGGAGCTTCAGAAACAAACATTACTCAAGCAATGGTAGCTAGTTAGGAAGGGATTTAAATAGAGAAGCACATGAGGGACTGGACAGGAAGGAAACATATATCAGGCAACAGGTGAAGGGCGTCGACACCCATAGCTGCAGAGTGCACAGAGCTGAACACCTGACAGTGGACAAAAGATACCAGCCGACCCACTGCAGTAAAGGTGAACCACAGATCAGCTCCGCAGCTGATCTGTGACATTGAACCTTTCATTAGACAAACATTTAGTTAGCTGTATATTTGCTATACAGAATGTGGGACCATTAAAAATTAAATATTTGACCCAAAATAATGTCTGTAACTTTGTCTAGTAGCACCTTTTCATAAAGCTACAGCTCTGATATATCGGGGTGAACCCTTCATTACTGCAGAAATATATTACAATGACTTGTTTTCTATCATACTGTTTGTGTAAGAACTCCAGTTTCATGTTTCAAAAAGACAACTTTTTCCTGGCAAAATTATAATTTCCCATTGCTTGCTCTGTTGTTAGTTTTAGCTAGATAACACAAGTCCTTAGTTTCCATCCAACATTATTTTCCTGGTGTCATAACATAATAAATGATAACAATACCCTGCGGTCATGCAGAGATGTCCAATAAATCCAAAGTATCCTGCTTACACCACTGCACTTACAAGGAAAATGGGAACATCATTTCATGATCCACACATTCTGCTTTGGATTTAAAAAATGAAAATAAATAAAAACAAAAGGACCAACAATCTGTATATGACAGAACAGACAGCTCTCAGCCACATCAAAAACTATACAATTGGCTGCAGGTGGCATCTATCCTAACAGGGTGTGTGGACTTGATTTGATGGGTGTTTTCACATCATGGACATTAGGCACATCAAGTTATTATCAGACCTTTATATTTCATGTTTGTATAAAAACTTCTTATGCATCCCATCCATCTTGGCTTTGTTAAATATTATGGCAGCTGTATTCCAATTAACAACCTCATCTTAATCTTTTTTTCTCACAATAAATATAAAATTACAATCTAATGTAAACTATTCACATTTTACAAATTTCCGCAATAACCTGGATTTTATTTCCAACCAAAGGTTGTTTAAACCAGTTATAATATATCTATATTATTAATAAATAAAATTGTTAAACTCATATCAGAAATGAATAATCAAGTGATAATCTCAATATCACACGCTAATTAATATTTATGGTCGGAGCCCTCCGCTCTAAGAGATATGAAAGAACACATAAACACGTCACAAGACTAACAACATAAAATAGACCTGAGTTGTGCCCTTGGTCTGCTGTAAGGTAAGCCCTGGTGAGCTGGGCGGTGAGCCCTGCTCTGCTGGGCGATATGCCAAGAGAAGGCCGCATACATTAAGAAAGTAAATGGATGTTTCTGTAGAGAAACGTGTTTTAAGTGAAGTACTCTGAGAAGGGAAATGGGTGGGTGAGTACCTTGCACTGGAACCGACACAGACCGTTGTGGGTGGTCTGATTATATACCCTCCGGGCTCCTCCCATAATTACGGGCCACCATACTGGCCCTCTTATTTATGGTCGGAGCCCTCCGCTCTAAGAGATATGAAAGAACACATAAATACGTCACAAGACTAACAACATAAAATAGACCTGAGTTGTGCCCTTGGTCTGCTGTAAGGTAAGCCCTGGTGAGCTGGGCGGTGAGCCCTGCTCTGCTGGGCGATATGCCAAGAGAAGGCCGCAAAAGATTTGGTGTAGGGAGGTAATTATTAATTTATTTACAACAAGACACTACAGGGCAAAGTTGCTGAAGGCTCAGGACATTTCCACTTGTGGATTGGAGATGTATCGAGTAAAGCAGGTGGATTCCCGCCTGCCCATCTTTGATCGCGTGGACTGGGACCCCGTTTCGTGAGGCTGCTGATGCTGCTCCTATGCGAAAGAATGTCCAAGAAAATGACCAGGGTCCTGGCCTAATTTGCTCAAAAGGAACCTGACGTGACTAATGAACTAGTTGCTGCCTGGGGTACTAATCGGGAATTGTAGTAATGGGCTGTCCTGCGAGGGATCGAACATATGGGCCAAAAATTGATCTAGGATGGACACGGGGCACCAGGCTTTGAGAGTTTGGAAAGGTTTTATGTCAACCCCTGGACCGGACTATTGTGTTTTGGACACGCTGAGGAGCAAGATGAAGTCTGATGGCGTGTGATGTGACGTCTACGTAACACTTTACAACTGGGATGGTGACAGTATTCACTGGGGCGTAAGAAGCTGTAGAAAGCCAGGTAGATGGCTGCTTGAACGACCAGGCTGAATTTAGCCAAAAGGGGAATGTGACAGGATGAAAGACACGTCTCGGAATATGGCGCTGGTGATGGGTAGCCGTTTGATACTGATTTGGGGTCATTGCCTGTGAATACCACCCAACATGGTCTTGACCGTATGGGCGGCGAACAAGACGGTTTGTTAGGATCTCATAAGGGGATGAAATGCTGGATGTCAGCTGAGTGGGGTCTAAGGTATTGTGTGACAATGCCAACTGTGTGCGGTGGCATAATATGAAGACCAGGATGTGATGGAGAACTCTTGGTATTGCTCTGGGGTTTGAGGCTAGTAACCTGACATAGAACCTCTAGGCTGCCCGGTAGGCCTTCAGGGTGTTGTGAGATAGTGAAAGATTAATAAGGCAGGTAGCGTCGTGAAAGTGTTGTTTGAATCCGAGGTTAGCTACGACCAGTGTGGGATAAGAGACATGGTCGGGTCGGTTCCAGGTTCCTGCAAAAAATAATTAAGCAAAGTTAACGGGTAGTGCGTCGGCCAGATTATTGCATTTTGTCTGGGATGTGGACGCATAGGACGTTAGATTGGTGCTGTGGGGATAGTGGCACCAACCTGCGCAGGAAGGCCACAATGGCAGGCTACTAGGATTTCCTTTATTCATAATGCTGGCTGTGGCTTGGTTGTCTGTGGCGAACGTCACTGTTTGTCCTGCCCAGTTGTTGCACCAGACTTGAGCTGCTGCGACAATGGGCTAGAGGTCGAACAAAGAGGAGGACTAACTGAACCCAGGAATCAAAAGGATTTCTGACGGCCATGGCCCTATAAACCCAATTTGGCCAAAATTGAGGCGAGGACCTGTGGAGGCTGTGGTGACCATGACTACCTGAGATGAAGAGAGATGATGAGGGAATACACATTGGCATGCCATTCCAATTTGTGAGAAATTCGACTCCCATGGGCAGATCTGCTATAGCTGGCACATCTTAATTTAAGGATTTAGTCAGGGTCTTTGCCTGGAAGAGAAACACTAAAAGATGGGAGGTAAAAGATCCCCTTGAGCCTGGCTGCTGCCTTGGCTGAAAATGAGCAGTGATAGTCAAAGGATGGGCACCCTGCGTACTTGTGACCTGCTGCATGCAGATACGGGTCCAATTCTACCCTCCTGTTGGGGTTGCTCTGCCTAGCATGTCTCTGACTGTCTCCAAGGCCAGCACAAACTCTGTGACAGTGAGCTTGCAATTAAGTAAAGGGTCTCTGGCCTTCAGGATGATGGAGACATCTCCCCGCGAATATGATTGTTCTAGGCCAAGTTGTGTACTGCTATGAGGAGGGATGCTAAGTTAACGTCGTTGTCATCCAAGATGTCCTCCTAGATGCCCTGCTAGGACAAGGTGTGCAGGGAAGACGATGGTGCAGAAGTTGGGTGTATCTGTAAGTGAAGGTACGGGAATGACGGTGGTGACTGGAGCTGGTAGGGGCACGGCTGGGTGTACCTCCAGGGCTGTCACTCTGCTTGGACTTCGGCGACTGCTGCTGACAGTGTGGTTACCCAGGAGTGCAGCTGAGTAGTCGCAAAGAAGATAGACTGAAGTGGTGCCTGGAAGGGCTGCCACTGGCGGTGGAAACAGTAGCCTAAAGGCTTGGTTTCCTGGCTGCAGCAGGGTAGGATTTACTCCTGCGACACCGTTCTGCTATGAGTTTATTTTTATTTTCATTTATTTATTTTTTAATTATTATTATTATTATTTTTTTTTTATTAGTCCAAGCTCTTATGAGACTGTAAACCGCCGCTTGCTGAGCCCGTAAAGGGTGATGGCAGGGCTGAGGCAAAGTCCTCACTGTCTGCCTGCAACATGGCGTCAACTAAAAGCAAGGGGGGGTGCGTATGTTTGAGGGGAGTTGCAAAGGTAGGAGGGGATAGTTGCGTTGGGTAGATAAGATGAAAGGCGGAAGGAAACAAGAAGAATAGGACAAGGAACGACAGCCATAGTGACAGTTGGTTTGCGCTCGAGCGCTGTTGAGTGTGACTTTAGAAAACTCAAAAGAATGCATGACAACCGAGGTGAGCCAGGAGGTGACTGGCTAGGTAACCGATAGCTCGGGTGTCAGTCTGTGCTCGGCACAGACTAATGAACCAGAGCGCCCCAGGGCGGACTGGGGTGGGTAGCTGAAGTCTGGTATACTAAGTAGGAATGTTGCGATCTGTAGTTAATTGACGTGGGTTCGGTCTACTAATGCTTGCACTGCCAGCAAGTATGGAGATTAGGTGACCTTGTCTGCGTATTGAAGGCTTGTGCTTCGAAAACAGAGTGCAGTGCACAGAAGTATGTGACAGTTGCTAACGCCTCAGGAGCAGGTCAAATTTTGTATGTGAAGTAAAAATATGTAGTGAAAGAGTGTTTAAGAGAAAGGGGGAATCCCATTGAACTAAACACCTGACTTTATGCACTAGTTGTGAAGTCGACTGGTTGGGGGCGAGAACTGAGTTGACCGGGAGCCTGTAGTAAGGTGACATGAGAATTTCGTTTTGACAAGGGGGATTGCAAAGAGCTCTTTGGGGCAAAGCTGGCCCCCTGGTGAAGATGCAAACCCTCAACAATGTGTTTTTTTTTTTTTTTTTGGGGAGATACTGTCCAAACCTGGTGCAGGGTGGACTAACTGGTGTTCTAACTGGCCTAAAAAGGGGAAAGCGACAGAGAAAATGATGAGCAGCCGTGTTGCTACTGGAGACGATGAGTGGCAGTTTGAGCTACTTGCTGAAATGCTTGCAGCGATTGCATGGAAGCGGCCTTATTTGAATTATGAGGTGAGAATGAATGAATGGATGAATGAGGTGAGCAGCTGTGTTGCTACTGGAGATGAGTGGCCGTATTAAGCTATAGCAGAGATGCTTGCAGCATTGCAAGAAAGCAGCTTTATTTAAATCTATAAATTAAATTATAAGTGTGTAGGAATGAGAAGAGCAGCCGTGTTGCTACTGGAGATGAGTGGCCGTATTGAGCCATTGCATCGATGCTTGCAGTGATTGCAAGGAGCTTTGTTGAAAGGCAAAAGAAAAGGTTTATAGAGGAAATGTGATTATGTAGGAATGACCGTGCGCAACACTGAGCAAATTGGTGGAGAGAATTGTGTATGATCATGTATGGATAGACTGAGAAAGTCAAACGTAAGTTCTGCTGAATTCGTACAGTCGATGTGACTAGTTTGAACTGGGTTATAGCTATGGAAAAGTCTGCGAAAGATTTGACTCATTTGAGTCGGAGATGCAACATTATTCGGCTTGGTTGTTAGAGTTGCGTTTGGCAAGGACTGGAATCGTTGCGCCGATGCTGCGACTAGACTCAAATCCTCTGTAGATGCGACTGAGAGGCTCATATATGGGATCCGACCGTATCGCTGAGGATATGGCTGGTTTCGGATTATATGGAATTGTGATGGTGGTTGAAGGGGCTGGTGATTGCCAATGATCCGAAACATAGAAGCGAAGTTGCGACTAGATTCGAATCGGCCGTAGATGCGAAGCGACTACAGGGCTCGTATGACAGAGCTGCCCATATTGCCGATGACATGGCTGGGTTTGAAACGACTAAATGGTGATGGCGGTTGAAGGGGCTTTGTGATTGCCGAGGATCCGAAACATAGAAGCGAAGTTGCGACTAGATTCGAATCGGCCATAGATGTGAGGTGACTACGGGGCTCGTATGACAGATCTGACCGTATTGCCGATGATATGGCTGGGTTCGAATCAACTAAATGGTGATGGCGGTTGAAGGGGCTTTGTGATTGTCAAGGATCCGAAACATAGAAGCGAAGTTGCGACTAGATCGGCCGTAGATGCGAGGTGAGTAAGGGGCTTGAATGTTGGATTTGACCGCATCGCCGTGAAGTAAACGGCTCGAGTAAACCCGCATTGGGTAGAAAGCATGAAATACATGAAAGATGACATAGAAAGACTTACGGTGGCGTAAGTGCGACTTTTTGCAAAACAAACATGATAATGAACATGATAACGTAACTACTAGAGTTTAGAGGAGCGGTAACAACAAAGTCCTACCTGCAACAGCGAGTGTGTAGCGGTCTGAGCGTGGGACAATCGATGAAGATATATGACCGATCTCAAAGGTACAACTGCGTGGACATGCAGTGAGTTGGCAGAATCAGCCTGTGCAATGCATTTGACACGAATCAGCTTAAAAAATGTATGAGATGAATCTGATATAAATTGGCAGTAAGGAGTATCTGATACGAATTGGTTGTAGAGTGTATGCCATTCCTTACTGTGAAACCAAACACCTATCAACCACCCATCCCCCCAGGCTAGTCAAGTGCAGGAAAGACATCAGGTGGGTTTAATTACACCCCAATCAGCCACAGAAACCCATACAAACAATACCTGTTTATCTCAAAAAAGGATGAGAACAGTGAATCTTATAACTAGTGAAGCCTATGGCGAGTGATATAGGAGAACGACCGACAGCGACTCGGAGGCTTGGATCTATGAATGAATCGTATGTTTGGTAGAAGGAATTTCCGAACATACTATGCCTGTGCCAAAAGATGTCGGGACATGAGTGTCAACAACTCAAAGGTAGGTTTTGCGAAAGGGGTGACGGATAGTAAGCATAAGCCGCAAGTTTGCACATGATATGAAAAGATTCGGATACTACTTATCTGCGACCATGAGCGGGAACCGCCGACGAAGACCACGAATGAAGAAGCCGAAGTGCACCTGCGATTGGACGCACGGATAGCCGACCGTGAGGGAGCTGAGGAGAGTCGGCCCCTTGATGTGCAGTACCTTGCACTGGAACCGACACAGACCGTTGTGGGTGGTCTGATTATATACCCTCCGGGCTCCTCCCATAATTACGGGCCACCATACTGGCCCTCTTATATATCCAGACATATTTCCTTAAATTAGCACATTTTCCACTAACATTCAATTTGTGTAAGGCCGCGTACACACGGGCGGACTGTATGGCCTACTTAGTCCGTCGAAACACATTTCAGCGGACAGTCCGCTCGTGTGTGGGCTTCAGCGGACTTTTTCAGCGTGCAGTCTGGCGTACTAAGTATTTCGGATTTTTCGAAATTCTGTCCGACATACTTTGGTTTCAGCGGACAATCCGCTCGTCAGTAGGCTAGTTCGACGGACTAAGAATGGCGCATGCTCAGAAAGGATTTACACGGCGAAAGGTTGCATTGCTGTGTATTGGACTTCCTATTTCTAGTCCCGCCGTACGTGCTGTACACGTCATCGCGCAAGCTTTCTACGGACTGTTTGTGCATCCGTGTGTGGTCAAGTCCGTTCATTCGAAAGTATGACGGACTGTCCGTCGGATTGTATGACGGACTAAGTAGGCCATACAGTCCGCCCGTATGTACGCGGCCTTAAACACAGTTAAATGTAATCTTCATTTTACCATGTTTGGAAAACAGATTGTCAGGAAAATGGCCGTGTTGTGGGCAATTCCATCAGCAACCGTCATGGTTGCGCTAGAGGGGTTTCCGTGCACTTGCGCGCATGGATGCGCGACAGCCAGGACACGGCAGTTTGCACACGCCAATGCACATGCGCGCGGCCTATTTAAACCGATCAGTGACTCTTGCAGTTTGCTGGATTATCAACAGCTTCCTGTGTTCCTCTGCTTGTTACTCTGAAGACCTCCGGCTTGACTCCTGCTTGGCTTGACCTGTGATCCTGTTATCTCCTCACTCTGACCCCGGCTTGTTGACTACTCTTTGATACTCTGTTCTCTGTGTACCACCCGACTTGTTCCTGTATTCTTCTCGGACTGTCCCCTGGTATCTGACTCCTGGCCTGGCTGTGGACCCTGCTCCTGGTTTACCCTGCTACTTCTGACTTCAGTCTTCTCTCTGTACGGTTGCTCAGATTGCCACTCAGCACATTCCAGCTATCTACAGTCTATCAGCCAGCCTGCAGCATCCCTGGAAACCCGTGAACCTTTGGGCACCACATTCCCTGTATCACTTCCAGGGGAGCTCTGCACTAAGTCACAAGGGACGCCCTCTCAGCAACCCGGCCTCACACCAGAGACTTGACAGTATAATCCAGCCATGACTGAGGCCGGCAGAGGTGCGTCCCTACCTCTAGTGTTAATAAGCTACTATTCTGACCCAAACAATTCAGAAGTTGCGGGAAGGCTATCTTCAATTGAGGGATAAGCTGCAACACCAGTTCCAGCTTTCATCAGCTCTGCTGTACCTGCTCACGATCAATTATCCGTGACCGATGATGTTCCCTCCACCCGAACCCCGAGTTCCCATTCTGGAGCGATTCTCCAGAGACTGGAAAAAGTTCAGATCCTTCAGGACTGCCTGCTTATTATACCTAGCCTTGCAACCCTGGACTTTTGCCTTAGAGACTGTTAAGGTTGGGTTTCTCATATCTTTGCTATCCGATGAACTCCAGACCTGGGCCCACAGTTTATGGGAACAAAAGAGTCCAGTCATTAGCACGGTAGACGCATTTCTGGTGGCTATGGCACAACTCTACGAAGACCCCCAATGTACAACCACCACTGAGGCCACCCTGCATTCTCTACAGAAGGGGAGGGGACCAGTTGAGGACTATACCATGAATTTCCATCGGTGGTCTGCAGACACAGGCTGGAACGAGGCAGCTCTACTATACCAGTTCCATATAGTACTCTCAGAATCTCTTAAAGATGATTTAGCCAGGATCGGGGTTCCCACTACACTTAAAGGCCTCATCCAATATTGTCCATCCAACTGGATCAACGTTTACGGGAGAGACAGTCTGAATGTTCACAAACCTTCAGACCCGCCAGTACATCCACCTCTGGATCAGCTCATAAACAAGTTGGCCTGTTACATTCCGCATTAACCCCTGATAACTCCTATTGTGGAGAAAATTGATATTTTTTATGTGACTGCCCCAGAAGGCCCAAGAAGACACCCTCCTACTCGCCAGTATATTTCCAGATCTCCGGAACTTCTCCCTCACACCTTGTTCTCCCTATCACACTACAGTTGGGAGAAGAAGAATTCCAGCTTCAGGCCATAATCGATTCTGGAGCATGCAGTTGCTTTGTGGACTTGAACCTGGCAAGAAGTCTTAAGTCGCCCCTTCTCCATAAGAAACGGGCTATGGAAGCAGATGGCTCATTACCTAATTCCGGCCTGGTTACCCAAGGAGACTGCTCCTCTCCTTATTACTTCTCCCGGTGGCTATCAGGAGTTTATACGTTTTGATGCTTTGAGCTCACCTATGTCTCCGGTCATCCTGGGCATCCTTTGGCTCCAAGCCCATAATCCCCAGATCGATTGGATCAAGAAGGAAGTCCTGTTCACCTCTCCTTACTGTCAACAATAGTGCCGTATTCCTGAATCCAGAGATACCACCAGTTGCCTGACTGTCCAGCCAGTATCCACCACTAACCAGAATGTACCCCAGGTGTATCTCAAATTCCTGGATGTCTTCGATAAAAAGAAAGCTGATGTCCTACTTCCACATCAATCATATGATTGTCCTATCGAATTGCTTCCAGGAGCCAAGATCCCATTTGGACGTATATTCCCCCTCTCTGAACTAGAATTGGAGGCACTACAACAATGCATATATGAAAACCTGGCAAACGGCTTCATCTGCCCATCCTCCTCTCCGGCTGGTGCCGGCATTTTCTTCATTGAAAAAAAAGACAAGACTCTCAGACCATGTGTGGACTATAGAGAACCCGAACAACATCACCATAAAAAAACGTTATCCGCTTCCATTGGTCCCTGAACTCTTTCAAAGATTTTGTTCTGCCCAAATATTCACCAAGCTCGACCTCCGGGGTGCCTACAACCTTGTTCGCATCCGGGAGGGCAATGAATGGAAAACAGCATTTAGAAGGTTCGGACACTTTGAGTAATTGGTGATGCCTTTCGGGCTCTGTAATGCCGGGCAACGTTCCAGCATTTTGTATATAACATCTTCCGGGAGTACCTTGACTACTTTGTCATCATCTATCTGGATGACATCCTCATATTCTCTGCCACCTTGGAGCTTCACCGTACTTATGTAAAGACTGTATTACTTACACTAAGGGAACATGGACTTTACGCGAAAGCGGAAAAGTGTGACTTTGAAAAGGAATCAAAACAATTCCTAGGGCTAATCATATCTACGGGCAGTGTAGCTATGGACCCACAGAAGGTACAGGCAATCCTAGACTGGCCAACTCCGCCAGACAAGAAGGGGGTATAAAGGTTTGTAGGCTTTGCAAACTTCTATAGAAGATTTATAAAGAACTTTTCTTCTATCATTTCTCCCCTAACCCAAGTAAGCCGCCTACATGTTCATTTCCTTTGGTCCTCTGAAGCCCAATCTGCTTTTGAGAAACTGTTCTTGTTTACCTCTGCACTGATTCTTCTACACCCTGATCCTGCCCTGCCCTACATCTTGGAGGTTGATGACTCAGAGGTAGCTACAGGAGCAGTACTTTCACAGAGCCGGGGACCCAAATCTATGCTTCACCCTGTGGCCTTCTCCTCCTGAAAGATGAGCCAGCCCGAGAGAAATTACGATGTAGGTGACTGTGAGCTTCTTGCCATTAAAACAGCCTTAGAAGAATGGAGATACCTTCTTGAGGGGGCCACACACCCTATAATGATATTCACTGATTACCGAAACCTCGAGTGACTCTGCACTGCCAAACGCCTGAGACCCGTCAGGCTTGCTGGGCCCTGTTCTTTTCACGATTCAATTTCCACATCACCTACGGCCCTGGCTCCAAGAACGGAAAGGCCGATGCTTTATCCCGCATGTTCCCTGACACTCCGGAAGAAACAACACCCAACATAATCTTGTCTCCACAGAATTTTATTTTGATTCAACCTGATCTGAGGTCTTGTCTTGAACAGGCTTCCCTCCAATGTCAGGAATCAGAGAAATCCTCTTTAAGAAACTAGGGGGGGTATCTCTGGTACCAGAACAAAATGTTTGTCCCGCAACAAGCCAGAATCCAGGTTTTACAAACATGCCTGACCACCAACTTGCTGGCCACTTCGGACTACAAAAAACCATGGATTATGTTAGCTCCTGCACCACCTGCCAGCGAAACAAGGGGTAGAACGTTAGATCTTGGGCTCTGCTACATCCTTTACCAGTACCAGAACAACCATGGAAAAATATATCTATGGACTTCATAGTAGAACTGCCTCCCTCCAAAAGATTCACAATGATCCTAGTAGTTGTGGACCACCTGTCCAAGATGCCTATGACAGGCACTCCTTCTGCTGCAGACACAGCAAAAATTTTCATAAGAGAGAGTCGATTCAGTTCGCATTGTGCGCTATACAAGTATTTCATTCATTCATTCATTCATTCATTCATTCAGAGATAATCAGACTTCCTGACAGCATTGTATCTGATAGAGGGTTTCAATTTACATCCCGATTTTGGAAAGAACTCTGTAAGGTCCTGTCTATTTAAGTATGCCTGTCCTCAGTCTATCATCCCCAAATTAAAGGTCAGACGGAAAGGACTAATCAGACCTTAGAGCAATACCTACGCTGTTTCTGCTCCTTTTCATAGGATGACTGGCTCCCGTTACTCCCCTGTGCAGAGTTCGCATACAATAATTCAGTACATTCAAACAACAATCAATCACCATTTTGGGCCAATTATGGTTTCCATCCTTCATTTTTACCCAACGTCATTCCAGAGACCTCAGTCCCAGCAGTTCAGGACAGGATAATTTCCATTCAGGCCAATTACCAAACCCCCCGGTTAACCATGCAAAAGTGTCACGTACCTGGTGGTTGAGCCCACGGATGCTGGGAGTGGCAACTCGTATTCCTCCGGCTCAAGAACTCCTGTTAGAGAGGACAGAGGTTCAAGAACGCAGAAGGGGCACAAGCGCCTAGCGGGTCACAGGTGCAAGGGCTAGTCTGGCTCCAGGAACAGAGGAGAACCAGATGCAGGCTGGAACTGAGGTCAGCAAGGAACAGGAGCTGCAGGTGTCTTGTAGTACGGTACACTCTGTGGACCTTCAAGCAGATTGAGTAGAATACTGGAAAGCAGGAACAGCAGTGGAACGGCAGGCTAGGCGTAGTCGTAGACAGGCCGGGTCAGGTACAGGCAGGCGGGTAAGGCACCGAATCAGCAGGCAGAAGAATCGTCAGACAAGCCGGGATCGTAGGCAGGCAGCAAGCAAGGAGTCGTCAGGGGTAAGCCGAGTCACAAGAGTAAGGGGGGGTCTCTTCAGGAACGCTGTAGCCCGGACAGCAAGGAGGCAAGGTAACAGGTCCCTTTAAATAACTCCTTTGCCAAGAACTGTCACGGCGCGCGCCTGCGCGCGTTCATGCGCATCCACGCGCACCCACGTGCATTCACGCACGCACACTAACCTCTCCGCGCACATGCGTGCACCCAACATCACTAGCGCGCACCTGCGTGTGCTCGGCAGCAACAGCGTGCACCCATTAATGCGCACCCGCGTGTGCCCACTGGCACTTTTACCAAGGACTTTGTGGTTAGAACCTCCAGGGACAGTTGGACGATCGGGCCGACCTTCTTGACATTGCCCCCCCAAGGGGCAGCCCCCGGATGCCTAATTGAGCCAACTTAGCTGGGTGCGCTCTCTTGAAGGCCAGGATCAGTCTCTCAGCATGAATGTTGGATTCTGGTTCCCAAGAATTGTCTTCAGGACCGTACCCCTTCCATTTCACCAGGTACTGAACCTGTCCACGTCTCTTCCTGCACTCCAGAATCGATTCCACTTCAAACTCGACTTCTCCGTCAATCAGAACAGGCTCAGATGGACCAGTATCTCTGCCAATGAAGGCATCCGGGACAGCGCGCTTGAGCAGAGCCACGTGGAAGACCAGGTGGATTCGGAAAGACTCTGGCAGTTGTAACTCATAAGTCACGCTGTTGATCTTCCTCTTTACCGGGAAAGGACCAATGAACTTAGGACCCAGCTTCCTGGAGGGACATGCCAGTTTTAAGTTCAGAGTTGACAACCAAACTTACTCCCCAGGCTCCAAGTTAAGTTCCCCTCTCCTCTTCCTGTCAAAAATTTCTCTATAATACTCCTGTGTCCTGGACATTGTTTCTTGAAGAAGCTTGTTGTTGGCACAGAAGAGGGCCAAGGTTTCCTGAGCAGCAGGTACCAAGCATTCCGGAAAGTTATTAGTTAGAAACAGGGGATGAAATCCATAATTCGCGAAGAATGGAGTTTGCTTGGTGGCAGAGTGGACAGAATTATTGTAAGCAAATTCAGCGAGAGGTAAGAGAGGGACCCAATCATCTTAGGAGAAGGAGGAGAAACAACGTAAGTATTGTTCCAGAGTCTGGTTCGTTCTTTCCGTCTGGCCATTAGTCTGCGGATGGTAAGCAGAAGAAAAGGAAAGGTTAATCTCCAGGGAACCACATAATGCCCTCCAGAACCTCAAAGTGAACTGCACTCCCCAATCAGAAACAATATCCACAGGAATCCCACGAAGCCTTACAATTTCTCTGATAAACACCTTGGCAGTCTCGGCAGCAGGGTACCTTTCATGGGAAGAAAGTGCGCCATTTTTGAGAGTCTGTCCACAACCACAAAGATGGTAGAATGGTCTTCAGAAGGAGGCAGCTCGGCAATAAAATCCATGGAGATCATCATCCATGGTCTTTCAGGAACGGGCAGAGGTTTCAGCAGACCCCAGGCCTTGGATCTGCTGCCCTTGTTTTTTGTGCAGACCACGCAGGATTCCACATAATCTTTGCAGTCCTTCGCTAATTGTGGCCACCAAAAAGTGCGCTGGAGAAGTTCAAGTGACTTGTGTACCCCAAAATGACCGGCTAACTTATGGTCATGGCAGGCACCGAGAACAGCTACCCGTACCCCCTGGGGTACAAAGATCTTATCCAGATGCCCCAATAGATTGCCCCTTGCCTGCAGAGTGACACCAGAAGGAGGAGAGACATGGAGCGAAGCCCATTTGATCTGATCCAGCAAGTTTTCCTGAAGTAAAAGGAAATTTCCAGGAGGCAGGATGGTATCTGGGGATGAAGAGACCTCAGATCCAACATTAGTTTGTGAGTATTACTATTGTTTTTACTATTATTACTATTTTACTATCTAAATACATTTTATCTTTGGTAATGCACAAGTTCGGTGTGCCCTCCTTTTTCTTTCTATATGTTACAGTTCTAAGGATACCCATTGTTCTGAGGAGGGCAGCAAGACCGTTGACATTCCATATTCTATCCGAAGGGTTGGCTACACCACTTACTTATTGACTAAGCTCCCGAGTGCAGGAGATTGTTTTGTGTTGCTCTGTTTATGAAGTCAGCAGGATGTGCTTCCAATCATGTGACCGTTAATCACAGTAATCACATGATTGCAAAGTCTGCTCTGCCACCCGGCATTAAGGCAGGGGGGAGCTGGAAAGGGTTAACAATTATATTAACATGTTCAAGCAGTCAATACCTTTTGCAAAAAAATGCAGGGCTCCCAAAACATTTTACCAAGCTTTGTAGACTTACCAATGTTTTATTCCTTTGTCAGTTTTTTTTTAAGCAAATAAACCTTAGAAAAATATGACTCTTGCTTGTAAAACTGTGCATGAATCTTATTAACATGGCTCACTGAGTGCAGGATTCATCATTATTCGAAACATACTACAAGACATTTTGTTAGGCAAGAATAAAATGAATATAATGCAGTGACTGTCGCAGTGAATACTCAGAGGTAACACACATATGGAAAAGTACTTTAATGGCATCCAGTATTTTAGGGAAATAACAGCTAAATCAATTAGCTGGTTATATTCTCTTGTTACTCTACAAGAACCTATTCATACAGCCTCTCTCAGGAGCTCTTTGAATGCAGGATGCTCCTTTCTTTCACTTGAAGAGATGCTATTGCCTGCATTACAGCCTTGTATGTAGTCTTCAAGTAAATAAGGTTATGAACTTGTAGAAAGATATAGCTTTTTGCAGCAGGTGAGATGATGCGTCTGTAATTAAATGATTCTATTAGCCATGTATGCCAAGGCCAAGTGTAAACAACTATATATTCTACTTGCCACACAACCTAGATACTGATACCTAGTACACATGACCGGACTTTCCGTCAGAAAAGGTCAGACGGAATAATTTCATTGGATATTCTGATCGTGTGTAGGCTTCATCAGACTTTTTTCTTCAAAAATTCAGATGGAACTAGAAATAGAACATGTTTTAAATCCTTTCCAATGGAATCAATTCCTATCGGGAAAACCGTTCATCTATATGCTATTCCAACAGACCAAATAAGACGCAAGGGCAGCTTTTGGTTACTGGCTATTGAACTTCCTTTTCTAGTCCCATCATACGTCATTGCATTCTAAACGAATGGACTTTGGTGTGATCGTGTGTAGGCAAGTCCGTTTCAGCAGAACTCCGTCGTAAAGACCGTCAGAATTTATTCTGACGGAAAGTCCGGTCGTGTGTAAGCGGCATAAGATGTTAGATTTTCTCTCTAGCTCATGTTGACCACACTAATTCATCCTTTATTCAGAAACGTCTAATGCAGCATGCACCTTGTGTTTGTTTTTTGATCAGTGCATTAGGTAACATAGGACCTAAGTTATGGGGAGCAGCAGTCATCTTCTACAATGATTGTATATTTTTTATTTACTTGGACTTTCCAACTCCAAAATTTGGTGGGACAAACATTCCTCAATAGACATATAGATATTTTGGAATTCAGAGGCTCTGGCCTCCTGCACAATTTCTAGCCTATTCAACTCCATCCATTGCATATACAGTCATTTCTATCTGCAAACTCCCTGCTCTCTTACATCCTCCCCTTATGATTAATTGTTCTCTTACTACTTATGCCGCGTACACATGATCAGACTTTCCGTCAGACTATGTCCGACAGTCTTTCCGACGGACTTTGCAGCGGAGGTCCGACGGACTTTCAAACAAACGGACTAGCCCCCACACGATCACTCCAAAAGTCTGCCCATTTCGAACGCGGTGACGTACAGCATGTACGACAGGACTAGAAAAAGGAAGTTAAAGCCCCAGTATGCCACCCTTTGGGCTCCTTCTGCTAATCTAGTGTTTATCTCATGATAGTAGAAGTTTGGTTAGAGACGATTCGTGCTTTTCAGACTCCAGCTTATTTCGATAATTTTTCTGCGCTTCAGTTTGTGCTTGTGGGTTTGCATCTGGTTTTCAGTGCGTGTTGGTCAGTTCGTACCTGTATATTAGGACGTTTTTGTCCACTCGTTCCTGTTCTTCAGGTTGCTCTTCACAGGCCTTGCTGTCTTCAGTGCGTTCATTTAAGTTTGTTTGTTTGACCAGCCGACCGCTTTGAAGCCATGGTGTGTGGATGTACTCGTTCTCGAGTTCGTGCTGTGTGGGGGCTTGGTGTTAATACTTTGACCCAAGCCCAGTCCATGAACAGGGCAAGGAGGAGTTCATGGATGAAGAACTGGCTACGCCAGCATGACCAATTCTCGCATATTCCTTTGCTTCGTGAGATCCGTGAGAATAATCCTGAGGATTTCAGGAATTATCTCAGACCCCGTTTTTCACCGTCTGCTGGCTTTGCTAACCCCCTATATCAGCAGGCAGGATGCCTGCATGCGGCAAGCCATCACTCCGGAGCAGAGGCTAGTTGCCACGTTGCTGTACTTGGCGACTGGGGGAAGCCTTCAGGACCTCAAGTTCACAACAGGCATCTCCCCCAGGCTCTGCTGATCATTATCCCAGAGACCTGTTCTGCCATTTTTCAGGTCCTGCAGAAGGACTTTATTAAGGTAAGTTTTATCCTTTAACATTACATTATATGTAATTAATGTTTGCTAATGTCTTGTATTAATTTCATCATTACCTAATTACCATGATTGGAATATGCTGTGAGTGTCCCCTTTATCTTCATGCATGCAGGATTTTGTTTTTTAAACTCCTTTTTTGGCCTACATGCATATTTGTCTTCACTAACCTCCCCAGCATGCAATCCTGGGCCCATATACACTTATAGCCTAATCCCTTTAACAATGTATATTGTCAGCTCCATTGCACTGCTTTCTCTGAAACACCCCCTCAAATGTGTCCAAATGTAATGTGTGGCCTTAAATTAATTTCTAACCCTCCCACACCCCCTCGATTGTGTCCAAATGTAATGTGTGGCCTTAAATTAATTTCTAAACCACCCCCTCAAATGTGTCCAAATGTAATGTGTGGCCTTAAATTAATTTATAACCCTCCCTCACCCCCCTCAAATATGTCCAAAAGTAATGTGTGGTCTTAAATTAATTTATAACCCTCTCCCCCATACAATTTTTTTCAATGGATGAATTGTGTAATCTGCTTGCAATGTTATGTTTAAAAGTATTTTTTTATTTCTTGTTTGACTCCACAGTTTCCTTCCACGCCACAGGAATGGCAGACTGTGGCCTTCCATTTCGCTGACCGTTGTGATTTTCCCAACTGTGGAGCTGTGGAGGGACGATCAATGGGAAGCATGTTCACATTGTGCCACCACCCTATTTGGGGTCTTACTATTTAAACTACAAGGGGTTTCATAGTGTGGTGTTGATGGCAGTGGTGTTGGCACAATATTAATTTATGTACCTGGACGTGGGGAAGAATGTCCGGAAGTCGGATGGAGGCGTCTTCGCCCAGACAGAGTTCTGCCAGCGTCTCCAGACTGGTGGCCTAGGATTGCCACCTCATACCGAGAACGTTAAGGGACTCCCCTTTGTATTCATCGCAGATGAAGCCTTCGGTCTGGGCGAGCACCTGATGAGGCCATTCCCCCAAAGGACCCTCACCCTGGAGAGGAGGGTTTTTAACTACCGCCAGAGCGAGAAGAGTTGTGGAGAATACCTTCCAGATAATGGCCAGCTGGTTCCGACTGTTTCTCACAGCCATCAATATGGCGGACTATAAACTAAATCATATAATCATGTGCTGTTGCATACTTCAATACAAATTTTTTAAGACAACATTCCCAAACGTATATATCTTCAGTTGGGCCTGAGGCCGGATTAGTGCAGAATCTGTACTCACAGTCCTGGTTACTGGTCGTACTGGCTTGGCCCCCCAAACCGTCCGTCAAGTGCGGGACAGATATGTAAATTATTTTAATGGTAGGGGGGCCATTGCAGTGCCAGAACATATTTAACGTTTATATTAAAAAAAAAAAATGTTTATGATAAAATCTTGAGTTTTATTTCTTGTTTGCTTTTCTTTTTGCCTGTCTCCTAGGTTCTCCTAGTGCACTTGTAGTGCCAAGTGGATTTTCCCTTTAGTAAATAAGCCCCTTTGTCACTGTAAACACAAAAAGAATTCAATAACTGGTATTGAGTATTGAAAGAAGAAGCCATACACATTGTTGCCTTTTAAAATGTTTACTCTGTGCACATTCAAACGTGTGTTTTTTTTTTACTCGATATAATTACTATTTTTTACTCGATATAGTTCTGAGTGCTAAGCAAAGAAACGAATACCATGCGTGGATCAGTGTGTTAGCCTGCGGATGACGTCACGGCGCGAGTCACGTGGTCCGTACGCGTTGCGTCCCAAAGAGTAGGCGGGACTTCATCAGCGGACCGCTGATGAAGTCCCGCCTACTCTTTGGGACGCAACGCGTACGGACCACGTGACTCGCGCCGTGACGTAATCCGCAGGCTAACACACTGATCCACGCATGGTATTCGTTTCTTTGCTTAGCACTCAGCACTGGAGATCAGTGCTTACAAATGTGAGTGTAATTTCTCTTTACTTGCTTTTAAAATAAATTTATATCAACAGAGAGCACTAGATTTGCTTGTTCTTTATATTTATACATGAAATCATATTGATCTGATGACACGGAGGAGGATCTTTCCTGGGAGTACTTCCGTTTGGTCTGCTGAAATCTTATGATCTACCCTTGATGGGAACATGTGTTTTTGACCTGTCTGATATATCAGGGGTCCATTAGTTGAGGTGAGAGTCCAACTTGTTCAATGGTGAAGGGATCACATCGTCACTTGTTATATTGATTGAAGACACACTGCACAAGCGGATTCTTCCTGATCACTGCATCTATTATTCATCTATTTTTCATTTTATGGACTTTTTATTTTATTATTTATTTGCGCTGTACTGTTACTTTTTTACTTTCCTGCGTACTAGTTCCTGATACTGTCTCCGCCATCTTTATCTATATACTACAACTGTGCACCGAAGAGAGAAGGGGCAGGGAAAATTCGTCATAAAGAACGTCAGGGGCGGGCGACGCGGGTGACACAGGCGGAGCTTCACTCATGCGTAGTATATAAAGCTAATACGCTGTCGTACATACGTCCGAACGGAAGTAGCGAACATCCTAAATGAAGGTACGTTTTGAACATGGCCCATCACAGTGGTCTATACTGCTTCAAAGTTGAGGCCTATATTGGGATAAGATACTGAGAGTTTGGACTGACATTGGTGTTTTTGTTTCTTATCTGTGTGTGTGTGCCCTATATTGGGATAAGATAATACTGTGAGTTTGAACTGACTTTAGTGTTTTTGTCTTGTGTATTGTATTTCAGAAAAAATTACTCCCTTTAAAGAGCAGGATTTTTTGATCCATTTTATTGACCTATATCGAGATAACTGAAACCTGTGGGAGGTCAAGCACCCTTTGTATTACAAGAAGTAAGCAAGGAAGGCAACACTGGGGACACTTCTGGAGTTTGTGAAGACTTGAGTCCCCCAGGCAGACATTAAGTTTGTGGAAAATAAAATTGGGATCTTGCGGAATATGTACAGGCGGGAGCACAATAAGATACAGAATTTCCTCGGATTGGGGGCAGCAGCAGATGAGGATTATGTCCCCAAGCTGGGGTATTTACACAAACTCAATTTTCTGGACGACCAGACTGAAGCGAGGGAATCGCTTTTGACCTTTCCCTCCACCCTTCCCTTCACCCCAGCAGAGGCTTCCCAGAAAGAACCGGGCCCTTCCATCCTTGAGGAAGTAGATGCGACCAGCTGGAGCCAGGTATAATATTTTTATGAAATATTGACTGTCCTAATATTAATGATGTTAACTAAAATGTTTGAATTGCTTACAAATCAACGATTTTATCCCAACAATTATGTATACATATCACTAGACAGTAGTGGCCAAAAATGTTGGTAAAATGTTGGTGAACAGCTAGAAAAATGCTGGGGTCAAAATGATAGCCTTTTCTATTTCTGTAAAATTCAATTTGCAAGTCATGAGCTGAAAATTGTGTGTGATTGATGAAGCAAAAAATACAACTATGTCCCTTTTTTTTTATACACAGGATGAGCTCAGCCAGGAGGAGGCCGTGCCCAGTAGTAGACAGGAGGCCACCAACCTCATTAAGGTTCATAAAAAATACAAGATAATGTTATTGGGGTAACCTGAAACTCCAAAAAAAGATATATATATGGAAATCACTAGATTTTTTATTTTTTTTTATAATTGTAAAATATATATTGATGAAATATAAAATTATAAAAGATGAGTCTAAAAAATAATTGTAAACATTATTTATGGAGATCAGGCTTTTAAAACTAGAATATTAGTCATGAGATGAGGATAAATAATGAATAAAGAACTTTGTGAGAACTCTCTGTGAATATGAGCAGCAAAACAACCTCATTCTTCTAACATTCTAAAGAAAAGAATGGGCTGTATTAAAAGATCACAGAATTGGCAGCGTGAATGTGTACGAATGCTAGTTTTACCAGACCAAGCTCTTCCGTCTTGTACTTGCTTCAGAGCATGCACTGCTTTTGGTCTGTCGGACTAGCACACAGACGAACGGTTTTCACGCTAGAAAGTCAAGTCAATTGGACAGATTGAAACATGTTTTATTTCTAGGTCAGTCTGACTTTTGGGAAAAAAAGGTCCGCTGGAGCCCACACACAATCGTAATATCCGCCGGATTGATTTTGCTGGACCTAGTCTGGATTTCACTCAGAAATAGTGTTTGGAAATCTATCTCACATTTTTTTTACACTAAACTATCTAGAAGGCTGAAATCTTTTTCAATAGTTGGATGTGCATGGCTGAAGTGGAATTCTTTTTTTCATATTTATTCTCTCCATGACATATTTCCATCATTTTTCTGTTTGAACTTTGTTTTCTTGTCACTGTCATGTACATTATTATTTACTAGTTCCTTCATCTTTTCAGTTAGACAGCCCATTTTACTTAGTTGCTAATTTGCGTGGTAAATATGTATTGGAGAAGCAAGTTCACCTAAATTGAAGGTTAAGTTAGAATTGGTTTGCTCATATCTTGCTTAAGAAGGTGACTTTATAGGCACTGTTGCCACAGCTTTTCTCTATATGATATCCTATATGTTTGAGATTCAGAATACATTCAGTACCTGGTAAGGTATAAATAAGTAAATCAGACTTCTTCATAAACTTCATTCATGCCTTTTGGGAGTGAGTTCCTTTCTCCTGTTAAAACTGATTATATGCTTTTCATGAAGTTGTGGGGTTTTCTCAAGAAATTTTTAGTGGAATTAAAATGAACTCAGCTTCACATGAGGAGGGGGGGGGGGGGGGGGCTGGGATGATGTTGTTCCATCTACTAGGATTACCACACTTCTGGTCCTTAAAATCATTATTCATAGTGGTTAAATCATATTTAAAGTCCTGAGCTGTTTGCTGCATAGAAACAAGTTTTGGGCAGCCCTGTTCATTAGTATGGTATAATAGTGGAGGGATTAGGAAATCATGGATAGAAAAATGTCACTGGGGTTTGCCTTCCCAAGAGGCTGAAAACAATTCAGTTTGGCTACAAAAAAGATTAAAGCACAGCATACCTATTTAAATTTAAGAGGATAAAATTTGAATGCCAGAGAACACATACAAGCAACATAAAATACAAGATTTGAAAGCAATTACTGTCGAGTGAATATTGAAAGAACAATCTGTGGAGCTAAAATGTGCTTTTTGCAGCAAGTCCCAGTTTATTAACAAACAAAGTTGAATACCTTATTGAGCATGTTTTGTACATACAAAACATGTAAGAACAGTACAAGCCAAGTATGCTAGCTCTCATAAAGGTGTGATCCCTGCAATCACTATTTAGTGGTTGTAAAGGCAGAAGTTTATTTTTATCTTAATGTATTCTATGCATTAAGATAAAAAGCCTTCCGTGTGCAGCAGCTCCCCTAATACTTACCTGAGCCCCATCTATATCCAACGATGACCCCGAGTGCTGTGGCTGTCTGGCACTCTCCCTCCTGATTGGCTGAGTCAATCAAACTCAGTTGGCCAATCAGGAGGGAAAGGGAGTGGGGCCGAACCACAGCTCTGTGTCTGAATGGATATTTTTGTTCCTGTTTGTTCCTGTATGTCTGTGTCTTCACAGGTTCTTTAAATTAAATTAGGATACTTGGAATCTAGCCCCAGACAATATGATGAACAAGCACAGTAGGTTTAAGTGGACCTGGCGCATGTTTTTATCCGCACTGACAGAGGCATTTGATCAGTGGCGGCCCGTGCATTGAGGGTGCAAGGGTGCTGTGATTCTGCCTGATGAAAGAGCGCGGTCGTCCGACAATCTCGACCCGCACGCTCAAGAAACGCGTCGCATACCCGCTGACGTCACAGCCCCGCGCCCTGGTCGTCTCTGCCTCCCAAGCCTCGTTTGGAATACCGCACATCTCGTGTCCACCACAAGCCGGCTGCTTCATACAAAACACCTGCAGTGGACAGCATGTGAGAGGAACAGGAACAACGCGATGAGATGACAGATGTGGACCGGACCACTGGCTGACGTCCCAAAAATCAGATATACCAGATGACCCCTGGTGTTTAATGCTTATTTTTTGCCTACTAAATGTGAGTGCAAAATTTTATGTTTTTTACACTGAAAATAAAACCTTTTAAAAAAATCTGCACCCAGAGGCGCCCCTTTCTCTCCTTTTTCTCCTTTATCTTCAAAAAAGGGTGGGCTCAGGGCGCAGAGAGTCCCCTGATTGTGTGACGATAGCAAATAAATTTTCACAATTTTTCACACTACAGTTCCTCTGCGCCAATCAGGAGGTAGGTCGTTGGACCGGTTTCCCGATTGACCAAAGTGCCAGATGATCTTATTGGATGCCCAGTGCTATGGAAGGGGAGAAACATGCTGGAGCCAGAGCTGCTGCTGACTGCATGCCTGCACTCCGGAGGAGAAGATGAGAGCACACCACAGCAGCCCACCTGAACGAGTAAGTGCCTCCCCCGGGGGGCTAGAAGCTGTCAGTGCTTTGAGCCCCAGGCCGATCCTAGTGAGGGGGGGTGCATCCACGCCCACCAGCCACCACTGACACAAAGGTGATTGAGGTGACCGTGCACTGACACCCACTCAAAAAAAAAAAAACACACATCATTCAAATCATCCACTGGGATCTGTGCTTGGCTGGCAGATGTTATTCTGTGTTATAGTTGTCAGCTACAAATGCCCATAAGGGTAATGCTTGAGTGCTTTATCTGTGATCAGCTTCAGCAGAAACATAAGGTAGATGCTTGCTGGTTCTTCAGACCTCACAGTTCTAGCTAGGGTGGAATAAGCCCTTGTACACACGGTCGGAGATTCCGTCGGAATGTGTCCAATGGGAGCGTTTTGTCGGATATTCCGACTGTGTGTGGTCTGCATCGGACTGTTTCCGTCGGAATATCCGTTGGACCAACTTTTCCAACTTGCCGGAAATATTTTCTGACAAAATGCTCCGATCGGACATACTCCGATCATGTGTAGACTACTCCGACGGACAAGGTGCCATGCATGCTCACAATCAAATTCCGACACGGAAGCACTCGCTCAGGTAAAACTACTGCTCGTAATCGATATAGCACATTCGTCATGCTGCAATGTTAAAAATTCTTTCATGAAGCGCATTCTCTTGTTCTTTACAATGCTGCAAGAAGGAACTTCTTTAGATGCTCATAGTCACACACACTTCTCCCGAACGTACTTTCTGACTCTTTTTTACTCATTTCGGCAATACAATTTTTGATTTCGTCACATCTACACAATTTTATATTTTGTTTATTCTTTTTTGGCTGCATTTATTTTTTTTTTTTTCATAAACATCTCCTTTTTTGACAGTTTGCACATCTTTCCATTTTTTTTCGGTGTGTTTTGTGTGTAAACTTACCACAACAACGTTATTATATTTTTTAGGTTTTCTTTTTTAATCTCCAGGAGGTTGTTTAGTGTTGGTACCCCTTTTTATTCATGTCACTTTGTATTTTTGAAATGTACCTGCCTGCTCACAAATAAACTGGCCTTTTTGAAGTAAAACACATACGCAAGTATTTCTTCAAACAAAAAAGACCTTTTATTTAGGTGTCAGTAACAGATAAAGAGGGAGGCAGCGATGTAGAAACTGGGGAGATTAGCGAAGCCTTTGGCCCCCAGGGCACACATCGACTATTTAAACGCAAAACTTGGTGGCCTGAGGAGTACATATCTGAGGGAGAAAAGTCTGGTCCTGAAGTCCATGAAACCCGGAACAGCAGCAGATGACATCTATGTTCCCAGGCTGTGGTACTACAACAGGCTGTATCTTCTGTCAGACCAGACTGAACCCAGGTCATCACTCTCTGGTCTTCCTTCCACGCTTCCTTCCAGGCTGTGGCTGTGGTGCTGGAGGTGTGGCAGAAGGAGGAGGGGCATGGGCCAAACCACACAAGTGTGTTTCTTGTGTCATTTGGCCCAACAGACCCTTGTTGAGGGTGTGTATAATAACCTCCTCACACAAGATCTGTTGCCCCTCCTCCATTTTCTCAAGCTTGCATGCAACCAAGGCGGCAAAGGCCTCTTGGTAGGTGGGTTTTGCTTGGAGGGCCGCTGATGCCTTACCAATCAGCCTCAGGGCCGACTCCTCCACATTCCCCCCCTTTCTGGCCCTTTTGCGTGGAAGGCGGAGGTGAGGGACCTGGCATTATGTGAGGCTCCTTTGCCCACCCACCGCCTGGCTGCCGCTTACCCCCGCCTCCTCCTGGCTGCCACTTTCCACAGCCTCCTCCTGGCTGCTGCATTCCACACCCTCCTGTTCCTGGCTGAGTTCTTCTGTGTATGAAAAAGGGACATAGTTTTAGTTGTTGGTTCATCAAACACACACAATTTTCACATCAACACTGTTGCAAACTGTTAACCAATAGAAAAGACTATCATTCTGTGCCCAACATTTTTCTTTCTTGTCCCAAAGGTTTTGGCCACTACTGTCTATTGATATGTGAAACACTTTCTAAACTCAGCAATTAGTGAGCAAAAATCAAGTTAACATCATTCATTTTTACTCCCAAAATATGTACAACAATACTATACCTGTGAAAAACAGTGTAGCGCTTATTTGTTTTTACCACATTACAATGTGACCAATGTAATCAGTGCATACATTAAACTGTGCAAACTAATAAATACATTTAAACACTCTTTGCTGTATATGATAAACAAAGCTGGAATGTCCAAACAAATATATAAAAAAATATATATATCAAAAATAGGAAAACAACGTGAAAACAAGTGAAAAGTTCTCCAAATTTTCTGTGTATGATACGATGAAGTGTAAACAGTCCTACACCTTCTCCAAGGAATGATCGCACAATCACCGCGTGAACCCTCCACCAAATGAAATGGGGGCTTACCAGACTTAATGGATCCTACTCAAAATTATATTTGGAGGATCATATATGCTTGTAGATATACATAGGCTTTTTCGGTGTTGCCCTTTTCTGGAAGATTTTCAAGTGTGGCTATTTCCTCTACAGTATGTCTCCATCCACATAA